>NC_060233.1:317500-635000 GCF_021155775.2 Neodiprion pinetum
GAATAAGTATTCCAGATTCCTTGCACTCTCAATAATGTACAACTGTGATTTGGACATTTAAAATTTTTATAGCAAACCTTAGTCATACCTTTGTTTGGAACCAAGAGGAAAGAAAGATAAAAAAGAAAAGTAATGAGAAAAAAATTAGTGTTTAAAGTATCATGAAGTATATTTGAAATTGGTTTATTATTTCTGTCCATAGAGTGGATACACTTTTTTTTAGCAACTCAGGGTCTTTTCGTATACAACATTGAAAGAAACGTAGTAAAAATTCAAGTTGGTCCAATATGTCTGTTGGCAGTATTCCAGTACATTGTGTTTTATTCTGATGCATCCAAGTATTTATTTTACAGTGCACAACTGTGTCATAAACAGCTGCCTATTCACAAATTTATAGCGTTATGTTTATCAAGACCGCTGAACCTATTTCATCCAACTTGCTGATCAAACGTGGTTTAGTGCTTCAGAAGTATTCCATCCGTCTCTTGAGATTCCAATCGTTCAAAACTCAGCCCGCTTTGGTATATCTCTGAAAATGTACTATGAATTTAATAAGCTTAGAGTCTTGACAACAAGTGATGGAAACTTTGGACTTACTGTTAGTCATTGTTTTTAACCATGCTTCCATTGATATGAAAAATAGAGGCCATTAACAACAATTGGTCACCCATTTCTCTTAGGAATTTATAAATAAATTTTGGCGCAAACTGGTCAATTGGTCAAATATTTCAAGCCTTTCAGTTGAAATGTAACAACAGCAACATTACATGACAATTTAATGTTATTTTCAAAGATACACCATTTGGAACTGACAATAAATAAATATTGCTAATAGATCAGAATATTTTTCTAGATTCAAACTATTTTTCACCCATAAATCTATCAGTAGAAAAACTGCAGATAATTTGTTCAGATTCGTTTTTAAATGATTTTAATGTTATATTTATTATTATTACAAAAGGTAAGAGGTCTGTGCAATCCTACAATCCACCATCGATCAAAAGCGGCTGTCCAAGGTCAGAAATACCAATCCATTTTAAGAACGCAACAAGCACTGGATTAAGTAAAGTCAAGTATTACAGCACAAGTTTTTACGTGAATGTGATGAATCAAAGTAATGAAGGCCTCTATAACTTGTACTTCCACAACTGCAGAAACTATGATGATAAAACAAATATGCCTGTGGACTTTACGGTAACTACATTTTTCCGACCCAGAATAAACAATATATTCAAATACGAGTATCATTATTCTGCATATTTTACTTATAAGCGAACTTTGATTTCGCCCACTGAATTGGTGAATTGGGTTTAACCAGATGATCACCTTACGAATATAATTTTATTTTTAAAGTTGCAAATCAAAGAGGATAACCATGGTAATTTCTTGAGTGCTGGTGAGATGCCACTACCTGCACTCTACTTCATGATGGCTCTTCTATTCTTTTTGTCTGGATGTTTCTGGGTCTTCATTCTCAAGAGAAGCAAGTGCGTGGATAATACAAGTATATTCGTTTTATTCAAGTATTTCAGTCCAGCAAACTTCAACTATTCAACTTGAGGTATCTCGTATGTAGGATTAGTGATGTTTGATTTGCGAAAGAAGTAAATTTTCCTCACAGGACCCTGTTAACTATAGTATCGCCGCTTCGAGTGCTCTGTTTGGAGTCAATTCCTGATTATTTCCATCTCATTTACTTGCAAAAATAGTTCACGATAATTTATTTTCAGACACCCGGTGTTCAAGATTCACTACCTGATGGCGGTGCTGGTATACCTGAAATCTCTGTCTCTGCTTTTTCACGGCATAAATTTTCACTTCATTGAAACAAAAGGAGAACATGTTGCAGCTTGGGCAATTCTCTACTATATTACGCATCTACTGAAAGGAGCTGTTCTCTTCATCACCATCGTTCTAGTCGGTACTGGATGGGATTTTATAAAACATATACTCTCGGACAAGGATAAAAAATTGTTCATGATTGTCATACCACTGCAGGTATACTATACGACCTCTGTCAATGTATAATTAAGTATGAGCTGAGCAGTATTGACATCAAACGTATTTTTGAAAATTTGAACATTTTATTTTCAATATTGCAACATAGTACGAAGAATCTCGTTCTAAGATCCGTATTTCTTTTCTTTTTGTGCCCAGGTTCTGGCGAATGTTGCAGAAATTATAATCGAGGAAAGCGAAGAAGGAGACATTGAACATCAGAAATGGCGCGACGTATTTATTCTCGTTGATCTTCTCTGCTGCGGAGCAATCTTGTTCCCGGTTGTATGGAGCATAAGACACCTTCAAGAGGCTGCCCGCACCGATGGCAAAGCAGCCATAAATTTGCGGAAGCTCAAATTATTCCGACATTTTTATATTATGATCGTTTGCTACATATATTTCACCAGAATTATCGTCTACTTATTGAGGGTGTGTACATGCACGATTTACAGTGCACGAATATATTACATTCATATGTCCGAACTGTAGAAAATAGATATTGTTCTGCAACAAATTATCTAATTAGAATGAACCATATTCTTTACGATTTAGACTTCTGGACGGAATTGGTGGCGCAAACTCAGCAATTTCACTACAAAAAACCTTTTCTTATTCTCATTCTCTGAATTTTATTTTTTAATCTACAAAAACGGTAACTTGACTGATGTTTTCGTTCATGGTGTCCACAGATCACTGTTCCGTTCCAATACGAATGGCTTGATGAGATGTTTAGAGAAATGGCGACGTATGTATTTTTTGTCCTCACTGGATACAAGTTTCGTCCTGCTTCAGCAAATCCATATTTCACCATTGCCAATGAGGATTTGCCTGGTGACGATAATGATGACGAAATGGATGTGGTGTAAGTCATTCTTCATGATGATATATTCCCTTGTTTGTTCTTTCAATTGATTAATTTCTGTTCATACTGGTGTGAAACAGGTGTACCCCTTGTTTTCTTTTTACTTTCAAGTTTTTCGTTTTCGGTCTTTTTTTAACATGACAAATACAGTCTATTCTCTAGCATTTCTGGGAGAAGCGGTGCTACCGAGGGTCTCAATAAGATCAACAAAGGGACGACGTTAGCAAAGTCGACGCCGTGCAATGTTGTTGGGACTCGAGAAGAGATGGACAATCTGCTCAGCAAGAGAGAGTCGTCACACGAATACGACTGAAGAAGCTAAAAGACATATGAATTACTTAGGAATATATGGGTGATAACAAGCCTAGAGTGGTTATGTTATTTAGGGGTGGTTAGCAATGAGATTATGCTGGGTCTGAGATATACCTATGAAATGACAAATCTATCCTCAGTCGATAGATATTTACACGTGGAAAATTGCGTTTCGTTGCTTGCTACAATTTTGAGATATGCTTATTAGATAAGAATTTCATTCGGCGGATGTTTGCAGGAGAGAGCGGCACAAAATGTTTCCTGCAAGTGATCTTTTCGTTACTAAAGTAGCAGTGATATTTTACTTGTGTATGTAACGTAATATCATCACTGAGGTACAATTTGTTCTTTAATATACTGTAATAAACATTCGTTTCGATTTAAAATCGCTTAATTGTGACAACTATCGATAGATTAGTTCAACTCCTCGCATATGATAAATTTTCTCACAAATTATTTAATACTCAGTACAAAATATATTGCGTCATTTGATGACAGAGCCATGTAATTCGATTAAACGTTTCACATCACATTTCAATGGATTAAAAAACTTTTAAAAATTATGGAGTCATTTTACCATGGGAATAATTGGACTTTATGTCCTTGTTACATAATGTACTATTCTTACTTATAAGAATTATTTACAGTAGCTATTAGTGACTTTTCATCTTTGGACACGCACGCACGTGTTCATCCACGTACATCGTAGAGATTTAGTTATTATTTACTACGGGTTGCATGGCAGTGGCTGTTAATAGTGAAAACTACATAAAGTTAGTTCTACAATTTTTCCTTATTACCTATATAGGATGTGAAACTTTGCCAAATGGCAAATTCGTTGCAGTGAATATAAGTATACCTAAATATGCAGTTTTAAGGCATTTAGAGAGACATACATTTCCATTTTCCCTTTGATGTTTTATTTACGATTAATCTGCCCTCAGTAGAAATTATTTGCATCCACATACCTAATTGCAATTATAATGTACATGACAACTGATATGTAGAGGATAAACGCTCTGAATTTGGTTGCAATTTAGGTAATGTTTTTAACGTACTGTAAAGCAACCTCGATTTAGTCAAAGTTGGAAATGTTGGTAATCAAACAAGCATGTCATGATATTCTTCACAGCGCTTACAGATTTCCGTGGACATGATTGATACAGAGTAACTCTCCATTTCTGCGTTAAAAATAATATAATGAAACTAATATTGACAAATCCAATTTGAGTAGCGGAAAGAAGAAAATAAATTGAAAATATAGGTATGTAACATGACTTGATACAGTTAGGGAGTGCAAAAACCTCAGTAACATTAATTGGAATAGGAAATATGTACAATATTTCTGTTCGATTTAGTCGCACGTTTGGTCGTAAAAAGTAACGTTATATCGAAAATAAATTTGCACCTGATAACATTGGGTTTGCAGCTTATAATTTTAGCGTATCAAGGGTTGAGCCCAATATTTGCAGTCCGATGTTAATAATTTCGGATTATCGAAGAACCATTGTGACAACTATGATTTAACTGAATAGACAATTGGTATACATTGAAATTACCTCGAAACCCTTTCTTCTTTATTCCATAGTAATGACGTTGAAATAGGTATAAGACATGGGGCAGACAAATTTTTGAATGAATCGAATATTTTTGTGAACGTTCAACTGTTTTATTTTCTGTCATGTTCATCGCATATAAGTGTAAATTGCGAAATGTAGGTGATAACTATTCTCAACACAACTTGATGCACGCAATGAAAATTGTGAAATAAAATTGTTTTCTAATTATTTTGATAACCCACGTTATTTCTGACAGTTGATGATACATTTGTGATCATATTCAATTTTCAGTGGGGGAAAAGAGGGATTCCGTGATTAAAGGCAAAGGGTGATACGCAAAACAGTTTCATTTTGGCCTTAAATCATACGGATACGCAAGATGACGTACCATATCATGGGTCAGACATGGTACCATTAAAAAAATATGTACGATGTATTTGTACACGCTACAAGTGTTGTTTCCACATTAGTGATATCCTTAAAGGAAGTCATTGGAAGTAAATAATAAAAATGCCTATCATCTATTGAAAACACATCTGAATCAAGGTGCTTCTTAATACATTCTATTCTGATATTGAATTGCGATACATTCTAATTTGTGTATAATGATAAAACTATAAATACATCGCATACCCCGTAAAATCCTATTGTCGATGTAAAATAGTTAACGAGGCCCAGGTGTAGGGACAACATCTAGTGGTGAATCAGGGCATTCAAGTGTATCCATAGAAGTTGACGATATCAAAAGATCTTCTGTTGATTGGCTGCCAATTTTTTCTCGGAGAGATTGATAGAGACTATGCACAGCTTCGTTGTGCTGTAAATTATAATAGTTTTATAAATAAGTGACATTGACGTTAACGATGAAACTCCAGTAACGTGAGACCTACCTGGCTATTGGGCTGCAAGGCTTTCATCAGGGAATGTAATCGTGCCGGAGGAAGTTTGGGATGAATGTACCATAAAAGTTTCAAGAGGTGTCGCGTAACATTGTCCCTTGTTAATCCTGCCAGGAAGAATTCGTCGAATATGACGGTGCAAAATGATTCACCGGAAAACTCATCAGCCATATTTAAGATCAGCAGAGATACCTTTGCCAGGAGCAGATTGATTATTTCGTTGTAACAGTCAGGTGCAACATATTCTCGACACTTGTCAACTCACCAGAGTGTGTAAAAATGGATCCTCAAAAGCGCGATGCGCCTGGCAATTTGGTAGCGTTGCCAAGACCCGCATTAAGCCTCTCGCATCACCTCGAGCTCTTCCGCTACTCCCACTTCCACCTCCGCCAACATATAAAGCGTGATACATGGATAAAACAGCTGCAACTCCAGAAAGTTGAGCGTAAGCTTGACATGCATCTGGAGGTGGTCCAGAGTGCTCAATAATAGCGATAGCACTTTCTCTTTCATCTGGTGGGAGCTTTCCATTTAATTGTCTTATCTGATCATCTACCTATTTTGAAAGGAGTTAATTTGTTACGGCAGTTTGGTAATACTAAGGTTTCAGTTGCAAAATTAGTATAGAGTCAAGGAAAACCGTATATCAAGTATCAGACTAACCATGAGAGACATAAGTGCTGGCAGAAACTTCGTCACAACTTGACTGTCAAGTTTCGGCTCCTTAAAATCTTGGGAGTCGATCATTTGCCAGGCTGACAAGCCCAGGGCCAGCATTCTCAGAAGTAGAACAAGGACAGCGTTATCCCGTGGCAGAGCTTCCCCGTTAATTAGATGAAGAGCTATTTTTATTGCGCTACTAGCTAGAAAATTCACGGCGTATGGGTCACACAGTGTCATACTGAGATCCCCAAGTACTTGCTCCTGGCCTCTCTGTGCAAAAAAATGATCCATTTTTATTGGTCGTTGCTTGAAATTATAGTTTCTTGCTATCGTACCTTGATGCTATCAAGAAATCCTTGTAGTTCTCGAGACCTTTTCACATCCACGTTTTTCTCCCTGATGCAAGCATCCAAGCACCAAGTAAACTTGTGGCATGGATCTACAGATATTATATCTTGAACCTAGAGACCAATCATCAGTTGTTTCATTAATTTGAAGAGAAATTGATACAATGATATTTTTGATTCAAACCTCTAGATCATGCAGTGCCATCAACAACTCAGCCCGAAGAGTACAGTAATGGATATTCTTAGTTCGTAAAAAAAGAGTCCTGAGAAACTGGAGCACCATGTCGTAAAGTTTCACGCTGTGACCTATCATGTGTGCCAGCTTCTGTACCACTTCTCCTTGTCTCCTCACCTTCGAATTAGACCAAGATTTGTTCAAGTCAACTTGGGGAATGTTAGGAAGCAGGTTCGAACTGAATAGCTGATAATAAACGTATTGGTCCGAATTAAACACAATCAGAACTAACCTTGGGCGATGGTGAAAAAAATAAGGCATTCAGGTTCCGATGATCGAACAAAACTTGTTCCTTTTCAATGATGTAGCGACTGAAGAGAGGCGATACCTCGTCTCCGAAAAGACTTTGATTGTCCTTCCAGATCTGTCGTTTCACTTCCGTGTCAGCGTCATTGTAAAGTTCCTTTTCCCTAACCAGTACTCGTAGGTATTTGTCATCGATATGAGGGGTATTTCTTAAAATACACATAACGACTGGCCTGAGCGCGGCAACTCTAACGGCAGGAAAGCTCTTGGCCAACAGATCCTTAAGCCTACGGTCGCTTCCCCCCTTTTCCCCTCGCTCAGCCCCAATCTCGGCTATCCGCTTCACAAGTTTTTCTCTAAGCTCTTCTAATACCGAGGCGTGAAAGTCCAGCCTTCTGACGCCGTGGAGGTCCAATAGCGGTAACATTGGACGTAACGAAGGCAATAGAATACCATTTTCTAACTGGAATCTTCGGATTAGTAAGTATACTCATGCCAAGATTGTAATCGCTTGATTTAACCAGTCAACAATAGCGCCGAGTATTTACCTGGAACTCCTCAATGGCTTTCAGGGGATCGGTGCAACTGGTCAGAGCATCTCTGAGAAACACTTGGCCTGGAACTCCGAGATCCTCTAATCCCGTACCCTCCGTACTTTTGGTCGCACTCATTTTCACAGCCCACAAATATACGGTGTTTCCATCAAGGGACAGCGGTTCTGTATTCAAACCGACTTAACCTAACCTATCCTAACCTAAATAAATACAGAACTGTTCAAAGCTGAGCGTTGAACCACGTTTGACGGTTGTACATTGGCGGCTGGCAGGACAACGACAATTGTTTACAACAGTAGAATTATGAATGACTAGTCTTTCTTCTTTCCAAGATTGTTGTGCCGTCTTCCTGTTGAATATAAAATTCGTATCAATACCGAAAAATTAGAAATCGGTATTACCGGGTATTTTACTGAAAGTATCGCAGTTTTATATACATATGTTACGGAAATGAATGGCCTATAAGGCGTCTAGCATTCACCAACAAATAAGCATCTCAATAGACATGGAAATTATTTATCTGATCCGACGCACTATGGTTGACTATAGTCTAGTCGGTCGTCAACGGTCTAGCTATATTTATATGTATACAAGGATATCATACTATACCTCTACAATTGTCAGTCAAATTCAAACTTGTGACGCTAAATTTAAAAGCCGCGACACTTTTTATGATTGTTTGTAGCGTTGCTGGTAATCGTGTAAAAAATGATATGCTAAAAAGATGAATCAGCTCGATTGCGCGCCCATTTATAGTAAATTTTGACCGCGTATTTTTGATCTCGCTCCTGTCTTTGATTCTCCTAGTATATTTGGCAGTAATGCAACGTGATGGCCGCAAGTGTCGCGCGCGTCAGGTTGCAACAACGGGGTACTAAGCGAAAATAAATTCGTTTTTTTTCTAACTTTAAACAGGTTGAACAAGTACGATACAACAATGTCACGCTGAATTGATATACGTAGAAACGCGAGTTACTCAATTAGCATGTTCGCCGTTCCCGATGTCTTATCTGTGTAAAATTTATACCAATTCAAAAGTGCATTGGACGCAAAAACCGATCGGTCGAGCGATCGTTCTTTCTGCTGCTGCTGCTGCTGCTGGCTGCTGTTGTGGGGTGGAATTCCGTTTACTGGGGTGGTGGCACCCGTCTGCCTTCCTCGACAGGTTATGTTTCCGACTTTCATCGGGATTTTAGGTGAGCCCAATATATCCGAAGCCAACTTCAGTTTAGCATCGCCGCGTACCAACCGACAGGATAACCAAAAATCGGACGCATTTTACCGGAATCAATTAGTGTTATCCAGTCGAGAATAAACACAGAACTTGCATTTCAAAACGACTGAGCGCGAAATGAAATCCGCACATTTCTAATGTTCACTTATTTTGTTTTCCTTTTTTTTTTTTTTTTTTGTTCTACCTTCAAAACGAGAAAGAATCTTCCAGTGACAGATGTGATGATAAGTGAATCGTGCCTGTGTCAATCGTAGTAGTTTGAACAGCGTTTACCAAACTGTAACTAGAATCAATGATGTGTTCTACTTTCTACTGGATGTGCCGCTAGATATGTGTCAGTTTTCCAATCATACCTGGTCGACTCAACGTTTTACAATTTCCTGAAACCTCCAGAGTTGAATAACCAATCTTGTGTTATTTAAAAACTTGCTGCAAATTTTTTACTCGCTTGTTTCTGTCTCCAGACATTCAATCGTGGTGGGAGGTGCCAAGTATCGCACATTTCTGCTCATTGTTTAGGGCTGCCTTCAATCTGCTGGACTTTGACATCGAGGTATCTAGTTCAATGCAAAAGTCGTGTATCGAATCAGCTAAATCAAATAGAATTTATAGAATTTTACTATAATTGTTTCTTGAGGCAGGATTTCCTGTTTGGTTAAACTCAATTTCTATCATCATAATCGTTCTGTCTAATTCTGTTCTTTGAAATGATTCATTAATAGAAAATGGAAATATTTGCACTTATTTTTCTTCCAGGATTTGGAAGAAGCTCTTCTCACAGACGGCGGTACAGAAGGCCGGCTATTGCAAGAACTAATTGTCAGATTACTTGAAGGCTGTCTACCAAATGACACTCGCAATGACATCTCTACTTTTAATTATCAGATGTTCCTCCGTAGACTCTTTAGAAAAAAGTGTCAAGTGAGTGTCTAGCTTCCAAAGTAGATTAGAGTATGTACATTAAAATTTGATGTCTGAAAGACCAATTCCTCATTTCTGATATGAACTACACCATCTAAATCAGTCTTGTGAACAGTACTCCGATTGATAGTACAATAATATATTCAACGAGTAAATAAAGTAACTAGTACCAAAAAAGAGAGAGCCTGACTGTGCTACTTTTGAATTTACTCGTTTCATAAGCTTTATCAATTTTATCCAGGGTGCTAGACAATTACTGTCAATGTAATTGAAAATTTGATGTACACTTTCTCTTCAAAATATTTTGGAGTCTACAGGTTATACAACTGAACAGAATTTATGAGCTATCTTTCATTACAGGAATATGGAAGAGATAATCCTTTCAATACGGATGTAGACTTTGAGCTTTTGCCACTACGCCAAAAGGTAGAAATTCTTCGGGCTCTCTGTGACTTCAGGCTTGACGCTGAAGACGTGGTAAGATTTTTTTCATGTCTAGTTCACAGTTTTTGTCCACAACTCAGTTCGCTTAAATGATAAAATCTGTCTTGCTTATTTTGAATTAGGAGCAGTCTCTCGACAATTTGGACTCGGACAGCCTACGAGTCGAACCACTAGGTCATGATCGTAAAAATTCTGCCTACTGGTACTTTTACGGCACTCGACTGTATCGGGAAGATTACATTGTTCAAACGAAGCCTGATATATTGCGTAAACAGAAAGGAAAACTCAAGGATAAAAGGCGAAAGAGACGTGGCAGGAACCGAATCAGTCAGACGGAGGAAACGAAAGAAGAGACGGAACAAGATAGTTTGTTGTACGAAGGGTTGGAAAACGGGGTTTTGCCAACAGAAAAAGAGACTATCTGGCAAGTTGTCTGTTTCACCCACCAGGACTGGAGCCGTCTGGTCGAAAAATTTAAAAATTCGGTAAATACATTGGTTTGTTTAATGACGTGCTGAAGAAATTGCAATTATTCATTGGGGCAATCCACAAACGTAATCCAATATCAATGATTTACAGGAGGACGACTCAGAACGTAAACTGTACCGTACTTTATCCGAGGACTTCATGCCGGAAATCCCAAGATTATTTGAATTAAAAGAAAAACAGCAGAGACATAGACTTCTACAGCAAAACAGCACAAGGGTACTACGTCGACGCGAAACGACAAATCGAGTGGAAGCAGCCATGGTCAGGGCCAAAGCGAAGGCTAAAATAAAGGGGGTGAAGAAGAGTAACAGCCGAAGTTTGAAAGTTATCGAAGAAATCAATCAAGTATCACCTACACCCTCAGCAACAGCAACACCGGTACCAAAGAAGGGAAGGCAGACTAACAACTCTTTGGCCTCTGCCGTTGGTCAGATTGTCATCCATACAGAAGATGAGTTAGAGAGTTTGACCGGACGGAGAGGTGGCAATCGGTCCGGTGGTGGGATAACTAGTTATCACCCTTCTCGGTATGAGTATGGCGTCGAAGAAGAAGAACGCCGTGTTGGCATGCATAAAATCCTTGAAAGTCTGAAAGATCACCAAGATGCTTGGCCATTCGTCGACCCTGTTGACGAAGAATACGCTCCAAGGTTATTGAAACCCTCTTTATCACTTGAGTAACATTATGGGCAGTTTAGTTTAAGTACTCATGGTGTAAAAGTGGTGCATGAGTTGACAAAATGAACTTTCCAACGAACCGGACACATCCTCAGATAAATTGTTCTTCGGTCTAGACAGGAAAAAGCCTAAAAGTAATGGGGGTTTATCATGATTGATAATACCAAAGGCTGCCATTCCGTTTCAAGAAATAAAAATATCAATCCAAGTTTAGAGAAAGTGAAAATAACTGCCGCTGTGTTAAATCATGGTTTGAAATCCTGAGTTTGGATTCTTACCACTTGGTGCTTTCACAAAACGAATACAAAGTTTATAACATAAATAAACAAATAAATCATAGTATCTGAACTGACAGAAAATTACAATACATATATTTCAATGTAATAATTTTAACAAATTAAATCACGTAGAGTACATTGTTACTTGCTGTAACGGAATCTAGCCATTAAGGGGGAACAAGAAGAAAAAAAAGAAAATGTTGCACGTGTTAATGTACAATCTTTTGACCTACAGGTACTACAGTGTCGTTCGAAAGCCTATGGATCTCACCACAATGGAAGAAAAGCTCGAGGGTGGATCGTATAGGAGTCTAGGCCAGTTCAAACGTGATTTCCAGTTGATTGTTGACAACTGCCGTCAATACAACGGCTCTGACAATGGTAGCTATTCTTCATTAGTATATATACTAGCCTCATGCAGCTAAAAACGCTCATCATTCTTAAGATTATATATGCAGATAGAATTATAAGCTGGCAGTAAGTACACGACTACATTATTTTTACTAATACTAAGACGTTATCTATATCTATATGCAATTTTCACAGAGTACACGGAGATGGCGATCAACCTACAAGAAGTCTTTGATCGTGCGGTCGATCGATACCTTGAATCTGAGCAATCCAGCGACGAAGATCCTTCTATTCAAGTGTCATTATCACCCGTTTCGATGTGCCCCGCATCCCCGTCTTTGACTACGAAAATAATTTTGCCTCAGAATTCGCGAAAACGGAATCGCAACTCAGTAAAGAAACTCAAGTTGAGCAAGTCTGATAAAGCAAAAAAAGATAAATATACGAGTTTAGAGGAACCGAAATCTGTGGAGATGGAAGAAAACGTTGCCTTAAGATCTAAGCGGGTAAAAGAAAAAAAGAATGGTAAACGTGCAAAAAGAATTAAGGTAGAAGAGGTTGAGAGTGACTCTGAAAATGAAATAACTTTTTCCCTAGCGAAGAGAGAAAATCAGTCCGACGTTGAAGTGTGTAAAATGAAAACAAAGCAAAAAAAAACTGTGAACTTTGAACGTGTGTCATCAAAAGTGAAGAAAGCCTCACCCAAAGAAGAGCAGCCGGACGATTCTAAGAGAAAAAGCAAAAAAGAATTGAAAGTGCAGAATGAAGAGATTGAAGACTGTGAACATGATTCTCAGGAAATATTGAAATCCCCAGCCAGGAACAGAAGTAAAAAAAGCTTAAAAAAGGAACTTGGCGACTTATTGACTAAAGCAAAAAAGTCCAAGAAATCTGACGTCAAGAAAAATTCTGTCACATTTAAAGCCAATGGTAAACAGGAAACATTCGAAACGAATGAGAAAATAAAAAAAAATCATAGTAAAAAAGACAGCAGCGAAAAAAAAGTAATTCCAGTAGTCTGCAGAGAAAGTACAATCACCGATACAGAACGACCAAAGGGAAAAGACAAAAAGTTAAAACAATATAGAGAAAAAGACTTGAAAGGGAGCGTATTGAAAAATTCGGCCCAAAAAAAGGACAGTCATAAGCTAGAGAAAAAGGAAGATGACACCAAGTACAAGAAACTCGTAACTAGTAATAAAGATTTAGAATCTCTTGACAGCCTAAAGGACATAATAAGCGAAAGACAACGCGAGGATAAATTGAAGGCCCAAATCGAAGGGGAAAAGCAAAAGAAATCTATAAAGAAAGACAGTTTACATTCTAGAAAAGTGCCTTCAAACGGTAGTTGCTTACGCACAGTCAGTAAAATAGATGCAATACATTTACGGTCAAAGGATGGTCCTAAAGATGAACCAGTAAAAAAATCAAAGCTGGCCCAGGTAAAGCGATCCAGAGGATTTAAAAAGGAAGACAGCCCCGGAATCCAAGCCTTAAATCAAGCTACGGAGCAGACGTTAAACGTGAGCAAATTTAAATACAAAATTCAATGACGAAATGTCCACTTTGCACTGGTAGTCTTGAACTCCTAGAGGTATTCTTAACTCGAATCTCGGGTTAAAAGTCCAAAATTACGAAAAATCAAATATGGCTCGTCACTGTATTTGTGGATTGAGAATACAGGTTTTAGATTTAAATTTAACAATCTGGAAATAGGTCATTCTATTCTATAAAAACATTAACCCGTTTCAAAACGCGTTTTGTAAACTTCACATCGATCGAGTTAAAACTTGTTGTGTTATATTTCGTGATTTGCAACATTTACTCCTCATATTTTTTAAATCAACAAGCTTCTCTTCAGATTCACTTGTCTGTGAATCAATATGATCATTTCCTCTAATTATTTGCGTATTGTTAATTTGTAGATATATTTTTTTCTCACCTCACTGGTTAAAGGGATACTGTAATCGTGTTCCTTCAAAAAATCTTTTTTTTTTCTTTTCCTAGGATATCAATAAGTGGTTGGACGATGCGCCTCGCCTGTCCGAATTTTCTTCGGGTAGTGACTCACCGGTATTTCATCCAGCAACGAACGAAGTTGTAAAGGCAGCAATGAAAACTGAAATGACAAGAAAACGTCCTCATCCTGCAAAACTTGTGGGTTCTCAAGGGCCCACGCGTGCAAAGAAAGTCCAGCGTACAATCGATCGTTTGCAACCTGGAAAAAGCAAAGGTAATTTGTTGAAAAAACCGCCTCATTTACCTGCTAACATCAGCAGTGATGTACCGGCGAATCAAACCACAGCTGACGCCAATAAAGCAAAATCTGATGGCAGCTATGAACCAAAACTTAGTTTGGGCACAGTTCTCAGGAATGCTGAATCCATTCATTCGATTTGTAAAAGTCTCGTGTCGTCTCCCAATCCCAATTTAATCGATGACGATGATGAGGAACGAACAACAAGACCTACTTCTGCATTAGAAAATCAGGGAGCTGTAGATCAGACTGACAAATTGTTTTCTGGTAAGGAGATGGCAGAATCTAAAACCACTCCAAAGATAGAATCACTGGACAATGAAGGTAATACAGCAGTAGAAGAAGTTCAAAAACCAAAATCTGCAACTCCAAACCTTAGTGCATGGTTCAAGGCGTTCGGTGCACCCAAGTCCAAAAAAAAGGAAGATGACGCCGATGAAAACGCGACCGCGGATTCCAACTGCAAGAAGGAAACGGAAAACGAAATACAAGAAGTCAAGACCATCAGGCAAAGGAGGATGAGTACCGGCGGTAGCAGTATCAGCGAGTCCGTATCCAGCTTTTCACAGGAGTCTCCGCCTGGTCAATCACCGCAAACGCAAACTCCGCATGTTCCCAACGAAACCCCTGTCAGAGGTGCAGGCTTCTATCAGGATGCTTTGTCGTCGGGTAGCAGTCCGTACAATAGCCCTTATTACGCGACTCCTCCCAGGTACAGCGCACAGCTCCCCCCTACTCCTTCACCTCAAAATAATCCGTCGTCACCAGTCTATCCCGTCGCAGCTCCCTACGAACAGACGTCGTCTCTGTATCCCCAGACAACTCCTCAGACCTCCCAGCAAGTTTATCCAAAACATTCCCCTCTTCAAGGTGCAACGGAATCTTATCGTCAGCCATCCCCTTCCGCTTTTTCCCAAAGGTCACCGCAGAGAATACCGTTTCCGCAAAATTCTCCCCAAGGTCAATCGTTTCTGCCCGCATTACCACCTTCGGTACAAAATACAGCGTCTCCATACCCTCGGTCACCCCAACCTTCCCAACAAATATACCCGCAAAGTTCTCCACAACCGCCGGCAAATTATTCTCAACCATCACCTCAGCAGGCAACCAATTACTCCCAACCCTCGCCTCAGCAACCTCCGACTCCGAATTATTCACAACCTTCACCCCAACAACCTGCCAGCTTTTCACAACCTTCCCCGCAACTACCGACCAATTATTCTCAACCTTCGCCGCAGACGCCTGCGAATTATTCGCAAACCTCACCACAGCAACCCTCAAGTTACTCACAAAATTCCCCACAACCACCCCAGACTTATTCCCAACCGTCGCCCCAACCACCTCCAAATTATTCTCAAACTTCTCCGCAACAACCATCTAACTATTCGCAACCTTCTCCCCAACAACCTCCCAGCTACTCTCAACCGTCACCGCAACAACCATCGAGCTATTCGCAACCATCACCACAGCAAAGACCGAGCTACTCGCAAACGTCTCCTCAGCAACCGCCAAGTTACTCGCAGCCCTCGCCCCAGCAACCACCCAGTTATTCACAATCATCGCCCCAACAACCTCCTCCGAATTACTCTCAACCGTCACCTCAACAACCTGTGCCTGGCTACTCGCAGCCTTCGCCACAACAACCCTCGACGTTCTCGCAACCTTCACCACAGCAAACTACTGCCTCGAATTTCCCACAGAATTCTCCACAACAGCGAACTGGATACTCTCAACCATCGCCGCATCAACCTGCTAACTACTCACAGTCGTCACCTCAGCAATCTGCAAGCTACTCGCAACCTTCTCCGCAACAGGCCTGTAACTATTCGCCAACTGCCCCATCCCAGGGCTCAAATTATCAGCAGGGAGCGGCTTCTTCATACTCTCAAAGTTTTCCTCAGAGTCCGTCTTACTCGCGAAACGAGACACAAGGGTCTTATCTACAGCCGTCGCCTGCTCCGAGTCTAATCAGTGAAACTGACCAGAGAGCGGATTACCAAAAAACACGGGAGGTGAAAACTCCCGCTGTGGAACAGCAATCAAACTTTACGAGTGAAAATGAAGGGCAAAGCGTTAATCAGCAAGGGTTTCAGTCCGGTGAACAATTTCCACCAGCATCTTTCATAAACAGTTATCAAACACCAAGCTTCGACAGAAATGTCACTTTACCACCTAGAGTATCAGATCAACAGCAACACGATCGACACGCTTTTCCCAGTCCTAGTGATAGTTTGAATATTCATAAATATGCCCAACCCATCACACAACAACGAGGATTCGGATGCAAAACGTCGACTTCTGGTGATCAGTCACAGGTGACTACAGATCAGGCACAACTTTTGACCTTTCAACAAAATCTTGCCACTCACGAGTCACTTTACCAAACATCAGCCGGATTTCAGGCTCCTACATATCCCGTGCCAAATCCAAGCCACAGGCCCGTCTATCCTAGTCCACATTATTTTGACTCTAGTGGCAAAGTTGGTAACAATAGTAACAGTGGCAGTAATATTGCACCTGTGAAGAAACGAAGCTACAGCGAACAACCCGATGGCCCACGAAACTTTTCTCAGGAAACTCAGCGAATCCAAGATCAATTTGGTTTTGATGCAATGATGACATTGTCACAGTCAGACCCAGGACCTGGCAGCCAGTTTGACGGAAACCTTAATTCGATAGTTGATTCCATGGCTTCAAATTCAGCTTATGCTCGGCTAGGCTTAGGGCTTGTAGGACGGACTACTGGAAAAGAACAACAACTTTTGAATATTCCAAGACCACCGTCAAAACCTGATCCAATTACTTATGCCAGGACTACTGGAGCTGCCTCGGATGTTGAGTTGAACCTATTACAAAGCTTGAATGCCACAAAGAGTACAGGAATCGTTCCAGTTTCACGCAGGGCAACTGATAAGACACCAACTTCTTATGGACCAAATACTGCGCCCACTGTTACTACAAGCAAACCTAAAAAGAGTAGAAAGACTAAGCAGCAACAGCAACAACAGCAGCAGCAACAACAAAATGCAGCCCTAATCCCATCAAGTATCGATCAGCAGAGTGCTCTAGGGATTTCAGGCTTTCATCAATTCGCTACAAGTCAAACGGATCCAATTGCATTGAAAAACCCTTCTGTTGTCACACCTGGCGCTAGTGCATTCAATTTTGCAGCTCCGGGTACTACAACAAATGCTGCTCCATTTTATGACAAGGATGCAACAGCGGCAGCTTTTGCCTTCCTCGATGAAATACGAAATCCTAGCAACTACTATACCATGGCATTGAGACAGCAGCAGCAACAACAGCAGCAGCAGCAGCAGCAGCAGCAGCAACAGCAGCAGCAACAGCAGCAGCAGCAACAGCAGCAGCAACAACAGCAACAACAGCAGCAGCAGCAGCAGCAACAGCAACAACAACATCAGCAACAACAGCAAGTAGCTAATTCCTCACTAGAATCTGCTCCTGTCAACAGCAATAAGCTCAGTAATCAACCATCTCATAATTATCCACCTCCGAATCCATTCTTACACTCACAAAGAACAACTGCCTATGGACCACCAGTTCCGCCCTACGTTTCGCCACACGGGCCTAACTTAAGCGTAGATCCAGCAGCTTATCAGCAATATCTTCGTTCATTTTACGCGTTACCGCCACCACCTCATCATCACAGGCCTTCTTGGCTCTAGCCATTAAAATCTTAGAGAAATCAGCTAATCGACCAAATAATGCGACGGTCAATCTGGGGTTAATAGTGGGAGCACAATAAATTAAAAAAATTTTATGGTAGCGTAGTTAGCAGCGGTCAAGAGTTGATAAAATGTTATACATATGAGAAACTTTATAAAGGATTACCAAACTCAAATTGTTCTAAATACTCGCACCATTGTTGTTAATTTGCTGTGTGAACAATGAGCAATGACACTTGTTCTTAAGTCGGTTGCTTGTACATTTAAAACTTTCATTTTAATCATTATGACACACACTATCATGAGCCATGCTTCTTCACCTCCTAGCTGTAATTTACTAGTTTTTAGTTGAAGAGAAAAGATAATGTCACATACTATTTTAGCTCTCTCCAGTTATTATCATCTTCATTCTTTCAATTATTAAGATTTTACCCTATGTATGTATAGATCGATACAAACCCTAACATAATTCGCGAAACGTGCCCAAACTTTTATACGTCTTATTACGCGTTGAGCTTCTACCCCATTTATTTCCCTCTGATATATGTATATTATATATGTAACAACACACTACATACTATACCTATGTATTGTATAGTACACCATAAAAGTATGGATATAGAAAAACCAACTTATAAATTAATATGGGTATGTAGCCAGAATAAGACTTCTGTACTATATTGTAGACCCTTACATAAACGTGTATGTGTGCAAATAGTATACGTCAAAGTTTGGAGCTGCATTATCTCTGTACATAATACATATCCTTAGATAAAAATGATTGTATTATAAGTTATGATCATCTTCCATTTTATCCATTTCAATATTAATAATTATTATTAGTTGAATATAGATTGTATATAACGAGTACCTAATATCGTTGAAATATGTATGGGAAAATAAGAGTACTGAGTACTAGAAAAATATAATTATGGTTACACGAATATTATAAATAAATATACCTTGCGATTATTAAAGTAGAATACAGTTGGATCCAGTGTCGACGGTACCCTGACTAATATGTTATTAATTTTTTTCTATTTTTTTTTTTTACCCCTACATTTACCTATAACTTTGAAAATAGAGTCAGGTGGATTGTGACAGGCATAAATTGCGTGTATAATGAAAAAAGAACTTTATGTACCAATATATTACAGGTGTGTAATAATCGAAATATTACTATATTATAACAATTACTATCATTAAGTTACATATTGAATATCGATAAAAGTGATGACAAAAACATATACCTATATCTAGACATATTGTAAATGGACGTGTAATTCTAATGAAAATTAAACCACGTTTTGTTATAAATCTCATCACCTATTGAACTACCGTGTAAATGCAAATCGACTCAATCCCGAGAAATGGTTTCATCCGGGAATTCCCGTAGAAATACTCAGAAACTTTCGCGGACTTTCGATAACGATAGAATCGTGGAGTCGGCTCCTAAAGCAGTCATTGCGTCACCCTTTATTGTAGTTATTTTCTAATCATTGTAATACTGCGAAAACGTCCGCAATCTAACAATCATTTTTGATAATCATGAAGTCTTTAAAACCGCTTCTAATTATGTGAAATTTGAAAATCACGCCAGCAAGAATGTCTTGGGCTGGATTTTCACGGGCGTCAAATTCACGCGGCAGCGCCAGCAAAATGTGAACCGACGCCAAGGAAAATGCCGCGAGTCGAAACCGACGTGGTTAGGCTAATGGATCTCAATTACGTTTTTAATCGAATAATTTAGCAATCTGGGATTGTGAAAGAATGGGCAACATGAAGAAGCGAGATAAAGTAGCTGCGTGATGGCGTATTCGGACTGCGCGCAATCGATTCCACTCGAAAAATTACGTCGATGTAGTGCATCAAATAATTAATTTACCTATTTTTCATAATCAGTCAAATTTTAATCAAACAAATCCAAAATCAAAAAACCTTGCTTTTTTTCAAATTTTATGAGTTCGGAAATTTTTCGTCTCAAAATCATTTTGCAAGACTGTTTTACCACTAATCGGACCCTGAGGAATGGGAAAGAGGCATCACAACGAGCGTAAGATGAAGAGCAGAGGTAATTCTTCTGGAAGGAAATCTTACGTTTTTCGGCTGTAACTCTTGATCCGTTGCTCGCAACATATTCCATAGAGCTTGGTTATAAGTTCTATAAACAGCTGTTCGAGATAAAAGAAAATAATCTAATTCATTCTCATTATTCTAGAATCGTAATACGTGTATGGCATTGAAATGAATCAAGTATAAATATCTTTTGTATTATTATTTACTGGTCAGAAGAAAGGCCCTGGACACACCGCAATATCTTCAGAATGGACTATGCGGTAATAAACGTGTGAAAAGGCATCTTAATTTTGCACGTGAAAATCTATCCTTATGATTACCGATGATAACATGTGATTGCATTTTTTTGTTATAATAGCAGTAGTCTTGTAATTTTTATGTAGTCATATGTATAGTCAGATTTTAGCTTATTTAAAGCAGGGGGTCTTTTGTTACCACAAGAAAATTTGTGTAGTCTCTGTAGTCTACAAAAATCACTGTGTCACTTTTTTCTAAATGGAAGAATCAATATATGCGGACGATATATCGGCATAAGATGATTATTACAAGAAATGAAATTGCTGGTCAAAAATCCCCGCAATCAGCAGGTCAAAATCGCAATAATTTTTATATTTTAAATATAGTTACCCTCAAATACAGTTACCAATTTGAAAAGTCTCTAATATCCATGCATCCGTACGCCGTAGACGAACGTAATTTTCTGTGAAAAAACGAATGCAAATTATTAAACAAGTCGCTGTGATTGATGGTCTTACAATTAGAGGAAAAAGAAACGAAAAAGTATCGCGGTTAAATATTTGGCCTGCTTGGCATTTTAGTGCGCGCGTGATTTTTGACGCGATCGACAGTATTGCACTGCATCGATCATGTGATTTTACCGCAAGAGCGTGAATTCGCAACTAAAGCTGATTCTTGTCTCGAGTCAAAAGAATTTACACGCGAATTCTCACATAAACAGCCTGCAATCGCGCATTCGATGATCCTAATTCAACCGCCTAATTGTAGGCAACTTTGACTTGGTTCAGTGATGATTTGTTCTCGCTGCGGGTCCTGTGGATATTCGTTGGTTTTTCTGTGCTTCATTTCTTGGGAAACGCTACAACTAATAATTTGATCAGTGTGGTTTCCAAGAGAAAGCAATTCTGACCAGTTACGAGTGCTTCAGGCCTCGTGTTGAAAAGATAAACAGCTAAAAAAAACTGAAATATTTTTTATATTTTCGCAGGGGCTGATTTGGCTGATGCTACGAATATTCGAGTTCTGTTTTGGGACTTTCTGAGCACCTAATTAACCAAAAAGGTGGTTGAATAAATTGTCTACGAAACAAAAATTTTACTGGTGAAAAATAAAATATATGTATAAATAAGACTGGAACAAAATAATGTGGCAAGATTGTTGCGCTATACTACTCAGCATCTTCAATATGGCAGCTGTTACTGTCCTTGGCCAGTGTTTTTGACGTTGATGATGAACGTGTATTTTATCAGATAAGGATTGAATAAGGTTTTTGTTTCGTGTACAAACATGTAGTGAGCTAAATATTCAGTGACAAATGACAACAGACACTAAACACCCTCACCTCAATTACTTACACCTCTGACATATGACAGAAGAGAGAGATACACTCGTCACGTATCCACGGTTCCACGGTCAACGTCATCAAAGTTCTCGGACCAGCTAGCAAAAAAACTTCGTCGCGCCCAAGGGTAAGCTTCTGCCTCTAAATATTCGCAGTTTTACGCGAGCAAGATTTTACCCTTGAACATCATTATCAACCTGACTTAACCTAACCTAACTTAACTATAACCCATTCAGATTACAATAGATTCCAAAAATCAAGTGAAATCTGAGAGTTCCCAAAATACTTACTCGAGGGGCTCAATATTCATGGTTGAAACTATTTTGTAATTTTTCTTTGACCCTAGCTACTCATCACGCAAAGAAAAATGCCGTTCAAATTTCATCTAAAAAAAAGTCGACAGTACAATGTTATATCTAAGAATCAGTATGTAATTTGTGTCGAGCTTTTGGACACAGGATCAATAGAATGTACCTTGGATGTACAAAGCCTGGGCCACGAATGTCTGACCAATGTAGCGCAGAGGCTAGGTCTTGGACAGCCAGAATTCTTCGGACTGAGCTATATCTCTCATCATGGATCGCCAGCAACGCGCTGGGTCCAGATGGACAAACCTCTTAAACGGCAACTTGAAAAGGAAGCTAGAAGCTTTAATTTGCGACTTAGAGTTATGTATTTTATTACCGACGTCCAGCTCATACAGGATGAAATAACGAGGCAAGTCTGAAACCAATAGTAATGATTTTACATCTCTCTGAAATTGGCACAGTCAGTTTCATTGGCAAATATTTATTAATTCAAACTTGGATGTGAAATGATCGGAGTGGGTGTTGGGGCATGCTTGAGAAATTTAATCACATTCCAGGTATCACTATTATCTACAACTGAAAATGGATGTTATCGATGGTAGAATTCACTGTAACTCTAGAGAGGCAAGCACCTTGGCAAGCTATTCGATGCAGGCAGAATTTGGCAATTACGACCCTCAACGACACACTGCAGAGTACCTTCAGCAGTGCATACTATTTTCAAAAGTATGCTCAATCTGTAAATACATGTTACGCAACTATGAAAAATTTCCCTTCTTTAGATCCGCCGCATTTACTGAATCCATGCTGTTTCTTTTTTTCCTTCCTCTTTTATCATCAGAACGTCATACAAGCTGATTCTAGCGGGCAAGACTCATTACTTTCAGCAGCCATTGTTCGATACAAGAACCTTTCTGGTCTTACACAAGCTGCCGCAGAAGAACTTTATGTGTCTATTGCTGTACATCTGGAGGGCTATGGCCGAGAAACATTTGCTGCTAAGGTGAATAACTAGAATCTACAGTTGCGACATACCATTCAAACCGTCAAAAGTGACTTTATAGCTAAATTTATTATAATAGTTATCGGAGTTCTTAGAGTGTTGTGTCGATGGCTCATTTCTGTCACACGACGTCTAGCTGGATAATAATATACGGATTCTAATGGAGCCATATAACATTTGCAGGATGATGCAAATAACGAAATCTTTCTTGGAATTTCAATGAACGGAATCATCATTGGGTACTCTAACGTGCAGCTGACATCATTTTACAGGTACAGTTTGTGGTATTCAAGTAATTTTTCATTATTTCAATGCTCAATCACTAGGACTCTCTGTAAAAAATCATAACTCATAACGCAGTTCTTCCTATATAATATGTTACAGATGGAAAGATATTAGCAATGTAATCAATCATAAAAAAACATTCAAAATCGAATGTCAAGCTGAAAATGAAGAACCCAAGCAGTTTCATTTTAGTGATGCGCGAACAGCGAAGTATGTTTGGCGATTATGTATATCTCAGCATACATTCTACATGCAACACCAAGAGTCTAATCTCGTCAATAAAATGAGTAATAGTCATCTAGTGAGTATCATGAATATATTTTAATCAATTTGATATTCAAATCTAGATCAATTGCTTTATTTAGACGCAAATTTTTTTCTAGGATCCTGATAATATTGACGTAAGAGATGAAATAAGAGACGTAAATATCGATAATGAAGCCAAAGCTACAAGTCAGGCACATTTCAATAGCTGCAATGATATATCCTCGTCGCCATTCCCTGTCGCTGCATCATCTATCAATATGGATACACTTCGTGCCTTACTTCCATCTTATAGACCGGCACCTGATTATGATACTGCCGTGCAAAAAAAATACAATACTGCCCCAAATGGTTCACATCACTATTACGCGAACCAATCGAATGTACATTCGCCCTCACTTGCGCACGAAGTTTGTATGTCAACAATTATCAGCCCTGAATTATCGTCTCTACTCGGTAATGCAGTGAACAGAAGTAGATATTGATTAATGTAAACATACAGTACGGGTATTTAAAAGAAAAATGTTGAATCATACATATAGTTTGTATCAAGTGCCTCTTACTTCGGATAGTTTTGCAATCTATGTAATAAATCTTAACACGTCGTAACGCATCAAAGCGCAGTTTTTTTTTGTTTTTTTTTTTTTTATCACTAATCCACGTCATTAGAACGCATACTGTAAATTATTCGCATTTTCATCATAATTTTAAAGGTACGATGAAACTGCTGTACGTTTTATCATATTTATTTATCAAGAATAAATGCCTGATTCAGGAAACTTAATATCGTTTTTTTTTTTTATTTATTACAATTGCAACGACAATCAAATTCGACTGTTTCGTATAGAAAAAATAATGAAAACGCTTTATTCCAATTAAAAAATACATAAATAACCATAAGAATCCGACAACAGTTACCCTTCTCTTTCACAAACAAAATAGAACCACTAGATACTACAAAACTTCCATGAGATCTTGGCGCGCAGCATAGTAAACAGTTGAAAACTTCCTATACAAACACTTACTTCTCTCTAACAAAATTATACTGTCGATCTTGAATACTGTTCGCACTATTTATTAGATGAAAGCAATATATGCATATGAAAATAACCGACCAATTTTTGTAAATAAAGAAAATAGAGTTGTAAACAGCTAGCAATGTCGGAAATTAATTAAAAGATTTGTTTATGCAAAAACCATACACAATAGAGGAAATTCTTCTAGTCTGTGACGTGCTAAGTTGACTTGGTGAGTGTTGCTGGGTCCCATCCAGGGTGAAAAAGCTCCTTGACCAATGGCGTACAATGCTGCGAGTGCTGATCTTTCATATATTTAGTTGCCTGAAATTAGAAAGAATCGTTTTCTCGTATAGATTCTATTTGCCAGAGATGTGATCAGTTTTCCCATACATGTGCAATAATTTCATGGTTTATATGTTTACTTACTAGAAATAATGTCAGCTTAAGCCTATCAGAAAGCTCACAACTTTCCCCAAGATCTGATGGATATGTAACGACATTACCCCGTGCAGTCAGATAATTCTTTATCATTGCAATACATTCTTCATCGTTAACTCCTGCCTGCTCAAGGATAGATCCTGTAAAAAGCATTGAACAAACAACAAGGTCAGATTTCATGAATCAAGGATAAGCGATGAACAGGTCTCAAGCTTCAATATTTATGTCACTTACGTCGCGCGTGTGGGCTTGCTACAGACAGAAATTTTCTAAGTAGTGATATTTCTGGGGTGCTTTGAAGTACGTGCGGGTAACGACGTGCCAGTAGCTTAGCCAATAAATGATTACCACGATTCCACGTGACGTTATTTTCATCTACATTGTCTGTACCAGAATTGTTCTCTGAGCTTTCTGTAACTGCGCACACCATTTCATCCTCCGTTCGTCTTATCAACAGCACTGGACCATGATATC
Organism: Neodiprion pinetum; assembly: GCF_021155775.2. NCBI lineage: Eukaryota > Metazoa > Arthropoda > Insecta > Hymenoptera > Diprionidae > Neodiprion > Neodiprion pinetum. The sequence goes on from NC_060233.1 coordinate 342,963, forward strand.
TGAAAAATACGTCTACGATAACAGTGACGCATAAAAATAATTCAATTTCTGAAGGTATTTTGCATCAGGGTTTGCATATTATCTCGAGTTTCAGGGAAAAATGAAGATTCAAGGTGGGGGTCTTCAACTGAGCATAATTGAAAATAGATTCAAACTTGAGCACATCGGTAAAACATTAACCTGACTAGTTGTTCAGCAATGTTTAAATTCAGATGTTCCCTGACTGTAGTACGGACAAGTCTTTCAAGTGGTCTTGGCATTCTTGAAATTGCGAGTGGCAAAACATCGTCAAAAGTTGCGTCAAGGACCTTGAAAAAATTTCACATCAATTAAAATTACAAACAGTTTGAAAGTTGGAAACTAAAAAATTCAGTTAATGAGAGATTGAGATTTTCAATTTTTGTGTCATACCACACTGGAAACAGAAGGATAGTGCATTGCTGCCCAAGTCGCCGTGTATCCTCCGATGCTCCAACCATACAGTATTATCTGACTTTCCAAGAATCCCAGACGATGGATGGCAAAGCCCATCACACAATCGATTCCATTCTGTTCTTGCGACGGATATGGCAAGCCCTGTACCGTAACTTTCGTTATTTATTATCAGGAATAAGGTAGATAGTACTTTTCTTTTGTTAGAAAAAGCGTTCAAAATTTTTGTTGTAATCTGCGTAATTGGTAAATTAAAGTACTTGAGGTTCATTTCAAATTCTACTTGATCAACTAATCAGTATCTTATGGAATGCTATGATCCAAACAATGAGAAATATAGCAACACGATCTTATCTTTACGCATGGTGTTGGGTAGTTTATAAGTGTCATATATTGTGATAGATACCGTGCTACCCCCAAAACCAGGGTGATTCCATCCTAGTACCGAGTAGCCTTTGCTGAGTGGCGTACCTAGGATTCCGATCTCATAAAATCCACAATTTCCTTCGCATGCTACAACTAGAGTATTGCCATGAGTTGACCTGTAAGTTTGGTAGTGAGATTTACATGAATTGTACACAGAAAACAGAATTGCACATCAATTTAGGGAATGAAAAATAATCACTTGTTACGTTGATCAACAAACATCGTGTCAATGTAATTTCCATCTACGGTAGCCAATTTCGATCTTGTCCCACCCCTTTTGATCAGATCAACTCTTCCTTGCAAGAGTGTAGATGCTTGATCAAAGAAAAAATTTGATCAGGTCAAGAGGAGGGAAATTCATTCTGTTATAAATAAATGTATGACGATTTACTTGACAAGTACATAGTTACCCATGGCATAATTTAGAATTGAGATGCATCCCGGGTACATAAGCTTCACCGCAAAGGTATGTGCTACAACATAGGAAACGAGCCTACATGGAAGGGCCATCAATAGTTCTCCTTGCCTACGAGCACTTTCGTTTCTATCCATTCTATGTAGCGCTTTTTTTAGATCTCGGTCTCTGTAAAAATTACAGGTATATCAAAAGACAAGAAATGATGCTTGGATAGTTACATTGTAATCTCAATCGGTGAAAATAATCTGAACAATTTCTGAGTTGTAGCTTTGGTTCGTCGATAAACTGTAACTGCTCACCTGATCTCCTTGGGAAAATCAAAGTCAACCGGCCATGCCCAAAATTCAAAATCGTACTGAAGCAGTTGTCTTTTAGACTCGGAATCATAGCGTGCCTTGGCTTTGTTTAGAGTTTGAACAAACTTAATGTATACTGGATTTGTGGCTCTTGAGTAACCTCGAGCAACCAGGGAGGCGAATAAAATTACTCCTGCTCCAGCTGCGACCTTTGTCAATGAGCATATCTGGTCAGCCAAGGGGTAGCTGCGACGGTACATAAAAGTAGCTACAAACGGGATGGCATAGAGGCTGAACGACCACATCAAAGTAAACTGCCAGAAAAGGAGGATCAAAGTAGTTATTCAGTGTTGCAGCAATGCCTGGCTAGTTCTGTATAATACAATGCTGAGAACTTACGGAGGTGAGTATCTGATCGCCCCATCGTTCGAGATTCCGTGGCTCGTAGAGTTTCTGTAAATAAGTGGGAAAAATGTTTTGATAGTTAGTTATTCATAACCTAACCTAATTATCTTCCGGCTCTTAGCGCCGATTGCAAAAATTAATCACGTTACGCACGTCAATTGGTCCGGTGTCGTATATCTTGTACAAGCGTGGACTGAGCAAACATTTGAATAATATTCTGATTATCGACATTTCGTTCGAGTCAAGTCGATTTACTACTGGTATTACCGTCGTATTACCGAGTCATCAAGCCCACGACGGACTCTGGTCAAAGTCATCAAACTCTGGATATGTAGCTTGACCCGAAGGGGCAGGCAGGTGCGTACAGGCGTCTGCCTAATTTGTTATGTCATGAATGATGCAATTTATGACAGACAACTCCAGCGTTTACACCGCCAGGTGACGGCAGGGGAGGGGATAACCTCTTATTGTCGGACATTGTGTGAACTTTACAACGAACCGCGAAATTATAATATTATTAATCCGCATACGACTGAAAGGAAGTTAATCGTACCATCTTTGTGTTCATAAATTGCTTACGTAAACTATTCCGCAGAAAAGATGAACGAAAAAACAATCTTTGCGAGTCACCTGCTGTCGCAGCAGTCGCATTTTAATTCTAAATCGAGAGTACAGGTTCTACATTATTTCCGACTCGATGACTGACTTGACTGTATATCACGGTCTTCTGTATGTTGCCATGATTTCCATTAACCTGTTTTGAATTCTCATCATCATTTATAAATAATTCAAATTGACGTAACTATAATCCACTTCTTTTAAGTTCATTAAATAGACTACATTAGCACTTGTACTTGTGAGAAGATAATAGTTCATACGTGAAAAGAAGACTGGCTTTTGTGTGACTCGTCTTGATATGAGAATCTAATCTCAATCTTAACCTTAAAATTGTTTCGCATACGAGACGTTCGGGACATTAAAGTGCAATATGGATGCATGATTACTCGACTGTTTCCTTGACATCATTTTTCGTAACAGTGAAATAAGTACCATACTCGTATCTAGATAAAACTATGGCGGTGAGTTAAGTTGTTATTTGAAATTACATTGTGATCTTATTTTTCTGTAAATTTGAATAATCTTTAAACGAATAAAAATTCATCGCTCGCAAGATTACCAACAAATTTATGTGATTGCATACGAATTTCTCCATATACCTTTATACGAATTAATGGATAAGAGTCTAGTGGCACAATCTTACATCCCTGTTTTGAATTATGGCAGTCCAAACTTTTGATCAACTTGTTAATAGAAATTCAAAATATAACTCTAACGCTGCTAAGGTAAGGAACGCTGTTTTTCCTTTTAGCCACCCACGAAAAGCACTAAGGTAGCGACGAGAGGAGCCAAACAAATACTGGAAGAAAATGCATCGACCCTCAGTTTTTACAGAAACATGGTATTTGGAGCAGCTGGTATTTACCTCACAGCAATGATGGTCTTCTTTGCATTCACCACTTTTACTATTGTATGAAACATTCTAACGAGTCAAATAATCTATCTATTAATTTGATAATATTGTGTGCTTGGCGTACCGACAACACGTAGCTGGTGTGCTTCATAGAAATCAGGATTCTGTGATATATAAAGGCTTATTTAATTTTCACATTATTTGCCGTGCAATTCGGTACTTTGTGTTACATTGTTTGTAGTGGTCTAGCGCAGAGAATCTTGGAAATTCAAAGCACATTTTTAAGTCATAATGAATATTCATTATATTTTCACGTGACACGCTTGGCTGTATGATAGGTACTAGAATTTGGATAAAATGGGTTTACACAACTCCAAGACGAACACGAATAATCGCAAACTCGGATAAAGCGGGCTTCGTTAAATCAGAGATCTACTATGTTTGAAAAAATTTCAATAAACATACAATCCAACTTCCTATTTCACGAACGAATTATATTTAAGTATTATTAAGTTGAACACCCAACTGATGAAAATTTCAAATGACTAATTTTAAAAAGGTAGAGCTTCTTAAGAGAAGGTAAATCAAAGGTATATAATTCTTTTCTTCTTCTCTTCCTACTTTGATCATTTCAGACTTTGACAATATTAACGGGATTGATACACGTAGCTTGTTATCAATTCATGGCATATATGGCCCGTGCAAAGTATGCTGAATCTGGCCAGCTCATTGATTCAGGAGTTGACTTGAATATGGAAGGCGGAATCGCTGAGTGAGTGTACCACATTTTCTATGCACATCTATTATGCTAGAGATTCCCCAGTTTTTATATTATTTGATTATTCAAGTCTTTTCTGTGGTACAAACGTATAATTGAAAATATTCGTTCTTGGTTTTATAGCTTTCCTTTTCTTATAATTGAGAATCCATTGCATTTCGGGGGAGTTGTATGAATCTAATTATTATTAACTCATAGTATTGTTTATACCAAGAATGTGCAGTATTTTCATCATTTAGCAAATCATTCAAATTCCGCAACACTTTGAATGTATATTGGTAAATTACTGTAGGTCAATACTGGTAACAAATAGATTATTATGGAAGGAATTTGCGATATCGACTTGATGAAAAATTGTCATTCGCAGGCACGTTAAGGATCTGATCATCCTAACGTCCGGTGTACAAGTGCTGTCTCTGATTTCAAACTACTTCTGGTTTTTGTGGCTATTGGTGAGTGTGATAGGAAAATTTACAATACATTTTGTAATATACGACAAGTACGAGCCTCGCATATTTCATTTCCCTCGACCAGCGACGTTATTTTTTTTATCAAAATGGGCGACCACGAATTCCTCTACGAGATTGAAGTTAGTAACGTTATCGTAACGAAACATTGGGGGAAACATCATTATTTTTAAAATTTTACAGCGATCTTTAAGAAACTAAGATTTCGAAATACGAGTCAGTTTTGTTTTATTACGGTTTACCGAATCTCAGATGATTCTAAAATCGCGACATAATGGTTTGTCTTCAGCATGAATCGTCACTGTACCGTTACTAACTTCAATATGATTTCTCACTGCACGTAGGCGTCATTTATACGCGTAATAAATCTATTGGTTTCTCATTTGTAATTCATAACCAGCGAGCTGACTAGTTCCAGTACTACCAGTTCAGAATTTTCCAATTCCCGCTAACCGATGCACTCTGTTATTTTCCAGTTTTTTTTTTTTTTTAATTTTTTTCTTTACATCGCTAATCGATTTAATTACTTTGGAGGTTACAATTATGGTCCAATAGTATCGTAAAAATAATCACCAGTTCACGTCAGTATCACTTTGGAGATCTTCTGGAACTTGTTATTCATTCTCCATTTCCTTTTTAGTTTTTTTTTTACACTGCCGCCTTTTGTTAACTTCATTCTACCTATTGCATATTATACCCTTAAACAGGCGCCGCTGCGGGGGGGCTGGATGTTATGGACAAAAATACTGTCGCCGTGGTTTTTTGCCGCACCTCAGGAGCAGCCGGAGATTGACGAGAAAAAACAGCGCAAGATGGAGAGAAAAATGGCAAAGCGTCATTAATTGATTGTACGCAATTACCGTCAGCGGGGGCGAGGAGCGGGAAGAGGGGGGAGGGGGGGGGGAGGCAAATGCAAATACACGCAATATACAAGTCAATCCTGTTCAAGTTTTTTTTCCATTTTCAACTTTACATCAACCGACATGTATTATTAATGTACATAAAAATTGCAGCATGTTTGTTTGTCGTTCGTGAAATAAATACTTTGCTTTGTCATCAAAAGTTCTCAACGTTAGCCAATTGACATCCTAAACCGCAATCGCGTATGTAACTTAATGTAGCAGTATATAATATAAACTATTGTACAGGTACATTGGAAAAAAAAACATAATACCATTTTGTGATTACTGAACCAGTTCAACGTATAAGCTTACGGTTTGAAGAGGGCTGTTTCTCTAGCCTAAGATGGAACTTCCACAACGGTAGGCTTTTAAATTATTCATGCGTACATGCTCGAAATTTATTCAAAGTTATCGTCTACGTGATAGGGTCAACAATCGCACGTGGATCGTCAGTTGAGTTAGGTTCCGCTTTTTTCTCATCAAAGGAATAAAAGTCGATTATTCCCTTAGGTGATTAACCCAACCAGGGGTATAATCTTCAACTTCATTCCCTCGTTGCATAATGTGTTATTATTCAGGCAAACAACACGTATCGTCCGAACTATTTTATACTGATTCAACGATAGAATTAGGTATTTCGGGTCGGGTACATACCTATACCTATAGCTTATACGTAAATTGAAATGAAAATAACAGAGAATGTACTCGATGCTGACGCGAATGTGGACATAAAAATTAATTTTCCGAATATTACAGGCCGGATTATAAATGCATACACGTTCTCGATCCATTGTATCGATTAGCTGTCGCTTGGGCCGGGACTTGCAACCGCCTCTTGTTGTAATTGATACAGGTAAACAAGAAATGACTGCGTGTACATTTACGTACATTGTTAAACTCTTCGTGGTCCTCGTGTGCCTTTCAAGGCACAACCGAAATTTAAATCTTGAATTTCTCCGAAATAAATGACGGAAATGAAATTTTTTATCACAGAATTCTTCACACCCTTGACATCGCTAACTTTCGGATGATGTACTATACACCCAGATGAATGGCCCTGTTTTTTTCCAATTTTTTGAAAGTCCGCAACACAAACCAGGACGTGTCGTCAACAAAGACTCAAGGGGACACCGACGGTCTGAAAAACAACTAGGGACACGATTGATTGAACCGATTTATATATGCACATTCTATCACACCTAAATAACTATTCGCAGAAAGGATCATGCAGTAAAAAATGAACAGAAATGATGTAACTCTGACTGTTTGCACTAGAACGTTGTGTTGATATAATTTATACTATTTTGACGGTAATGAATTGGCTTAGGTGTAAAATATTAATTAGGGACAGGAATTGATTCAATTATCTTATCGGTGAAGTGCTGATCGAGCAGCGAATAGCGTGGGCAATGCGATGCGACTCGAAGTTTAAGGTCGACCTCGTACATAAGTTGCATACTTTTCATACGTAAACCGGGTTCTCTTACACTGGATCATGTGACGCGTTCAGGCAGAGGCTGGAGATAAACTCGGGGGGTTCCACCACCTCTCATCCTTAGAACCTTTTGTCATATAAACGTCAAAGCAACAATAAACCCAGCTGTGTGTGCCTTATGCTCCTGCCGAGAACGCGCGAGTAAACTTACTGCTGGATTTCAAATTGATTGGACTGAAATTCGAAATAGCGTGTTAACAGTTCATTTGTACCGAAAAATTACATTTCACCATCACCGCAATGACTGGGATAGTTTTTCTACTGTGCATGTCGTTCGGCCTAATGAACGGTCCAGTTTTCGCCGATAAGAATAAATTGTCTAACGCCAGCTACTCGGAGAGGCAATTATGCCTGTCAACCAGCCTCGGATCGCATCAGACATCGCAGGTAGAGAACTCCGACGATTCCCAAAGGGCGGTACCGCTCTCTCGAAGTTCTTCGTGGTGGACCGATTTCCCCGTTCTGCCCTTGGTATTCGCTAATTCAAACACTATTCCGGAGGGTCCTTGCAGAAAACAGGTGCAACGGTACCTCAAGGAACTCGCCAATTCCACGCTGTGGGCCGTCCAGAGTAAGCTTATTTCGATAATTTCCAATCTTTACCGACGATGCGGGCAACGAGTACGATTGATTTTCCCAGTTTGAAAAAATTAGAAATGTGATGAATTAGGGGCGCTGCCTGGTGTAACGCATTCAAACTTGCTTAGAACCGAAAACTGGTGATAATAACAGCAGCTTAGCCGTCCATCTTTTCACTATTGTTTTTACGTGCGTAACGAGGGGTTGATCATTCATCGATTTCATGTAGGTACACCTAATTTCAAGATTACAAAGATTTCAGTGATTTCAATAGATTTCAAAAGAGTTTAAAAGATTTCAAAAGATTTCGGATGATTTCAGAGGATTTCAAAGTATTTTTTCAAAGGGGAATTTCAAGAGATTTCAAAGATTATAGAAGATTTCAGAAGATTTCTGAAAAAGTGTACACCAGATTTCACCAGCGATTAACCCATTGCTTCATGCCTACGAAACCGCTATAGCAAACGCCTGATGTTTCCCGCACCGACTATCAGTACAAGTTGTTGCACTGATGTATGTTGTATAATGAGTTAATAAAGGTTACTTAAATTCTCCCAACTCTGCGATGTATCAGGGGTTAACAAGCACTTAGTCCGAATTAATCAATCAATTCTTTGGAGTCGTAAATCGACCTTCACTCATACTGAGGATTATTTTTGTACCAATAAGCAATCGTTGAAGATATTATTGGTAATAAAAATTTTTAATGTAGTTATACCGATTGGTAAAAACTAGGAGATGTAAATATTCTTCGATACTTTTTGTGATCCTTGCGTAAGTGGGATCGTTATCGATGGAAATTTCAGTGATTACATGATATTTAATTTGATTTATAATTTCGCATCGTCATCAAGCAACGTTTGCATATTTTCATATACCATACTCATTACGCGCACCGCATTTATGAAACTGCAGAAAAACTAACAGTCAGACGTTGAAGTAATTACGACGCGACCATGAACTGGTTGCAGATGCATTTATACTTTTGATTCATGATCCTTGAGCATCTCATAACTTTCAGCCTAAAAATGTAACATGATATGAATTGCGAACAATACGTGTGTAACTAAAGTATCACAATCTCGCTCTGCATCCACGCATAACATAATCTTGTACAAGAGTACAGGTACACCTTATACATATAACGTTATATTCAGATACCAAGTGAGATTGTTCCTTGAAGTTTCCTCTTTAATTGAGTTTTTGCATGTATTATCTGTACACATTTTATAACTCGAACAACATCACACTTTTATTAATATTCAATTGATTTACACTATCTGACGTCAATGAAACTGGATGCAGGCATCGAGTGCCCACAATAATTATATCTACGGCCAAGCACACGTAAATGTATGCAAATTGTCTGTTAATGGAATTAAAGAATAGAAGGTTCTCTGTGAATCAATATTATCCAACACAGTAATAAGTTCATGTGTCTCATTATCGTTCATTATCTTATCAAGTAATATTATAATCAGCTATATGTTTAGCGAAGTATGGAGGTGATCAACTAAGCAAGATGATATCATAAATTTGAACCATCGCACTTGGACGGTAGAATTTTTTTTGCTACGTACATACATCCAGTATTAACTACGACTGCGGTGAAGAATGTCAAGGGATAGTTGTACAGGTTGCTGAGTTTTCTGGCGAAAGAAAGAAAAAAAAAATTTAATTGCTTGCATTGCATGGTCAAGTGAAAAAATACTATTTCAGTGTTCGACGCCTCAACGAAGTATCCAGACGGCGTGCTACACGGTCATACCAAACATTTGGGAAACTTTGACCAGTGCTACAACTTACGAGCAAAACTTCCGCCGGATGAATTCTCTGACACTGAAGAGCCTGACGAGGTCGAGGGTCGCTACTGTTTGGTTCGCTTGCGTTACCAGCGGAAAGGTGTGGTACCGAAACGCCCGGAAATTTTCACCCTCGACTTTGACCCAAATCTATCCGTCTGGAACGCGATTGACGTAAGCGACTCTCATTACCAAGAGGATTCACTCCCAAGCCCTGCAGCTTTATCGAAGTGAATTATCAAATCAAAGTACACGCATAAGAGTCCCGTCCATCCTCGTACGTACATACATTTATGACCCTACTTAAAATTTTATTTTGTTTCTACAGTACAGGGGAGACTTTCGCCGTGTCAAACGACACTCTGTGTACCTGTCGCTTTGCGTTCCGGCTAGCTGCAGCTCTCAAGATGTTGCGGCGGCGTTGACGGATCCTTTAAAGAAGTTGGCGGACGCCCGAGAAATAGACCTGAATGTTACAGTGAAGCCATCGCTTTGCCAAGCACGTAGCGATGTCCCCAAGGATTTCACCATGGGGTTAAAGGTTTTTCTGTAAGAGAAGTCAAAATTACTTTACGCTCTTGATATCCGGAGAGTGGATCGAGCCGACGAACAAGAACATAACGAACAATTTCCCATCCAGTATCATAGTTGTGGCGCTGTGCGTCCTCGTGGTAGCAGGCTCGTGGTACGACATCAGCATCTATTCTCTGAAGGAACCAGCCAAGAACAACGAACTCGGAGACTTCTTCCTCTGCTTTTCCGCACGACGCAACTTGCGCTCGATTTTTTTCACCGAGAGTTCTCATCGTGGTCTCGATTGCATAAATTTGATCCGTTTCTTCTTCATGGCATGCGTAATATTCGGTCACAGATTGATGCAGTACTGCGGCTACCCGCTCGTGGATTCAACGTACCTCGAAAAGGTCAATGCATGTGTCTCGTAGGAGTAATAACAGTGCATCGTACATTACGTACCTTATACTCGTTAACAAATCAAGTAACCGACTCGTGTGTAAGCCCTTCCCAGCTAGCACACTTATCCAGAGGCTGGCTGTCATTCGACTACAAAAAGTCGACTATTTATCGAATTACAAAAATTTCGACGCAATGTTGGCATAAATGAGTCAAAACGTCGGCTATTATTCAATGGCTATGAATCGTCAAAAAACTGGACTTAAAGTTGACATGCGGTATACTTCATGTTTACGAATTTCCTCTGAAATGTCGAGTATAAGGTGATTCGACTAGACAACCCGTTGTCACCTTATTCCACTTACCACTGGAAAGTCAAGTGAAGGTTTGTGATGTTTTACAGACAAATAATTGTTTATGTGAGCGCATTCATTATGCCGAATGAACGTCAACGTCTGGTGGCAGTCAGACTGACTAATCGCTACCTCATACTTGACGCCAGATGACTATTAGTCCACGTAATTAGCCAACTTGTAAATTATCGCCTTTTTGTCTTGACTGCTCACAGTCGACTGAAAACCTAATAATAGTTGGTGCCGAGTGTTGCCTTTACCACAACATTTCAGAGGACATTCGCGCACTCTTAGCCAGTGTACAGTGAAACGATAGGCTCGTAATATACCTATCCCCAGTTGACTTGAAATAGTTGACTGATAATTTCTGTCGATACTAAGTCAACTAACAGCCAACAGTGTGCTACCTGGGACGTTAACTGTGCGATTATCCGGTATTTTCGTTTCGCTCCATCAGGCCTACGCCATACCCTTTTCTTCGATAATATTCAACGGACCGATCATCGTCGACGGGTTCTTCGGTGTCGGAGGTCTTCTTCTGGCCTACGGTGTGCTTCGTGAACTTGATCGGAGTAAACGGTTGAATTTCACTGCGCTCATACTGATCAGATTTTTACGGTGAGTTCAACGTACGCATATGCAGGCTCTCATATTCATTAACTACACGATGATAAAGAAAGATCTAGAGATAAAGATTCGCTTCGTATCACGGCAGGTTGACACCTCTTTACATGCTAGTCGTCTTGTTCAATGCTACCCTGATGCCGATGATGGGATCCGGTCCGTACTGGGAAGCCAGAGTGGGTTTTGAAAGGGATAATTGCGCGAAAAATTGGTGGACTAATCTCTTGTATATTAACAACTACGTACATCCCAACAAGATGGTTAGTATTGCGACGTTCCAGATGCTCTCTGATCTTCACCATTTTGTCGCAGTCAATGCGTGCATTCTGTTGATCGGACCATAGGTCGTAAGAAATTGACGTGTAACACCTGCTCTACGCTTTTTCACAGTGTATGTTTCAATCCTGGTATTTATCGGTGGATTATCACCTTCACATCATGGGACTCTTTGTCTTATGGGCTTATTGGCAACTTCCGAGAAGACTGGGCTACCCGTTCCTCTGTGGTTTGATCGCATTGGGCATTGCCATTCCCTTCGTCATTACCTATGTTCAGGACCAGCAACCATTATTCCTAGGATTGCCTTTGTGAGTAAAATTCACGCCTAGTGATGGAACAATTTAATCATAATCGTAGCCACATCATACAATTCTTTCTCGTCTTCCAGCATGCGGGAAGCTAGAAATGATCCGTATTTCGTCGGTCACTATATTAAATCACACATGAGAATTGGTCCCTACATGGTTGGCGTATTGGCTGGGGCAATTGTCTACGACCATAAAGATGCCACGTGGAGACTCCCCAAGGTAATGATACTAAGAGGAAAAGAAAAAAGAAAACTTGACGACGAGAAATTGAATCCTTGATCATTTCTCTTCCACAAGGTGTCGTGCCAATACTACTGCCATTCATGTAAAAAAATATATCATTCTGCATTTCAGGGTTGGTCACGATTTCTTTTTATTTTACTGGCAGTCGGATTCACTGTCATTAGCCAGCATTTGGCTACCAAGTATTTCGACCCCAATAGTGAGCTGCATCCACTTGAGACAGCCGCCTACGCTGGGTTCCACAGAGCAGCGTTTGCTCTTGGAGTATGTTCGATCGTTGTTCTGATCACAATTGGGGATGGTTTGGGTAGGTTGGAGGATCTTGCAGATTCCGAAACGCGATGGGAATTACGTTTTGCTTGGATATACAGGATGGTCAAATGTTTCATTGGTTACATTTTCAGACTTTCATTACAACTTTATGACACCACGCTGGGTCCCACCCCTTGCGAGACTTACTTACGGTGCTTATCTTGTCCACAATATTAAGCAATCCTACGACGTCGGTGCTACTAGAAGCCCTCGCATATTTGCCATTAACAGCTGCGTAAGTTATGTTTCACTCGATACATCATATGTAATGCACGTTATGTTGCCATTCATACGTAATTGCGTGGTAGCATAGAGTTGACTTTTTCTTAACGACATCGTGTATTGCAAAACGAACGAGCAAGTTTTACAATTTTCCACATTTCAGCTTTGGGAATTCGTGCCAGACATGGTCTACACCTTTGGTATATCTCTGCTGCTGTCGGTGGTTGTCGAAGGGCCGATACGAAAGATTGAGAAGTTCATACTCACGAAACGACCAACCAAATATCCCGCGGAAGCGTGAGTGTCTTTACAAGAAATATAAATATAAATAATACATCTTGCATAATACGATAACCGGGTCGGCAAAAGTTCCACCTTCTTGGTACTAGCTGATATAACGGTATATCAGATATAAATTTCACTATTGCTACTCGATATTGATGACTGGCGTAAAAATTTAGAACATTGTCGCTCTAACTACGGTACAATTGCATCTTATTTTTTTATTTTCAGATCGAATTCCAACGGCATCAAAAAGAGCAACTGAAAATGACCAAAGGCTATAATTATGCGAATTGCCGCTTTGCATATTGTACAATATATGTATAGGTAAACTCGTGGTTGGTACATTGATGTTGTAGTGTGAATACTTGCATATACCCTAGTTTGTAATTTCGTATCATGTTATTTTTGTACATAGAATCATTTATCTCGATTACCATAGGATTTTTATCTTATACAAATGTCACGTTCTAGTGTTATACCCTGTAATACATGTGATACTTACAGGATTTGGGGTGACCTAGAACAAAGATGTGAAATAAAATTTCATAATCAAGTAAGTGGATCGTAGTAAGTTGACACCGAGAAAAACAAGTTACATGTATCAACAAAAATAAATTTGTAGTTGTTAAGCTTGCACACGTGAACTTAAACAACTGTCGTGTGCAGAATTGTAATCAAATGTATACAAAACTGGGGGGTGAATTTGAGAAAGTTCTGTGCGTAAATTTCAATAGACGAATAAAAACAAAAGGAATGCCAAAGAAAGAAGAAAACAAATACCGTATTACGCGAATATTTTGATCACCATTTGCTGATTGATCTACAAAATTGTGCGAAATTTTCGATTGCTTGCATCACAAGGTGGAACCGTAAATGGCGTCATGAACAATTTAAAACAAATGGCAACTGCGGAACGTGATGAAACTGGAATCTGGTTTGGACATCGAAGATGCAAGTAGCGATAAAAAAAACTTTTACCTTGGGTTGCTTTAATGCGATCTACGTGGAGCTAAGTACCTGATTATTCATATCAAGATCTATACGAATAAAAGTACAATACTAGGCTATAAAACATATATATCCCATATGTGTACTGTTCGATATTCAAACACGAAGTGCCCACATTCTTAAAATTGTATGCAATCCACGTAAATATAATATCCTCTACCTGTACTACAATATCGTAATAATTTTTCACAATGATACAGTCAAGAGTAACATAACAGGAAATGATGCAGTTTGCAAATTAAACAAATACGCGCTTTTGTCTCTGGCGCTCGCCATATTTGAACCTGGTGTCGCGTCAAAAAGGTGTGGACAGAAGGAACGTTTACGGAAGAATTAGTGATAGTCATAAAATTGACCGCTTAAACATGAATATTACACAGTAGATGCGACACTTAGCGTGTTTAGATTTAAAAATTTGCGTTCATTAGTACGATGCATCGTGTCAACGATCCCGACAACACGTGTGTTTGTGTTGCGTAAATTTGAAGCGTTTCGTCGTTGGTGGTTTCATACGCAAACCGTTTCAACTTGACCGCGTTAATTTAAGGTAAAAAGGCTGGCAAGGGTAACGTGAACTGCCGATTGCGCACATACGTGTGACCATCGTAACTTGACAGTTGAAAAGCAGTGAAAAAGGCATGAGTGGTAAACAAGGTCAGGGAACTGTGCACTCTGCCACACCTTGTGTTCTATGGCCGTATAGTGGTTTGAAGGTGTGAAATGACTGTTTGAAACAAGTGAAACAGCGGTTACAAAATCGTGCAATATAACCTAAAATCAAGGATGAGTGCAAGAACGACGGTTACTATGATCGAGCAAGACTGTAGCGCTGTAACGTGTAAATAGCGCCGTAATACTGGATTGCAACGATGTTTCACCACCGGGTTAGCTTGCAGTAGCTAATTACAATAACCAAGCGATATTTTCCTGTTTCATCGAATCGATATACTCATGTATTATCGTTCCGTATTACAATAATTTTTTTCATGTTCAGAGCGACGTTCATGGTTCTCTGAGGTTATGTGAATGGAGTTTTAGTTTCTTACTTTATAGTTAGAACCCGCAGCCAAGTACTTAAATCTATAGTAATGTCACGGGATGCAAGAGAGAAACTTATTTCCCAAAATAACGGCGACTCTAGAAAATATGAGTTGAGGGTTGATGTTCAGACCTAAGCAACTGTGCAAGGGTATCGAGTTTTGAAACTCGCTCGCTGTTCGGAAAGTGGCCTAGAAACACAATTGTTTCAAAGCTACAGGTATGATCGTTGCGCCAGGCAAAGTATAGAAAGGATGGTGTCGAACGTCGTCACCCTGACTCCGATACGGCGCCGCTGTCTCTTCCTTCTCATTGTTATATTGGTGCCCTGCTGTATACTGAATCTCATATCTTCACCTGAAATGCATGAGGAAACTTCCCTGCAGAACAACATAGCGGAGTTGCACGCAAAGCTCCAGCACCTCAACGCCAAGTACATGAACAGTCAGGAGGAGATTAATTTGTTATCGCATCAGCTGTCTCAACTCTTGGACAGCAGCCATACTCTTCCTGATATCCAGTTTTTGATCAACAACGGTAGCTCCAACAACACCAGCATCAAGTTACCGTCGATTTACAATTTTTTGCCTCATTTACTATACGATGCTAATAGCCTTCGTCCAGCCTTCTTTCAAGGTAAAGGTCGCACTGGAGCCAGTGTTGTGCTCGGTGTTCCAACCGTCAAGAGAGAAGTTCAAAGCTACCTGCTCACCACGCTCAAGAACTTGATCGATTTCATGAGCAGTTCAGAAGCAGCTGAAACGATTATCGTTGTATTCGTAGCTGAGGTGAGAGGATACTATTTATAATTTGTAAAAGCAAAATTTGTTAATGGAACAATTCCTGTATGATTATGCGACAATTGGATTACAAATAATTACAAATATTACTGATGGTTTTTTTTTTTTTTTACAGACCGACTTGGAATACGTTGCCTATGTTGCCAAGCAAATAGAGGTTCAGTAAGTTGAATCAGCAAATCATATTTACATTATTCGTCATGTGAATACTTGTTTCATTAGGTTCCCCGAAGAGTGTGAAGTTGGACTAATAGAGGTGATATCTCCATCTACGCACTACTACCCTGATTTGAGTAAACTTCGTGACACGTTAGGTGACAATCACCAGCGTGTCGTTTGGAGGACCAAACAAAATCTAGACTTTGCATTTCTTATGTCGTATGCTCGTAATAAAGGGACATTTTACGTTCAACTAGAAGATGATATACTGGCAAAAAAGAGTTTTATAACAACCATGAAATCTTATGCTTTGCGCAAAATTAGTTCAAGGGAGGAATGGTTTGTACTTGATTTTTGCCAGCTGGGTTTCATAGGTACATTCAAATGCTCTACTTAAAATTAAAGTCATGTAATTGCCATTTTTCGGTCCCACTTACCGCTAACCGTTTCTGTTATAGGAAAAATGTTCAAATGCGTGGATTTACCTTGGCTTGTACAATTTATCTTGATGTTTCACAATGACAAGCCTGTGGATTGGTTGCTAGATCATCTAGTGTCTACAAAGGTTTGCAATTTGGACAAAGACAGTGTAAGTGTTCAATTGAATTCATAACATCGTTAATGGCAATCTAATGTAATGCTTGGATTTTTACATTGCAGAAACATTGTAAGATGGCTAAAGCTGAATTATGGTTGCACTACAAACCGTCGCTCTTTCAACACATCGGCACTCATTCTTCGTTGAAAGGAAAAGTACAAAAACTAAAGGTTTGCAGGCAATTCGATAATATTGGTCCAAAGAAAGTTTGTCCAAATCGCGTGATAATTATACATGAGATTTCATTAATTTTTGGTTATTCTTCATCAACAGGACAATCAGTTTGGAAAAATAACGCTGTTTTATGGGCACATAAATCCTGACGCGACAGTGGAAACGCAAATAAAGCCCTATAAACAATACACCTTGCAAAAAGCATACAAAGGCGAATCATTCTTCTGGGGGCTTTTGCCGCAGCCGGGAGACCATTTGCGTTTCAAGTTCATTGATCCAATTTTTATAAAGAAGTGTGCATTTTACTATTATAACTTTATATGATACTGTATTCGATTACATCATTCAAACACGAATTGAACTTAATGTCCAACTTTATTATGAACAATATTTTCCACAGATATTTGTTCCGTAGTGGGAATGCGGAGCATCCATTGGATCGATTTTATAACACTACTGTTGAAGTTTTGCCTGCAGATTTTGTATCGATCAATAGAAGTGCAAACAACGTTACGGAGGATGGTTACATCATCATAGGTGCTTATACCGTACCTATTACATTGCCTGAACAGAAATATTATTAATCACATTCGATATTTTTCTCTAGGTAAATTTGATACGCTCGGAGTAGCCGAAGGTACGGTGGACAGCGGTTTAGGCAAAATAGCGGTATTACGTCTGACTGTTCATAGCGAGAGTGACAACTGGGCTATTCTTTCTGAGGTGCGTAAAAATCATATCCTTGCATACGTGCAGTTTGACTTTACTGTTTGTTTTCGGCCTCATGATTTGAATTACTCAAACCACGAGGAAATACTTGCATATTTACCATAAACTGATTCGTAATGAGTCGTTTTTTAGTAGTCGTCATTTAAGGAGATGGCATTTGTCAGTTTGCAGTGTTTTACGCTTATTTATCATATTCGAGATCTAAATGAATTTTTTCGTAATTACACGCAGATACACATTGTGGAGGAGCAGCCGAGCTGACACGCAGAAGGAGAATCTCGCCGATTTTTTCGTTACTGAACTCATTTATTACACATAAACACATATACAAATAATTTATTTACATGCCAGATATATGTATACCTATAATAATATTTCGTATGTATTTCGCACCAATGTATAGTATTTTTATTCTGAAGAGGCAAAAAGTGATTGGAAATATGTATACATATAACAGATTTACATGTGTATGTGCATATATATATATATATATTACAGATATAATTCTTAATGTTGATGTAGATAAAAGATTCTATGATGGGTTTAATTTCCAACACATGTTCGACACGTACTTAGGCGACATAAGGTACAGTCGTTTGTTGCATATAATTTTTGAGATTTATTTATTTCTTACTTGTTTTATTTTGTTTTACATTATTGTGGTTAATTTTGTCTGGATATTTTATGATCTGTATGAGAAATTGCATTTTTTTTCGCCATTCCGAGTACCCGATGTAGGTATTTGGTGATTATACAACTGTACATATTATGTAATTTCGTTAACAGTTCTTGATAGTTTAATAATCGCAAACCATATTTACTGCAGTTTTTGCAAAAATAGTTTTTATGTGCGTTAACAATTGTCTTTCGCGAGATCTGAACAAAAAATTATATGGATGTATTTTAATAAGATTAATTGAAATTTTATGAAGATAAGATGATGTTTGGAACAAAGCTTATATTGAATAAACCACTTCTCTACTGTGGGTAAATTTTATGCTTCTAAACTTGACCTCTATAATTATTATTTTCGTACATCTCCCGATCCTGCGACTTTTATAACTGACGAAAATTTAGGCATGTACCTATCCCTGCATTTACCAATGAACATACATACATGCGTGCTTTGTCACTCCCTTTTGCAGATATTTCTTTAAAAGTTGCAACCTCGGTATTGAATCCAAGTAACGAAACGTAGCCACCACCGTAGGAAAAGCGTTTATTTTTTAAATCTGAGGTTGACGAGAGCTCGATATGGCTTCGGGCTGATCGTTACGCCGTCGATAAATTCAATCGTCGGTTTTGTTTCTCCGGGCACAACCGAAAATGTAAACGTTTGCAAAAGTGTAGCTGTCAATAGAAATACGTTACTTTTCGCCAATACTTCGCCTATGCAGCGGTGCTTGCCTGAAATAATAAATGTAGACAGATATAATTTCTCTGTGCAGACTAAATTTTACTTACTTTTCCCGTATAATTTACCGGGATTTACCGTAACTAAAGGGCAGAAATCGACTGGGTATAGTAATCGTTCCGGCGTCGTTGATGAACCTTTCTGGTCGAAAAATCTCGGGATCTTCCCAAAATTCGTCCATCAATATTCCATTGAAATTCACAACAATCATTGTGTCCTAGAAATTTGACATGATATGACTCGCAATACACTCGTACACTATACTCTCCGTCCAAGAATTTGGACAGAAGCGGGATTATAATGTAATGTATTGATCAAAAATTCGTAATGTGCAAAATTTCATTCAAATACGTGATGATAGTATTTCTACTATTCTATTGGAATTGAAATTCAGAATAATTAAACTATGGTCGTGTCACTTTTTCCAACAAACCGAAGGGTTTCAAATAATTTTTTTCGATCAGACAATATCCGCGTATCATACACTAATTTTATTCGCAGGATTGTAGCCTTTCACAAAAACGAGGTTGAAGTTAGTAACGTTACCGTAACGAAACATTGGAAAAAATGCACTATTTTCCAATTTTAGAATGACCGAGTTTTAGAAATATGAGGATATCCTGCCTTATTACGACTTACTGAATATCAGAAGATTCTAAACCTGCGGAATCACGAATTTGCTCAACATCTAACGGTACGATAATGTCACCAGCTTCAACATGATTCAAAAATGACACTACAATCTCTAAGAAAACCATGATGTGATGATGTTGATGTGTTTTTACCTTTGGTATTCGATAGCCAGCAATGACCGTGTCTTTTAACGCTCTGTGAGGAATGTTCATCGTTCTGCCCATGAACATTCTCAACGACTCCAAAACAATCGCGTCGACATACGGCATTCTGTATTTCACAACACTTGATTACATTCATTGATCCGACAATTTATGTAGCATCTATTTTTTTCATATTATATCATACCTAGGTCGATCGGCTAGCGTGGGTAATCGGTCCCTTCCAACAACCGCGTCGATTTCCCGCTGCGCTTTTTCTTGAACCTCCGGGCAAAGCACGAGGTATAAAAAACACGTTTCCAATGCTTTGGAGGTGGTCTCAGAGCCTGCTATGAACAAATCTAAGCAGGTTGCCAGCAGCTGAGATTCTGTGTAAGATTATTATTTTACTGGGACTTATTTCATATACGTATTTTCATATTTCAGAAAAAATCGGACGGAAATGTGAATCAGACGTGTATGACCGGTAATTTTTAAACGCACCTGTATAACTTTCACTGTTACTTGTTCGCAGTCGCATATTTATGTAAGCGTCCATCAAATCCCTGACCTGGGACGGATTGAAAGTTGTTTTATGATTTTCCAACTCTTCCTGAAATATTTTTAAGGATAATATTGTAAAACGAAAATGCTCCACCAGCTGGCTACTTGTCGTAGAATTACGCTCGCAGCCTCATCATAATTCACTTACATTGAGAAAATCCCATATGTGCTGATGCACGTCTAAAAATTGTTTGTAGCCAGACATTTCTGGCGCGAGAATTCTCAAAATTGGGAAGTAACCGAAGAGACACCCGGTCATGTCGACATCTTTCAATAAGTTGTTGAGTAATCTCTGTAGGTGTAATAACTTCTTGTCTTCGTTACTATATCTGTAAAAAGTTGGTCAAATTGAGCCTCGAATTTACTTTAGGCATATTAATTAATGTTTCGAGACCGATGAAATTTACCTTATCATTTTCTTTACAAAACTGTAATCTACGTCACTGACGAGAGAACAGAAAAATCATGTCTATTCGCAATATCTCTCACCTCTTTCCGGCTATCATTTCCCACAGGGTGTTCAAAACAGGAACGCCGAAAACTTCGTTCATCGAAATGATCATTTCTCCCGACTCTGACAATTTCCTGACTTCGTCGTAGTCCTCAGGTTTAACGTACATGTCTTCAATTTTCAAGGTGGTCTTTGGACTGGTCCGAACATCGTTTGACCCATGATTCGAATCCTTCGAGTCGGGGTGACTTTTTTCCTTTTCGTCAATCGCGCCGTTACTCCCAAGCTGGTATATTTGACCACTGTTGATGCGACTGCGACAGCAATCATCCCTGGGCTCCGTGCTCGGAGTTGAGTCTCGCTTCTTTGTTCGGGAAATTTTTTTCAAATGTTCAACAAGGTGAACGGCTTCTGCTTCGATCAACGAAGCCATCGTATCGCGACCGAAACCAAATTCTCGCAGGTGACGGAGTAAAAATCGACGCTGTTCTACCCAGAAAGAACCATCGGTAACAAGGATTCCTAAAAAGTTCAAGCGATAGCACATTGCATTCTCGATTCTCTGTATATCTTTCAAATAAAATTCTTGTTCGCTATGGCAGATTTTCAAGTAGTCCCGCCTAATACGTGTTCAAAGACCTTGGCGTTGCCCCCTTGTTCTAGCCTGATAGAAGAATCCATCTGGCCGACCATCGCAGTCCTCGTTGTTCAGCATTGACTGAATAGTCTCGTAGTCATTTAGTACGACTATGCGGTCTCCCCCGATCTTTATGCCAAATATCGGACCGTATCTCTTCGAAAGAACCATGCACGCCTTGTACAAACACCCCGTCGCCTTTCGTATACGAGATACTTCCAGAGCCGAGCCGATGATGGGCCACCATATTGGTCCTAGGACATATTGTTTTTACATGCTTGTATAAACCATCAACCGAACGCGTGGTACGTTACCTGGAGGGAAGCCCTTCGGTTTACGCAACCCTATGTAAAAGTAGAGGAACGCTAAGATCGTTATTGAAATGGTCTGCAAGAACATCCTGCAAATAGAAAAGAAAGTGTAAATGCTCTAGGAAAATCTCTAAATGTAGACTATCTACCTCTAGTCTTACGTACACTGCAATGTTACGCAATGATAATCTGCGCCTTAGTTTGCCCTGTATCTTTACAACGTATACTCGAATAACGTTCCATATAAGAAATAAGTCAAATTCAAACGGTCCCATAAAAGAGCATATTTTTCATCTAACTTGTATATGGGTTAATTGCTGCATAAGTTAGGAAAACGGATAGGGATAAAAAGTCTTTTCAACGAATTCTCTTCTTCTGCGTATATATAATTCAAGTATGACGCATGACGTTTTTCCGGAAGAATATGTCGCAGATAAGTGTCTATGTATAAGAGTGAAACTGGTATATTCTCTCGCGGACGGAGAAAGTTGTGCATACGAGGCAACACTGAAATTATGGTCACCATTCGCTGCCATAATTCTGCAGTGTAGTTATGCAACTATATAATGGTCCATATTTTTGTTCACTGCAGTGTACCATTCTAACAATAATGAACGTCATAAATTATTCTGAAACTATTGAACACAATATTTTTTCGCTATTAAAAATTAATGTATAGAGAGAAGTCCGGAAAGATGTTTTCTGTATTGCGTCGCTACAGTAAAACGAATCTAATTTTATCGACATTACTAACAGTTTGGTTAAAAGATTTACGAAACTTCTGTTACTTTTAAACGTGCATTAGCTGGTAGAAAATTTTCTGTAAACACATCAGCACATGTCAAGATCTGCAATATTTTCGTCTAAAATATTCTTTTACAACGTGGGCTGTTTCCACGACCGCGACGGGGTGGAAAGTGTAAACGCTCAATTTGCTGACAGCATTCAAATTGTATGATATTTATGCTCACCTGCAATGCAGAGTACCGTAATCGTTGTTCGATGTGCGGAGAAAATCTAACTACTAATACTCGTAGTCAAGTCTACGGATGCGAATTATCGCGAGGCTTGACCCCCTACTCTGGAAGTAGTTTCGCTTTTCCAGCCTTCTAATTGAACTTTTTCTGATTCTCGTAACGTATATAGAGACGAGATTATAATGTCGAAGCAAGGGAGGGCGTCAGAGATCATCTCTCTCAAATTTGTCTTCATCATATAGAAGACAATTTCTTGTGATAAACAAAAGTCCAGACACGAACATTTCGCGATTTCTATAATTATTGTATAACGTATATTTTCCATGCTACCGTTCTGGTTACATGGTGAAATTGTGTATTGTATAATTGTGCTTAGGCTAGAATTAAGCTGAGATTGGGTTTCGATGAAATCGTCTGGATTTCTGATCTGTTGTAGATCTTTGCAATCTGAAAAAAAGTCTCCATGGGCACGACCCTCCGCCGTAAATAGTTTGGGCGCTAGAGACCACAGAACCTTAAACTGTTCATCCGTTATCCAGTATTCCTTTGTGGGAGAAAAAATACGAAAAAAATTATTACTTCTGATATATGAATACAACTTAGGCATGTGACCGGTTATGGCCACTTTAAGTTTATGGACACATCCCCTTCTCCAACCTCAATTTTACATGGTGGGAAATTGGGAAAATTTTTACCGCATATAAAATAGCCACGCAACAGTTATGCCTAAAGATTGGCATCCAAAGATACACCCGTGTACTGTTTAGCCGGTATTAAAAAGGGCGCAGTTTACATTTGAAACAATTAGGCAAGATCAAATGGATGAGATTACGACGTGTATTCATTAATGATATACCTATATTTACACGTTTATTATTTACATTGTCAATCGTGTTACAAAAATATTTAATCTTAACATTTAATCACTGGAGGCTGGTTCTTCTGGATCTATGATTTGAAGAGGCAGTTTGTCCCCCCAATCGCTGTGTCTGGCACATTTGTATAGCGGTCTGTAATCATTGAAGATTAATATGCTACCGTGTAACACGAAGCTTAGTTTAAACGGTAAGTTGACGTCTATTTTTCAGTAACGTAGGCGTAACGCTATCGAGAAATAGGCACAAGTGCGTAATTCATACGTATTGGATTGGCGGGTGTGGGACAGGGACGTTTTTGTGAAACTTGACTCACGCAGTACTTTCAAAATCACGCGAAACAGAACTTCGTTTGGCACAACAACTCTTACTCACTTTCCGTGCTTACTGGCTGTGAAGACAATCTCCTCGAGTTTCCCTGTCGCTGTACAGATCCGACACATCGTATGCTTTGAACGAACCAAACTTGGTCTGACAAGTCTGGGCCACTGTGGATCATCTGCAGGACGCTCACCTATCGCCAAAAATATCGTAGTTTAATTTTTATCCTGATAAAATGCAGGATCGAGAAAAGGAAGGGAAAAGAAAAAATCACTGAAAGAATAACCTTTCTTAAGGACGACGTACGAATATCGTTCCTTTTTCAATTCTGATTGTTTTCCTACCGACACGGTGAAATAAGATGATTGGAAGTTACATGGTGTTTTGTCAACGATATATCTCGGGCAGATGATGTCGTGGGGACACTGAAATCAATCCGTTTATCCGTGAAAACTTCATAGACTATTGACATTGACTAGCGATAAGATTTGACTGCAGCCGTACACTGTGGACAGCTGCTTTCGGCTACTTACTGGTGCGAAGACGTGAAACGGATTCGGATTGTCAGTCTCCAAGGATTTACTGGACATATCCAAAACAAAGTCACGGGCCTCGTTTACAATCTGTACACATTAACGACACGAAATAGAAGCAGGCTTGAACTCATAGCGTTCAAGTGATCTTAAATACATATATATAAAATGATGGCAAATGGAAATTTACTATCAGTCTATGATTTTTCATATTTATGTATGCTCAGTTTATGGATTTGCGCAATGGAAAATAGTGTAAGGTGAGTACCCTGAATCCCGCATTTGTTCCCTGTTCAACGATGATTAAATAGTTGTTAGTCCGCATCCAAAGATTTAAAACTACTTCAAGCCTTGCTTGCGCGTTCGGCAACTCCATTAACGAAAATGCCGAAACGACGATGTCTGATTTTATCTGAAACATGGAAGAATAGGTTTGAAAACGAAGTTAACCAGCTGATGAGTTTACGGTATTGAGTTTAGCTGATTAATCTCACCCTTGCTGACGATGGTAAAAATTGCCGAAAGTAAACTTCCTTGAGCTTGGACGGGTGATTCGCTATTATGGATTCCGCCAAGCGATGCATGTCTCCCGAAGAATCTACGCAGTAATATTCATTCAACGATGTTATCCAGAACTGAGACGCCGCCCTAGGACAAAAAGGAAAATTTTTTTTAACTCGGTATAAGACCCCTTTCCTCCAATATTTTCGATAAGAAGGAATTAACCTACCATGTGACTGTGCCGATTCCAGATCCAAAGTCAAACAACGCTTTCGGCTGAAATTCTTTATCAGCCAGGTGTATCTCGTTAAATATCTGATATAATACTGAATATTCCTGAGCTCCACGAGCCAGCATGTAACATAGGCTTTTGTAAGCATCGTATTCCACAGCAACCCAAGCGTAAACCCGCTGCTTCAATTTAATTTTAACGTTATACTGATTTCTTTTCCAAAACTCGTCTATTTCATCGTTAGATAATTTACTTAGATCGACTTTTCTCGACACTAATTCTTGCACTTCCGTTAGTTTATCAACAAATTCATGTTTTTCCAAGGGTGGGTGGCGCTGTTTTAAATAATTAGCTAGGATGCCAGCCACTTTGCGCAGAGGTTTCACTGGATGATCTGCGACGTGAATTTATAATTAATTAGGGATTCATTAACGCGTTGTGTCCCAACTCAATCGCAGTGCAGACAGTGAATTTTAAATCTAAACAAACAAGAGAAACAAGGATTCGAATACCTGCGGTAGCTTCAACCATCGCTTTTTCGATCCATTCCGGTAATTGCATGGCTCGTGACTTTATTATTCCGGGATGTCGTTTTGGATTGAGCTCATCTGTTTCTATTTGTTTATTCACACTCTCGTCAATTTTCACCATCGCCCTCGCCGATGCCTGAGACGCAAAGACGAATTTTACATTATCTATTAGGATTTAATTGTAATTAAGATACTCGACTTGTTATTCAAACCTCACCCATCGCTTCTGTATGGTTTCCAGTGCCGTAAATCTTCGCAACATTGTTACTGAAAGAAATTTTATTCATTATAAAAATCATCGAGCTTCGCTTGCCTGCTTGTTCAAAACAATTACGTCTGATACGAAATTTTTCGTTTGAAAGACCCGTAATGTAAATGAAAATGGAAACCACTAACGTTATCTAGTTTAATTCCTTTGAAATTGTGCGCTTCGCTTCTTATATTTTCTCAAGTAGTTTCTGCTCTAGAATTTTTATAGTCTATGCAAGGACATAACCCAAAATACCGCATCCATTCAAATGCATACTCATGAGCTATCTACACATACTTGTGTGTGTATGTCAGATCTGTTTGCCAACCGTTTACGGTTTATAAATAAGTCGATGAGTCTTGAAAGACAGATTCGAGGATGGGAATTCAATTTACCAGCGTAGCTCAAGAGGACCAGTTTTGATTGAAATATAGAAACGAACGCGACAAGTGCGATACAATGAAATTCGCGGAACACTTGGGCGCTCATATAACTCCGGAATGGAGAAAACAGTACATTAATTACGAGGTAACCAGATAGTTGATGAAATCATAGTTTTATATCACGCATGTATATAGCAGAGTGTCTTGACCGTTTGAAATGACATGGAGAATTGAGTTTCCATTCATGTAACCCACGTCCAAATACATCTAATATCCAATATTACATTTACTTACAGAATTCGTTCTAGATTACACTACTCTGACTCTGTCGTACCGTCCTGTTTATTGATTGATAATAATTTTTCAAAACGATTTCTCGTGTACTACACCGGTTGTTTCAAGTAATAACTAGTTATAACCTAAAACATAAACAGATCAGAGTATCTTCGAAACACGCTCTCCAATACAGACTCATCGAGTCTGTGCGTGGTGAACACTGTAAGACAATGAACAAATATCCAATAAGAGGTTCGACTCAGACAAGAATCTTGACAATTTTCCTCCAGGCACTTTCCAGGCCAACATCCCTGGCCATAATCTTGTATACACGCGATCTGGTGGTGAAAGCTTATAATAATAAAAAGGCGGTAGGCCACTGAGGTTTCAATTCAAATATTGCATCGACTTTTATGCGCTTTTTCAAAATTGACGATTGATTGACGAACACAAGTGAAAATTTCGAAGGAGAATCGTTGATAATTAGTGTTAAATAAAAAATGATAAAAACGCTGTTTTGATTAAGGAAATGAAGGCCTTGTTGTACGCTGCGATCGAACAAGCTCCAGCGGTAGAAGCTATCGAACCGCATGTTTTGGAAAGGTATTTCAGTAAATTTGACGAAACTTTCTTTCACTATTGTGACAAGGAGCTGGCAAAAATCAACACGTTTTATTCAGGTGATTAATAAATTGTGCATGACTCACAGTATTATTGCTTACATACTTGGCGTGAATTGAAAAAAAAATATCCGATCTTTAAATCGAAACTGGTTTCTGCAGAGAAGTTGGCGGAGGCGATGCGTAGATACGCAACCCTTACAAGTGAGCTGAGTGGAGTTCAAACCGTCGTCGACGAAGTGAAATCCGGTGGCCGTAAAGGCCCGTATAATGGACGCATTATTCACAAGAAGCCAGTACCGGCGCGTAAGATTCGGGAATTGAAACTTGCCTTTTCCGAGTTTTATCTTTCGCTGATACTGCTTCAAAATTATCAAAATCTGAACTTCACCGGGTTCAGAAAAATCTTGAAGAAACATGACAAAGTGCGTTGCATATCGGTTCATAAATATTCGATATCACTTGATACATTAACAGTGTGTGCATAATATCATATCATATTCTGCAGATGCAGATAACGCGTAAGATTTCATATATATTACAATCGGGAAATGGATGATTTCAGTTGTTAAACGTTGAAGTAGGGTCGAAATGGAGAGCAGAGCACGTCGAGGGCGCGTTATTTCATATTCACAAAGACATCGACAGACTGATTGGTGAAACGGAGGCAGTATTCACCCGCGATTTAGAACACGGTGATCGTCAACGAGCAATGAAACGTCTACGTGTCCCGCCCTTGGGAGAGCAACTCTCGCCCTGGATAACGTTCAAAGTCGGCCTCTTTTCCGGGGCCTTTGTAGTCCTACTCGTGGCCGTTGTGCTTTCCGGTAATGATGAGCCAGGGCAAAGCGAGAAATACCTTTTTTTTGCAAAAACAATTTGTCCACACGGAAGTAATCTGCGTCGTTACAACTTGACCAATAAAAATTTTATTGGAAAAAAGGTATTTCTACCCTTTGCTCGATTGGTTTCGACACCCCCTCAATACTAAGGTGAAGGGATCCAAGGATCAATTGCATCAACTCAATTTTATCACAGGGGCCTATAACAACGACAGAAGTGACTGGAGGGTATTGTGTAGGCTCTACCGTGGTCCGTTCTTGATGATACAATTCTTTTTTCTCATGGGAATAAATGTTTACGGATGGAGATCCTCAGGGGTTAACCACGTGTTAATCTTCGAATTAGACCCACGAAATCATTTGTCGGAGCAGGTTAGATAATACTTCCATTACACGTACCATATCCATAAACAACGGGAAATATAAAAATAAGACCAATTCAGCCGTCGATCGATCATCAATTCGTACTAATTCTCATTTTCAGCACATCATTGAAATGGCGAGTATTTTTGGAATCGTTTGGACCTTGTCGGTGCTCGGCTTTTTATACAGCGACAATTTAGGAGTCTCCCCATTTGTACAGCCGGTAATTTGACAAAGCGGAGATTGGGCCAAAGTGGATTTTCTAGACAATATTACGATTCTCGAGGGTCTGTTAATCCTTCGCCAGTAATGGCTCTCCCTTTCGAGTTGTAGGGGTATCAACTTATTTGTCATCTAAGAATGGAAAGAAGCAAATCCACTCTGCCCTAGTCACTTCCTATACTAACTTGACGATATTCAATACTTATTCGCCAATTGACAATGCCGTTAGTTGGTCTCGATTGAATATTCAATCATACAATGAGAGTAACCTTTAATTCGCGCAGGTTCTGCTGTATGCAGGATTAATGGCATTCCTTTTCAACCCGACGAAAACTCTGCGACACGAGGCTAGATTTTGGGCGTTGCGAGTCATGGGGCGAATATTTTGTGCGCCATTCTTTTACGTGGGATTCGCCGACTTTTGGCTTGCCGATCAGCTCAACTCCCTTCAAATCGTCTTCCTTGATTTGCAGTACTTTGTCTGTTTCTATACGAAGAACTCGTCATGGACCAGAGTTACGGGTGAGGAATAAATACGATACATGAAATAATGCAATTACAGTGTGTCAGTATGAATTTCAATAGTCAATCACATTTCACATGATATAGATGCGGAAGTCTGTATATTACACGAGCACTCGATGAGGCCTTTCGTGGCCTGCCTGCCGGCGTGGTTCCGATTCGCTCAGTGCCTAAGACGGTACAGGGATACGAAAGAAATTTTCCCTCACCTGGCAAACGCATCGAAATACGCTACGAGCTTTTTCGTCGTCATCTTCTCATACCTTCACCTCGCGTACGCCAGTAAGCGATCGCCTGGTGTATAATTCTTTTACGTTAAACTCTGTCGCAATTATTGGAAAATGTCCTCATGACGTCAGAGCCTAATAGTGGGCGCCATTGTACCACCGCATAACCTAAGTTTTTCATTTTAATAGTGGCAAATCGTAAAATTCTTGGTCTTTGAAATTACTCATGTCACATAAATGAGTGAATCGTAATCAATAATATACATGTTCTATTATCCACGCGCGAAAAAATACGGTCAACGGTCAGCTGTCAGCCTGGTTGCATTGGTTTGATTTTTTTCCACCAGACGACGCATCGCAAGGTGACTATCCCAATAACTTATAATGATTTCCGTGCCTGCAGATCGTTACCAAACAACAACGCAGAACCCGTATTTCTACCTCTGGGTTGTCGCGAGCGTTGTTAGTTCCTGCTTCGCCTATACTTGGGACGTTAAATTAGACTGGGGCCTACTCGAAGTGCGAAAAGGCGAGAACAAGTTTCTTCGCGAAGAGATTGTTTACTCCTCGCCGGTAAGTTTATTTTCTCTCAGAATTAAAACCGTTGAACAGTTTTTGCGTAATTCGAAATATTACGATCTATGCGTTTATAGAATTGTTTTACGCAATGATAACTTTTTCGGAATCGCGAACCGTGTTCGATATGCGGCACATGAGCGCTTGCAGTTTGCAGCGAACTTCAGTTTGCAACGTTATATGCGTGTGAGTGTGTATCGATTGTAAAATGATTTGGTTACGTCACGCCGCAGTATTACTACTACTTTGCGATCGTTGAAGATTTTATCCTCCGATTTGGTTGGGCATTTTCATTATCTCTCACCGAAATGGGCTACGTGCATGCCGATCTGATGGTCTCCATCGTTGCACCCTTAGAAGTATTCAGGTGCGCATCGACGAGTGCATGGAAGATAATATACGAGGGTTTAAGAACATTGGCCAAGCTTTCATAATTGCATTTAAACTGGCTATAACAACTATGTGTGATCTTTGATGGAATTTTAGCTAAAAAAATAGCTTCAATATTTCTAAACCCTGCAGTTCGAACGTTTGATATGTACACGTATACGTAATATGTAACTAATAACGCGTCCGCATGTCTTTTAAAAGGCTTTTCATTTCCATCACATATGTGCTGTCCTATAACCCAAATCCATATATGGTACTTGGCAAGTAACACATTTTTCTCACGTATGAACATTTATTGACGTTTTAGTCAATGTGTCAATAATCGATGCTGATGTCATCGGTATCGCCTAGTTGCTCGGTATCAATGTAACTCAAAGTATCTCTTATCCCTGGTAAATAACATCGTATAGAAGGTACATGTGGAATTATTTGCGGCTGGAAAACGAGCACCTCAACAACGTTGGAAAGTTTCGAGCGGTAAGAGACATTTCGATTGGACCAATGCGTTATGACGAATTTACTGATCGGGGACCCGAGGGTGCCATGCGTCTTATGGACGCGGCTGATGACGACGGCGACGAAGACAGCTGCGACGGTGTGCGGTGATAACGAAGTGGAAGAACCTGAAACGGGAAGACGATCTCAATTCTAAAATATTACAAATTTTCTGCGTAGGTTTAATTAAATGCATGAGGCGTCCTCCACCAATTCAGTAACTTTTCTTTGTTATTCTCTCGGATCTGTGCCATAATTGGTTATATAGTAGTACAGTACTACAAGGTACTCTCCGTGAATTTTTTATGATTTTTTAATTTACTCGTTTCGGAGTTGGTTTTTTTTCTTCCTTGAAACCCGTATACCAGGAAAGCTTGATCGATCTTCCGTGATATACGGGTTTTAAAAAAAATAAGCCATTTCCGAAACGAGTTATTCGAAAAATCCGAAACATTTCACAGAGAGTATCTTTGGGTAATAATACTATGTAACCAATTATGGAACAGATTCGAGAGGATAAAAAAAAGTGGCTGATTTGGTGGAGCGCGCCTCATACATTTATCTGTATTCTGTAATGGAAACACAAGCCTGGCTTATACATGTATATAAATATCGTACAATATCAGCTAACTGCACGTTTTGCCTTTTGTTACGTTGTTAATAATATTACCATCGTGATATACACAATAATACGTAATTTTGTTCGGAATATATATTGTTCGTATAATATTCAGCTAATCTATATAAACGATTGGATTGAAAACAGGCGATTCGTTTGGAACTTTTTCCGCTTGGAGAACGAACATTTGAATAATTGCGGTAAGTTTCGAGCAGTCAGAGATATATCGATCGCACCGATCGAGCGTTGCGATCACACGCAAATATTGCGAATGATGGATGCTACGGACGGGGTGCGAAATCGTCGGAATGAAGAAAAAAACGACAGACCGAAATCGAAGTCGAGCTGCACTTTAATGCCCGACGTAGAAACGACGTTGAAAGATTTCAGGAACTAATTTACAGATTAGATTATTTTGTTGAGGATTATTTCAACAAATTTGAAAGTACATTACTCCTAGATCCTTTTATAGTATCCGTTGTACAACGTCTCATTACAAAATATTTCATCACTTACAACGCCGTATGCACGAGAGTGTCAGTTTTATGTACCCAGCTGTTCAACGCCGTGTAAACCAATATTATAATATTATGTTAATAATATTCGTTTCACCGATCAGTTGTTAATTTATTCATATCGGAGTGCATCAAGAATATTTATCAAGTCGGAACCAGACAATTGAGTGTATATTGAATTTAAGAAGGCTTGCCGCTCATTTCGAAATTGGTATAACACGTGAATTAGTAAATTGGTGAAATGGTTGGAAATTATTTGGAAATTGACTAAAAAAAAAAACGTCGGTGAAGCTGTAGGAGAATGAAAAAAAAAATACACACATATACACTTATACGTACTTAAGTAGCAGTAAAGGATACAGGTGGCGCAACAACGGCTTTAACCGCGATAAGTCCGTCCGAGGCTTGATAAGCTCTGCGAGTCGGACGATATATACGGCCTACATGTACGAGGTAAAGTCATGTAAATTACTGTGCCAGTGGAATACAGAATACAATTTATACCGGACGCGGTAGAAATCGTGCGATTGCGGGCCTCGGACATCCAGTCGTATGATTATATGAAATTATTAAAGTCGCTTAATTCGTTCGCCCGATTTTCGAACAATTTTCCGAGAGTTGAACTTAGATGCCAACCGCACCTGCGGTAAGCCGGCGGGCATGGTGTACAGGTGTATGCGTGCCTAGTAGGGAGGTTGCGGAGAAGAGGGGGGGTGAATTTCCCGAGGAGCAGAAGCGCGAGAATATTGATTGAAGCTCGAGGCGACGGCGCAAACTCCGGGGGAATACTTCGAGGACTTCATGAATGACACCTTGCATATGGAAGGAGCGATCCGTTGAGTTTTAAATCGCTATTATCAGCTGTGCCGCGGGTTAAGGAAGCGACGAGGATGCCCCCCAGGCCTTTCCCGTACGCGTTCCTCGTCTTGCTCGGTGTTGTTATCTCGGCGTTTGCTGCCCAGGATTTTCATCGCTATCTGCGAGGTACGTTCAACAACGGCTCTTCTGTATGCACAATAATTATTTTCTTCTTCCAATCTGACACATCGTCAATAATCACAGTTGCAGTGCTGGTTGCTATTCGAATTAGGTACCGATTTTTTTTTTCCACATCCTTGACCTTCGTCCTCGAACCAGACTTCGATATCTTTCATTCGGACAGTATGTATGTACGTATAATACGTACTTTAGGCGTGAATTCGCGAATACTTACCGATGATACACAACGCACCTTGTTCACGTTGCTTACCAATTTCGCTTTATCCATGTATTCTTTCCTTCTAACGTGTGTTTCACCCACGTGACTGTATCTCTGCACTATACGTTATGTACCAGATAAAAAAGGTCTCTATCGTATGGAAATTGGACTTACACGATGTGTGAGTATTCCGCAAGTATTATCCACCCCGAAAGTTTTTCTTATTGTGTAACGCCCTCCGAAGGCGTTTTAATCAAATTCTGGCGCGTTATTTTTCTGCCGACAATTTACGCACTAAACCATACTGGCCATTCGTGTGGTAATCGAATGAACGAATTATTCGAGCAGAATGCCAACTTGTAGTTACACTTATTGTCAGCTTGTGTGATAAGTGACTCGTTACCAGCTCCGCGACACCTGTGGATTCATCAATTCATGTGTTCCAAATATTAAGACATTGGTCAGCGCGAATCACCGATGAACGCTCTTCGTTCACAGCATTTATATATTTTTCTTATTCCATAGACACGGTATATGTCTTCAACTAAAGGAAGTACAAGTGACATCATCCGTAGAGAGATATTTATAAATATATTTTTTAATCTAATATTTTAATCTTATACTAACAATAAGAACGTACTCCTGATTTTGCAGTAGAAACCAACGACAATGCTTACCGTAATTATCACAATGATGTTTACCGGCGTTATACTTACGTTAATTTTTTAGGATCACCTACTTTTTGTACTTTTTGTAGGTCCGCGGGTAACTTGATATATTTCGTAAAAATTATAAACAAGACACGCCCTTTCACTTTCCTGTTACATAGCTTTTACATGCAATAGTAGAGATTTATGTACACTTATTCTATAAGATAGTTGAATCAAAAGGGAGCATTTACCTGGGCTTACTAGAAGGCGCAGTACGTGTTTCAATTTTCACGTAAATCTATAATTATTGACGCGAATTATTACCCTCGTATAATCTAATAGTTGTTCATAATCTCGACGTACGTCTGATACTTTGTACAAAACATCCGGGTGTATAAGAAGATCATTCCGTATTTTGTTGAGAATCAAAGTTATTAAAACTGCAGGGATTGTCAAACTGAGCTGCGTTTAATGACTATCGAAAACTACGAACATCATTTCTGCACAACATAGGCGTCGAAAGTACGGATCAACTTTGTCGCGAACTGTCGGTGATAGGTATTGATTAGGTGTGAGGAAATGGGAGGAAGGCGTGAATTATATATTTAGAACTAAATCTACCCGGCATCTCCTGTTACGTTATTGCTTTTGACTTAATTTGACTGACGTGATTAGACAAAACTGGACAGAAAAGTACGTCCGCGTTGCAACTGAATCGTTATAACATACACACTGTACGAAAATTGCCCGCTGTATACATACGAATATGACCTGGCCAAGAATTAGGGTGTAACAAATAGCTATATCAGGCTTGGATTATTGAATGGGTTGGCACTTGAGAGTCTATCGCGTTAGACACACTATAGGACAGGACTTATCAAACACCATTATCTTACCGAACCGGAAACTCATTTGCCGGCAACAGTTTGCTCTCGCAGTTAGCCGCGACCATGCAGCGGTCATATAAAATCTATAATTGGTGAAAGATGCGGAGGTTCCCAGTATTTTTGGGAAAATGATTGCAATTTATTGATAATAATTATCGCAGGCGGATCGCAAGCTTTTCCTATGAATTACATTCCAACTTTATTCATAAGGTTTGTCTTGAAAGTACGTGATAGTTATATTAATCGAGCTAATTTCTAGCGTGTGATAATTATTTTTGGGTCACGGGTATTGCTGAATAATAAAAAGGCACGATGCTTAAGTTTACGAATATTCATGGAGTTTCTATGAGAATTCCTGCGGATTTGCATATTTCTTATTGTGTTTATAATTGCACATGGAAAATCGGGAGTAATTCCCACAACCTTGCCGAAATATCTCTTTTGATAAAATCTGGAAACATCCAGGTAATTAATTTATCGTTATGACAAATTCACAGAATTGCAAGCAGCTAAAAATATATTTGTTCTCTAATTATGATCGGGTTGACTGAGTTGTAAAATTCTATGAACTGCAGGTGAAAATGTAAAACAATTTAGTAATGGTGCAGCGCATCGCAATTATACTATTACGCGTAATTAATGCAGAGGTGAAGCTGCGGTGTTTCTTCAATTTCAATATTTAATCCGATGACCGACAGTCCTTTACTGTCCAAACTCTATATGTATAATTTATATCTGCAGTTTTTTGTCAACCCCGTGAATATTCAAGGCGCTCATATCGCGATCCGACACATTAGACATGTTTAATAATTTTCAATAGTAGTGATATCGGACCGGTCTGCGTACAGATCCCGATACCGAAATTTTACCGACAATTTTAGCCGCTTCACAGCCCGGACACAAACCCACCCCCATCCCGGAAAAAGGGTTTGTGTCCAGACTGTAAAGCGGATAAAAGTGTCGGTAAGATGTCGGTATCGGGATATGTAAGCAGAATCGGCCCTATATCACTACTTTCAACATCACCGTCGACCGCACTTGCAGCACATAGCTCCGATATACAGGCATGCAGTTTCCTCCTTCCAGATCTGACGCCAGAACCTTCTTCCGAAAACTTGGCTCTGACAGACCTGCAGACGTGGTTATTAAAGCCACGAAATCACGATGCCGCCACTTACGGTTCACTGCACTACCCAGGCTCGAAGGAATTTATCGAAGGAACTCGCAGATTCCTTGAAGCTTTGATTGACAAGTCGAGGGTGGCGGTCCATCGAAGGCTCGGCAAAAACCACCGTTTCAATGAAGGCGGCACGGTTCACCGACCATACGCGGGACGGTATCACCCCAGAGAGTCGCAACCGTTTCTGATACACCCGAGGTATCCTGTGTTCAACGAGCCACTGGCTGAAGCGACGTCCCGCCAAAATCTGCAGGACTACCAAACGGCCGAACATCGTCACCGTAGCCAGGATGGCTTGAAACACGAAATGAAGAATCGACCGTCACTTGATTCTTCTTCAGCAGATCGTTTTCCCTCCAATCACCAGGAGCCGGAAGTTGGTGATTCAAGAAGCCACGCTAATGAGAACGAAGTGAAAGGAGGTGAATTCTCTTACATGTTTGCTCAGCCGAGCATCCCCGATAAGCAGCCATCGTTCGCCCGGACACCAAACGATCCAGGCTACTATGATGGTCTCGAAGTGACGCGTAAGTATTCCTTAATCGTTTGTCGATTGCGAAATTAGGTTTCGTAGGTCACAAAACAATAGATTTCCCGTGAGTCACGCGTACCTTATACCTAAGTAATGATCCGCTGTGCCTACAACCGCCGTTTTCCTTTACTTTTTCCCAGAAACAGATATGGAGGACTTCCAAGACAAGAAAAGAACAGAGCGAACCCAGGAGACCAGCGCGGACGTTAGACCGAGTCACGACCAGGAGTTGGTGAAATTAACTGAAGTAAATTTTCCGACGGATGGCAATAGCGACGACAGTGACAACGACAACGACGGCTACGATGACGAGGACGATGCTCCAAGAGCTCCTCCAGAACTTCAGCGTCGCGCCGAGTCACACGGTCCCTTGGTCACATCGGTTGACCGCAAGATCAACAATGACATCTATTTTGTTGGTACGTGGAGGAGCGTTTATCCTATTCCTACCTTTGCGGAACCATAAAGTATGCTTTTGTCTTATAGCTGCATCCTACATTAATACGTGCATGACTTTCTGCATCATGTTTCAGCGGTTGTAGCTGGTTGCAGCGCCGCTGCTATGTTCGTCCTAGTGCTGATCAGTCTCACCTGGTGCAGGTATGTACGATCCTTAAAATGTTTCGGTATTTACAATTATTCGGCCTGTGTCACTCGGTTGTTAAAAAATATTAGGAAGAAAGAAGTGTACTGTATGAACAGAAAAGAAACTGTGAATTTGGAATAAGAGTAACATATCCCGCTTCCTACAGACTTCAGCGCGGAGCTAAGGCTGCAGCGGATGTCGAGTATCCGGCATACGGCGTGACGGGTCCCAACAAGGATACATCGCCCTCGGGTGATCGGAGGCTCGCTCAATCCGCGCAAATGTACCACTATCAACACCAAAAGCAACAGATCATTGCCATGGAGAGGTACGGAGTATCAATGAAATTCTTCTTCCTTAATTTGAATCCGATCAGCCGATTCGTGACGCAAATGGCGTTAAAATTAATGCGAACATACTGTTTTCGCAGTCGAACCGCGGCGGCTCGAGATCCCGGCTCTGTGTCGGAGGCGGAAAGCGACGAGGAGAACGAGGAAGGCGATTACACCGTATACGAGTGTCCAGGACTCGCCCCGGTATGTATCAGATTTATTCAGTTTCACAGCGACAGACGATGACAATAGTCGGTGTTCCACTTTTGAATGTGCGTGTTTTGAAGACGGGGGAAATGGAAGTGAAGAACCCGCTGTTTCACGACGACCCAACCCCTGCAACCCCGGCGGGACCGGGGCAAACCAACCGATCATCAGAGGACCACATGTAGTTTCGACTGGGGCGCAATAGACCCTAAACTGCAGAAACCTTCCCCTGCTGGGTTTCCTGGTGCTTAGTTCACTCTGAATGTATCATATCCAAAGTCTTTAATCCAATAGTATACATACATTATAGATGTACACACACACACACACACACACACACACACACACACACACACACACACACACACACATTATAAATACTATACATAATTAGTATGCCATACTGCAAAATCCTATATGACTATTTGTACTGTGAGACGAATCTTTTTCGTATATCAATAACTATAAATGCGAAGTAGGTATGTTCGCGTATTCTTTCGAGACGCATAATGAGAGTCAGCCGCGCTGCGAGGAAAACGAATAAGTAAATTAATATCAAATCGAATGAGAATCCTATACAATGCCTACATGGAACTCGGTTTTCACTCGGGGTTATTTTTATACCTAGTGTGGTTTTCACAATATACGGATTAACAAACACTACGAGTAATCCGCGATATCAAGTAATCTCTGCGTTTCATTCTTCAGCACGAACTTGAAATACGTGTAATTCATCCATCGTATCGATTGCTCTCACGATTGAAGTAAAGTCGAGGTTTTGTTTGCACGATGTGATATGCGAGAGTTTTTGGTTTGAATTTCACACAAAGAACCGGGACGATTCGATTACCGTCGAATCGTATACCTATTTGCACTTACTAACAAGAGTATAATATTGCTTCCTACGTCCAAAGTTCAGGAAATTAAAAATATCATCTTCCATCTCTACCGATAAGCTTATTAAGAGCAAATTAACTTTTCTCAGCGACGTTACTAATGTTGCATGTCATCGTCACATGGAACTATAGGTACCGATAATTTGAGAAATCTTACAGAATTTTTAAATTGTGTTCTGCTTTGAACAGAAATGTTTACTTGAATACAATATTATTTGGTATTATAGTTGCATATTGTGAGAGAGGAAGAGACAATTTTCTCCTTATAAAAATGCAGGTAATTCTTTTCGAGTAGGTACATCACATTTACGGGCTTCATTCGTTTCGTCTATTTTTTTATGAGTATAGAGAGTGACTATTTATCGAACGAATATATGAAATGCGAAGGCAAGGTAGCTCACCGAAGAGAAATACGGATTTTGGGATGCTAGATTCTTATTCGTTTGAGTATTTGTAAAGTTATATATCATCAGCCGTACGTTTCACACATTGACTATCGTAGTGAGGATTAAATCAGTTTGTTGTTAATTTTGTTTTTCTGTGGGGCCACCTTGCATATAGCAGAACTTTGAATATATAAATATATTTACAATTGAATATATATATATATATATATATATATATATATTAACAGACGTACCTATGTATACATCCGACTATATCTACAGTTGAAAAAGAGACTTTTATTGATGTTATAATGTATAATGAATCAAAGAATTGAAAAACCCATTCTAATAAAGTATAGCGTGGCTCTTTTAATAATATTTTTTAGTAATATACCTATGTAATTATGCGGATCTCAACACGGATCAAGAGTCGTAGGTCCAAGTTGTTTTGCATTATACGCATTCAGTTCGTAAAAAAAAAAATAAAAATACCGAATTAGCATAGCGTAAAGCACCTTCTTGTATGTATACGTACATGCTATATAATATTAATTTTTTCTTCCACACGTGGTATTGCTAATATATGGCAAATTTTATTAATTTACGCTCTTCCAGTTAGAAAAAAAAGAACAACAAACCGCTAGTGTCTAGTGTGTATTAGAAATGATGTATTATTATTTTACTAAATAAATGGTTTATTTTATAATTTGTTCGAACATCTTTAAATTTTTCGCAATAATCTTCATTACTTGAAAATTACCACAAAATCCTGCAGAGTTGCAGACTGTCCGTAAAAACTTCCTAATATCTGCCGGTGCTTCACATGTTCAACCACTTGTTCAACCGTTGTCAACACAAAAATGACGGACATTCAAATGTTTGGAAAATAAGCAAAAAATTTTATTTCTATCACAAAAATTGCTGACAACATGCTTAATAGTAAACGTAAGTAAAGGGTCAACGAGGTAGCAGTGAGAGGCACAATAAATGTCTGATCGTAGGCCTCCCATGCGGACAACTCCAAGGATTCTTTATTTGACCCATCTGCGTCATAAGGCGACGCATATCGACATCGTTCAATGCTTTTCCTACCATGACAGCTCCACGGCAAGCTCGCGAGGCAAGCATTTGCCGCACTCGACTTGGACGAGGTATTCCATCTCCGCAATCGATACTGTCGTCACTTCCTCCTTCCCTTATCAGAAACACCAACTCCTCTATGTCTTCTTGACCAAATTGCCAATTTCCACTAACAGGTATTCCCGTCACCTCTACGCGATTACCTGGATCTCCTGGGGGTAATCAAAAAATATATTTTGTTCATGTTTCTAGTAATCAAAATTGCTTTCTGACATAACACTTATGTTTATCTCCATGACATCAAACTTACCCTGATCATTTATTTTAAACGTAAATCCATTGTCAATAAAAGTTTGTTGGTGCTCGATCAGTATAGTTTCGTTGAGTACGGCAAGATTTAGTTGCTGAGGGGCGATCAACTTCTGAGTACGAAGTTTTGTTTCCGCTTGCAATTTTTCAAAACGGTACTTTTCGTCAGTGGCATGCTGGTCCACGATAAATAAGTCGTCGTCAAGCCGTGCGACGATAAAGCCAAGATTAAACTGTCCCACGATCTCCATCTGCATTCATAATTCAGATACTCAAGATGCAAGTGTGCGACTGCAAGGAATAAATTACCAAATTAACTGGATATGCTAGAAATAACAACCCTGCATGGTTGAAATTCAAATTGTGATTAATTGTTGATATCGTTGAAATAATGAAGACAGCCATAAGAACTGCAGCACCTAAAATGCGTATGAGGCCATAAAACAGTGACGGAGTGAAATGAAAATGTAAGTAAATAGACCTTATCAAAGGAGTCTTTTGTCAATTCTCGGCGTAATTCCTGCTCTGCGTCTTTACAAAGATTTGGTTCTATCTTTGTTCTAAATTTCACTTTTCTTGCTAGATTTTGACCATTTATTCCTTGATGTGCCTTACAGGCGACAAGAGATTGTTTTATCAAGTCAAGATTAATTTCCATTGTTGTTGTAGTTGACTTTGTCGAGTACCCGAGTCGTGGTAGATTTCTTTTTTTCTCATTTATTTCTGTACGATAGGATACAAGACTGTTACTATCTTCTTGAATATTAATCTCAGTATTTTCCGGAGTAAGCTGCTGCCTCTTAGCTGGTGGTTCTTCCTTAGCTATGGAAGATGAGGTTCTCTTAAAGGTAAAATTAGGTTCGACCAGCTTAGCAGCGGTCAAGCTTCCCAGCGTCTTTTCCCAAGTTTGTAGAAGGCTCGACTTGAGACTGGCCAAAATTAATGATTCTTGTATTAAAAATATGGTTCTTTTGTCAGGGGTGACATTAACATCTGCGCAATCTCTCTTCAGGTTTAAATTCAAAAATACAAATGGATATTGTTTGGCATTGTACTTGTGATAAACATGATTAACAAGCCTTGATACTTTCACAGGATCGCACGGACGACCGTTGACATAAAAAAATTGTCTGTCTGGAGCAGAACGACCCATGGAATGATCGCAGCTCGAGACGTAACATTCCCAGAAGAAATTGTTTTTAGACTTTTCAATGACGTCAGAAGGTAGTCCATATTCTTGAAGTACAGAGTCCTCCGGTAAAATTTGTTCAACTTGAAGTAGTCCGTCGAGTGATTTTTTACCAAAAATAGATAGTATATTATCTTGGACACTGGTTGCGCCGAGAGTTCCCAAAACTTGAGAGGATTGTTTCCCAGATATGGTGTTACTGCACGTGATCCTAATATTTGTAGAGACTAAACAGTATCCATACAGGACCTGGATTGCCTTTGAGAATTCCTTTTTATAATTCCTTTGAAACTCTTTAGCTCGGACGGGAAGAGCTTTGAAAAGATTTCGAATGAATACAGTTGTACCGACTGCCCTAGCACATGCCTCTTTTTTCTTTAATAATCCATTTTTGTCAAATACCAGCTTGTAGCCATGTTCCTTGCACTTGTGCCTGGTAACAATGCTCA
Organism: Neodiprion pinetum; assembly: GCF_021155775.2. Taxonomy (NCBI): domain Eukaryota; kingdom Metazoa; phylum Arthropoda; class Insecta; order Hymenoptera; family Diprionidae; genus Neodiprion; species Neodiprion pinetum. The sequence goes on from NC_060233.1 coordinate 384,778, forward strand.
ATTCAGAAAGCGCGCATAAGGAACTTAGCGCTTCCCCTCTGAATCCAAAAGTTCCAACCTCGGTCAGGTCAGAGAAGTCTCGAAGCTTTGAAGTGTGGTGTTTCAGCCCTGGCCAAAAGATAAGAATGCTCCGCGTAAAGCACACAGGTAATTGGACGAGGTGCCGAGCATTGTAGACTACAAACCTAGACCCTCGAAGTCTTCCTCAAGTACTCCGCACCCATCGTCGCTGACGCTAACGCAAGTCCGTCCGTGATCGGTTAATTTAACCTCAATCAATTTGGCACCACTGTCCAAACTATTTTCAACCAGTTCTTTAATCGCAGTGGCTAAATCCAGAACAACCTGGAAATTTCGATTCGAGTTACATGTACATCATTTCAAGTCATGCGATCCTTGTGATTTTTGTACATTCGTTGAGAACCATAAGTAAACAATGTGTAACCTAACCTGCCCGGAGCAAATATGATGAATGGCATCCTTGCTTATCGGCTCTATTTTTTTCGACGTCTCCGCTGTTGGTATCGCCTCGTCCATAATTTATAATTCAAAGTTACTTGCAGTGATCTTCGCGATGCGCCTATGTCGCATGCTTCCACAAATTGTGTTCCAGACACACCTCAGTCTACACGCAAGTCTACAGAAACTTACTTTGAAGTGCCGGTATTCTAGCAAGAGGGGGGGGGGGGGGGGGGGGGTAATGAACGCGGAGATACATCTTCTTGAGTTTTCCATTTCCTGTTAGTGCGTGAGCACTGATCTTTCATTTAAAGATGGGGGATTCCCATTTGTGATCGCTATAATGAGAGTTTCTTGGGACTGACAAAAAAATAAAAGGTGATGGGAAATCAATTACTTTATTAAGTTAGTTTATTAATATTTTGGGTGTTCGAGGGAAAAAAAAAAAAATGGTCAATTATTTTTATGAAAAATTTTGCCTGCTGACCCTCCATTTCCGTAACTCCGCAGAAAAAAAACAAACGTAGCTGTCCATCAATGAGCCAGGAAGAAGAAAAATATATTCTGAACGAAATGATTCAATTTATAATAAAAAATTCGATTAATTTTTTGTGCCTAATCAATCATTTGCGTTTGTCAAGTGACCATTTCGTAAAAGAAAAAATCCCTTACTGGTTCATTGAACGATAGCTACATGTAAACGAATTAAAATGCCGTTTGTTTTTTTTCCAGATAACCAGAGTGTAAAAATCCTGGAAACCAGGCGCCGCGGTTTTTTCTTTCTTTTTTTTTTTTTTGAACACCTAAAATATCAATAAATATAAGCTGAAAATTTCTAAAGTAATCGATACAACAGTTGAAGTTTTTCTAAGTCACGACAAAACTCTCATTTCGGCAGTTATAGTATTTTGAGGGTAGACGGATTAATATGATAGTGTTAAGTTTTTACTGTTGGTTTCTTAGAAGAACGAATTTTGCTTTGCGATTCCCAATTTTTCGGTATGCGAATGCAATTACGTACTTATAGTGCTGCATATTAAAACTCATGAACAATACGAAAGTATAACGCCTTTACGTCAAACAAATGTATTACTCAGGGTCATCGAACTTTGCAGCCGAGTTCAAGGTCCATATGCTTTTTTAAGGCGATGCAGTACTTCTGCCTTCATCGACCGAGCAAACTCACACTAGATTTCTTGGCCCCTGAAATGCAGGGAATGTGGGAATAGTAACAAGTGTCAAAAAACCGTAAATTTTTTTACAAGGCATATTCATTGTGCAAGTCACGTTGATATAGCCACGGAAAAAGGCGCAACTTGAACACAAGAAGCGCGATGGCACCTGTTACCTGAGGTGGTAGCGAGTTCCGCAGTTTGATATATCCACTTATTGATAAGGAATGAATAATTGGCTAATTATGATTCGTTACGAGTCGTATTTATTATACGTATAATGACTGACTTTATCCGCTTGATCCGCCTCAATCTTTATACATAAATCCACTTGTTGATAAGGAATAAATACTTGGATTACGGTTCGTTCATTTGGACTATGTTCCACCATTCATTGTTTATGAGAAATGAAAATTCAGTTGCTTTGATTGTTAGAAGAGTTGACAAAAAATGTTGATGATCATACTCGATCAGCCAGGTAAAACGTGATATTACAGGTGAGTGAACAAGTAATATATGAGCACATTTATCATCTTGTTCATTGTCAGAATGAGTTACCGAGAAACAAAGTCAGCGCCGGGATATTTTTGTAGCTATAATATAAGAACAAATTAAGAATAGTATGTGGGTTGTAACACTTTTTTTCGGGTAAACTCTTACAAGGGTTACATACGCACATCTCGATATGTGTTATTGCATAAACTCTCTTGTTGTTAGGTCACGGGTGACCCTGATGTTCCGGAAAAACCAACTCACAACCCACGTTAAGCTAAGCTTATTAATCAAGTTAATCGTCCTTCTTTTCTTATTTATGTAACGCGTTGTGACAGGTGCAACGAATACCTTCAACGACTATCGCAACATACCGCCGACGCAGATAGTGAGAAGATGACGTGATGGGGAAGTCGTTCTGGTGAATCACGAACCAAGCCTGCCAAGCCAGGATGATGCGAGTTACGCCGTGATGCCAAGCTGCTGTGGTGAAACCACGAGCGACTTGAAGGACGAGGACTTGATCATCCTCGGACCTCCCGGTACCCAGCTACGTCGCGATAGCCGGTGTCATCCGAAAGCATCCGATCGTACGAGGAATATCAGCAGCGAAACTTCGGAGCAGGATCCTTCTCTGGGCGTATCGCACCTCATCCCCTTCACCCAAGTAACGCACCTTATCTTACCGCAAGTGTCAATTACCGCACAAAGAGGACTACAGAAAAAGACATTAAGCATCCAAAATACTGTGACCTGAAGAAAACAAGCCCACGGCTATGCATTCGAGATATTCATCACTTTCCAATGAACTGTGATAAATTTTCATTCATTATAAAATCGATTATCCATAAATATGTACATACCTACATACACGTAAGTATGGCTTTGTGTCAGAGGTAGAGGCATAATGGTATGCAACGATAGCACCAGTATGAGAACTGGAATGTTCGAGGAATCGTGCAGCGATACTTTGATGAATCACAATTTTATACCTGTGTAACAATCATACCTCAGCATAACACGGAAAAAGTGAATTACGCACACCGTGATGAGGTTTTTTTTACGAGTATTATAATCAGGTTTGCCTGGATTTTCCAGGTGTCTATGTATCTTATTTTTAAACATGTTTCTGTAGTGAAATATAACTCAACGGATGGATTAATGGATTGGGGAAACCCGTTTGAGACTCCAGGCTGCTTGATACTTAAAATCCTGAGGCGAGACCTCAGTTGAGTCGTGCGTCACAAGCAGTGCGGCTTCACACTTGTTTTGTCTCCAAACTTTGCAGCCTTTCTACTCGTGTAAAGTTTATCTTAATACTTTGTCACACTTGTTTGACATAACTGAGGTGTAAAACGTTCGCGGCATCCACAAAAAAGATAAAATGCAGGGCCACACCACATGGAACGGGATGCGTGGGTTTTGTCTACTTGTACTCTTTTGGTTCAATCTACATGGACTAAGTCATTCAGCCGCTGTGAATCCTCAGCTACCCGAGGGAAGCCCATGTCTACTGGATACCGGTCTAAAAGGCATGTGCGTAAAGGCTGTGGATTGCCCGCAAAAAATAATGGAGATTAATGCGAGAAACTACACCGACGATGGTCGTTGTGGGTTTGTGAAATTTGACGAGATAGTTTGCTGCACCAAGAAATTTTGAGGATCCACATCCTACGAAAATTGTTTCACACAAAAGTTGTCAGGTTTGGCCAGGACGATCTGATTAGTTTTTGAAAGTTGATTTTGAAGTAAAATTTCAAGCTTTTCACTATTTTTTAATGAAAGGGACTTTCATACTTTTTCCTCACCCTGTATAACGTTACTTTTTCATAATCGGTCAAATCATATACTGTGTTAATATCGGAGTGATGAACAATTTTTTGCTGTAAAACAGGTTCTTGGAACAAGTCAAACAGGCTGTCGGTAATAATTCTGCAACTTTTTTTCCTCCCGTGTGCACTCTAATCGTAAGGGTCAAGATGGCATCGGATGCGAAAACTTGGCTAATTTAGCCGATTGTGGGGGAAATTCGACCGTTGACCTTACAGTTAGTTGCGCGCTGTGCCGCAATCGACGCGCATTTCTAACAAATACTTCTGGCCCTTCTGGCATTCATCAATCAAGGTTTCTTCTTGAAGTACCGCAGGCAATTTCTAAGAATGGAAATAACAGCGTGGACTTGGATGTGTGTACTTCATTTGATATTACTTAATCGATGCCGAGCCGTCCACCGAGTCGTTGCGGAAGATCTAGAACTTTACGAAGGTAGCAGGTGTCGTTTGGGAGGCGATGGGGCCGAGCAAGGCGTGTGCGTCAAGTTAATCAACTGTCCAGTAAGAGTGCAGCAGGTACGTGCGGGGAACTTTAACGAAGGCGGCCGTTGTGGTTTTTCCAGTTTTCATGAGATAGTCTGCTGCAGAGAGCTCTCGTCAGAGCAACTGAAGGAGCAATCGAGACCAGCCGAAGCAGCTTGCCGAGAATTCCGAAGGACGTTGAACGTTGACGGGCCACCCGCAACTTCGGTCATGCCCTATATGGTGGCGTTGAGTTTCTCTTCGCCAAAGGATGAAGATGCTAGTGGAATGATCAGGTATGCCTGCGGCGGGGCTTTGATATCCCATATGCACATCCTAACTGCAGCCCACTGCGTCACTACCAATATCGACGGATTTAAGCCTGTTCAAGTTCTGTTAGGCAGTATGGATCTTTCAAAACAGAATCAAAACATTATTGTACCAATTGCACGGATCATCAAACATCCCCGGTACGACGAAAGCTCCAACCACAACGATATAGCCATCATAGAACTCCAGAACCCTGTCGAGTTTACGAGTAGTGTGCAGCCGGTGTGTCTTTTGACGAAACCCTTGTCAAACCTTGTTTCCGAGAGCGCAAATTTCATAATGTTGGGTTGGGTATCGACCTTTGTTGGCGGAAGCACACACACCCGATTAATGAAGGCTGAACATCTGCATCTTGTTGGAGGGAAAGACTGTTCGGAGAGTTACAGTGATCTTCGAGTTCAGATTCATCCAATCGAATCGAACGACACAGTGATTTGCGTGTGGGATCCTAGCATCGGTAGAAGAGCAGACACGTGTTGGGATAACACTGGAGGAGTTCTCTTGATCTCGTCGCGGGAATTTTTATTTCTTGCAGGCGTAACGGCGTTCGGACAGACATGTGGTGGAAGCAGACCTAGCGTGTACACGTCGGTCTTTGAGCACTTGACTTGGATCGAAGATCAGGTATGGCAGCGTCGCGATTTCTAATTAAGCACGCTACGAAACAATTTCATTTTGCAACGAGTCAAAATTCGTACAGGGCGATTCGAATATCGTCGAAAATTAACTTGTTACGCCGGAATGGTTGAATATTAATTAACGAAACAAGCGAAACGAACACGATATCTACGCTGAGCAGTGTAATGCGACGAAACATATAAGCACTGATTTTCCTTTCCTTTCCAAGTTATTGTAAATTGCTCGTTGTGGAAAAACCGAAATCGTAATGGTCACTGACAATGAGGCTATAGTCTCGTAAGAAAACCGGTCCTCCTTGCATGGATGAGGTCACTTAAGTTCGCATGATCAAGGTACAGTGAACCCACTGAATATACACGCCGGTGAGATTTGTGCGCTAACCTCTCTTAAGAGGTACCTGAGGAAGCGGCACTATTCAGAGGGGGTTTATTCAGAGGGTTCAGCGTATCTGTTCAAGATATAATTATAACATGATACGAGAAATTATCTTTGACCGAACAATCGGTGAATAAACATAATTTGGTTTCATTATTGAACTTGAGCATAATCATCCTCCTTACATGTTGAGACCGCAAAACATTAAAAATTGTGTGCCGTTCCAGTAAGATTGGTCGTTAAAGTTACAGTCAGTGAAAAAAAGGAAGAAAAATGTCGATACATAAGTTAAACACAGTGGCAAAACTACCACTGATTTTGTGACTGAAAATTGATTTTTCAATAACTTCAAAATCGCGAAGATTGCGTTAGATTCGAGGGGCAGACGTAGGTGGTTAAGGCTGAATATTAAATGATAAAATAACAAATTGTATCCTAGACGCGTACGTACGTGCGCTTGTGTTTTTCATAATATTTGGAATATAAACGTTTCAAACGGATTTATTGGATATGTACTATTAGAGTGGTTCACAAAGAAAGAAAAAAACATTTTTTTTGTGCTGCCTCCTGATAAAACTGTTGTATATTATGAAAAAAAATCTGCTGCACATTTGAGCTCGATCGGAAGAGATCTGGAGGTCCCGTTTTCAAGTTTTCCTTTTCACATAGAAATAACACGTAAAAAATGCTAACCTTAACTCACTGGCAATTTCGCATGAAATTATAGAAGTAAATGAAAAATGTCAAGAGACCTTTTTTGTAGGCAACAATATTTTGTAAAATAAATAAATAACAAAAGCTTTTATTTTATGAGAATTTAAAACGAATATTTTTGATCGTTCAATTTTATCAGTTTTAAGTTTTTGTACTAAATATTGTTGCCTACACAAAATAGAGGGTGAATGTCTCTCGAAGCGATTTGCTTGAGCCAGTAAAGGTGATTTTGTGTACTGCATCAATCACTCTGATTGTGAGTTATTAGTTGAATACGCTTCAAAAGAAATAATGAGAGTGTCACATCCTCGATGCCCTCTGCCCTTAGATATTAGGTACATTCTAAATTGTTTCATACGTTTTCTTGATATCATGCAATTTTGTACCGTTTTCTTCAACCGCTTGCACGATTGTTTCTTTTTTTCCGTTCTTTCTTGTGAAACAAAATAATCTTAATAACTATTTAGGTAAGCCACCCGCATGCGTGCGTCGGAGGGATTCTTTTAACATTTGCTGAGGACTAAATTGATGCCCGAAAATACCGAAAGGTATTTTCGAGGACAAGACATCTGGCGTACACACGCAGTGTAATAAAACCATCCATCAAATATTACCTGTTTCGGGTAGGATGGCGCAATAATAGAATACGTTATCTTTGCATATATGATGCAAGTACGGAAATTCTTACCCGCACCCGTGGAAAGGCTGGAGTGGGATTACGTAACTAACCCACTACGCTGGACCCAAAATATTATCTATACATACTTGAAACTTCCTCATTGGCATAACTACCGTGAAAATGTAACGAACCAATCAGGAAGCGCGTTAGAAATCTGCACTCTAAAGTACAAATCGTTAAAAAGTGTTGCACTAAGTCGAAGCTAAGCAATTCAACAAAAATCTTTGAACAGAGCAGTCCAGATACGTCTTCTAACTAGAGTCGACCATCAAACAATCTTTTAACGAGACATGGACAGTTCAAAATCATCCCTCAAACAGAGCAATTCTTCGTCCACCTTCGATCAGGGTAATTCACAACATTTTTTTAGATCTTGACGAATTGAATGACTCTAAAGAAATTCCGTGCTTCTAATACTATATCAAATAATATTATTTTTCATAAAATTAACCAAACATTATAATCTCAACTTAGTTTGAATTTGAATAAACTTAATCATTGTGTTCAATTTATATTGTGAGTTAAAACCTAATTAATAACTAATGATAATTCATATCATACATAGTCATCGTCGAGCACGCAGAGCCGCCCACAGCCCGAACCATCAAAATCGACTAAAGGTAAGTGATAACTTTTATTTTAAAAGCCCATCTCTTAATACGAGATTAACCAAAATAGAATAACTCCTCGTTCATCTCAGGTAAACCGTGTTCAAGAACTTTGTCTTAAAACGAGTGTCTAATTATTGTGGCGAGTTGATTCTTTCTTAGATAAATAATAATTACAGTCAATCCAGCCCCTAACGATAGAATACTACGCGGGTATAGTAAATGGCCGCAACAAATTTATGAGAGCCATAAGTTTAACTATTTTACCTCTCCGCCACGCGATAGACGGAGATGATGATGGACAGCAATTTCAAAATCACGCTACTCTCTCGTGCGCCACAGCAACGATATCTGCCAACAATAAGGCTGCATCCTCTTGGCCTGATAGCCTCCGTACGCATTCCGGCTTGTTTCGCGTAGTAATTAGCCAACCGTGGAGACTGTAAGTTTATTGGAAAAACTCATTACTGGCAATTCAAAATTGCTGAATTTTTGTACTATAATGTGTTTCGTATATGTACAGTGGAGGACTAAACCGTTCGATTCTTGACACCAAGTGGTCTTAAAATCAACACTACAATAGTGTGGACTCTATGGAATATTTTCGGTGTTACATTTAACACAGAATTTCTAACGGTGCGACGAGTTCAATTTTTTCTTGTTATTGTTGGAATCTAACAGTAAATAACAGGGTGGTTACTAAATCTCCGATACGAAATTCCCTGAATTTTTCAGGTTTTCCAGCCAAAATTTTTAAAACAAATATCCCTGACCACTCGTATAAATTGGTTATAGCGAATTGATAAAAATATACGTATTTTCCACATCATTGTTTATTTTTTTATAAAAGTACGAACCGTCACTCGGGTCACACTGTCCCATCCAGCCGATGCGCACAATCGGTTGTAAGGTAATATTTAGGAATATTCAAAGTTTGAAGAGAACCTTCCGGCGGTGGTAAAAAAATTTGTATGCGATTTAATTTATCCAAAGCTTAAAAAAATTGTGGGACGTATGTGTATGATAAAAAAATATAGTAAACGATTCCCTGACTTTACGCAAAAACCTCTGACATTTCCCCGACTATTCCAGAATTGCAGAATTTCATGACGTTTCCGAGGTTTTCCAGAATTCTCTGACCAGTGACCACCCTGAATAAGTACAAACATTACAAAATAAATGACAGCTAATTTTTCAGGGTGTATGAAGAAATAACTTAAAATTATATTCTATTCGGAATTACTCACGGTGATTCGCATTGATGAATAACGATATCCTTGTGGATCTGCTTGCTGTGTTCTGAAACGACACCATGGATCACCGATATGGACGATCACTTACACAAATTGGCACGCTAATTGTACACTTCGAAAATTAAACGAAAATCTACTTTGAAATACGATGCACTTGTTAGTATAAGTATATCAAATAAGACTGCATTTGAACCGAATGAAGTGAGTTTACAGAGAATTAGATTAACATGATCCAGAATTTTACCCGAGTTCAAGTCAACGCGAATGAAAATTGAACCGATGGAATTTGCTGTTCAAATGCTCTCGCAGTGGCAGTTGATCGATTATACACGACGTGAATCCCATTATAAGCAACGAATTAATAATTTAAACCCGAATATCCAGGATATTTTGTAACATTTTTCTCACTTTGAACACAACTAATACCAAAAACGTCAACATTCAGCCGTTAAATTGGCGGCAAATTGTCAATATGGCAGCGCTTCGGTCGTTTGTCTATTGTTTATACTACTGGAACGTCATCTGAACCGAACTGTATTATAGTTCAGTGCACAGAACTTGAGAGCATATAAGGTACATGCTTTAAGCACAGAACCCACCGAAATTCATTGTCGAGTAAGATTTCTTTCAAATTTTTACAGCTGCAACAGATATCGTAACCTTGTTTTGGTCAACTGGCTTGCTAATTGAAGTAATGGATATTTATGCTCACAAGTATTTACCTTGACTTAGAACAATATTTACTAAACATCTCTGCGTGAAAATGTGATTATGGCATGATTTTTTGATAAGGTCGATCAAACGGCGATTCCGCAACTGTCGCCATGTAGACCAATCAGAAGGCAGTTTTAAACGGAAAATCTTTTCACGAGTGAAACCCGCTGCCGTGTAAACGAGCCCAGAAGTCCGCGCTATATTTACATCTCTGTTTACGATTTACACAGTTGTTACTTAGTCAATGGCCAAATACGAGAGTTTATTTTTGTACGATATATTAGTAACTGAATAAATTATTTTGTGCGTTGTGTTAATCTGTTACCAAACCTTTTGCACAATTTGCAGTGTAATATGACTGAATTACTCTACATCAATCATCCCATTATTTCGCTGAAGAAGAGTATTCGACAATGAGTTCGACGAAAAAAAGTAAAGTTAACCTCCCGAGTGGCTGGATCGTCGTCAATTCAACAAGCTTTCCCGACAGGGTTTATTACTTCAATGTTCGTACTGGAAAATCGTCTTGGACAGAACCGTCGCACGAGACGAACAAGGTACGTGGGTCACCCTGTTATTCGACTACATTCATCTTACCACGTAGTTTTGTTACGTATTCAATCGCATGTTTCATAACCTTGAAAATTCGCTAATTATCTCATCCAAAATCGAGCTCAGCAAAAGTTTAGTGTTTTCCTGCCAATGCTTATGTCAATTTACGTTGAATTACAGCAGTTCTTTTTTATTGCACCGTTTCAGCCCGAAAAAGCTGGACAAAAGCGTAAACTATCAACAGACACCAACGTGACCTCCCCTGATTCAACTTCCTTGGATAAGTTACAGAACTCCAGCGACAATGATAAGCCCCGGCGATTACTGCGAGCCAAGCGATGTTCGGAAACGTCTCAAATATCCGAAACACCACAGATGAAGGCATTGAGAGAGAAAATGACCAAGCAGAAGTCTAAATCTAACCAGAAGAAAAAGCCAAAGCAAGGTCTCTCTGTACCTGAAAATAGCCCCCAAGATGTGCCACTGCTTAATCGTCTTGGTAGTGAGGAATTGCCCCTCTGCTCACAGCGGGCTAAGCAATATTCTGAATCGAGAGTAGTAGAAACGCCCCAAATGAAAGCATTGAGGCAAAAAATTTTAGAGAAAACATCGAAGTCTGTGCAGACCCGAAAGGCAAAATCAAACGTCTCGGGGCTCGAGAATAATAATGAGGATTTACCTCTGTTTGTGGATAAACGAAACAGTAGTATCAAATTAAAGACTCAAAGATGTTGCACTAAATTGTCTAATACTGATACCAGAAAACCAGACGACAATGTTTCCAATGTTAGGAGTACCTTGAATGCTGCAGAGTCATTTGTGAGCAAATCGACTACTTCAGCTACGTCAAGGCGTACAGAGAAGCTGAAAGTAGAAGGACACCGACGAGGTCTTAAAGTCGACAAAAAAAAGAATCTGGCCAATAAAAGATTGGACAGTTTAAAGAATAAACTTAGTACCATCCGCAAGAGAATAGAACCTGCTATATCTGCCAAGGTGGCACGGCGATTGGCAACACAAGATGCTACATCTAGTAAACTCGATACAATATTCGATAAGAGTGTTGAGAACAATACCGTATATGAAATGCGCCCTATTAGCCCGACAGGTATTTCTATAATGAATTGATCCTAACAATTGTGTTTTAAGATGACATATGTTTTCACCTAAATTTATCATGCTGTCTTCTCTGACGAATTTTTGCTACATTTCAGACCCATTGCCGAGCATTTATCAAAATACTGAATCACGATTCAGATCGCTCAGAGCAAGGCTCGCAAGCAGGTCATCTTCATCAGATATTAAAACTCAGCAAGAGAATGATCAGTCAGATAAAGCTGCCCCGTCTAATCTTCCAAACATTCCAAAAGCTGGCAGGAAAAAGAAGAAAACTAGTCATTTGGAAAAAACAAGCATAGATAGTAGTGTTGACGAAAGGGCTGATGTGTTTTTGAACCACGCTGTGGCACAACATGCAGATGAGACCGCATTTTTTGAAGAAATGGAATGGGAACCCATTGAACAGGAAAAACTCATCGTCGAAGTGAGATACATATGAAAGCATTTTCCCAGTTTACGAAAATCATCATCATGTAGTAGAAAATCTAATGATAAAATCATTATTTTTAGGTCCAAGAAGTTAGGATGCATCTCTCTACCGATGTAGGTGCGACGGAGCAGAAACCCCCTAATTGTACTGTAAATGGCCTAGAGTTTTCCCATGTTTCTGAGAACAGGAACCAAACGGTTGTGTATATTGTTGTCGACACCAATGTCTTTTTGTCAAATTTGAAGACAGTTACAGAAATTTTGGAGGGTTGTCATCAAACGAAATTTCAATATAAACCTGTGGTTGTAGTGCCTTGGATGGTATTACAGGTTAGTACTTTTGGAAAACTTGGTACAATTTATTTTCTAAGAATAAATCAATTTTCTTGAGATTTAATTATTTTTTATATGTATTTGATATTCTTCTGCCACAGGAATTAGACTATATAAAGGATAACAAATTGCAGAGGAAATCAACACACTTACAAAGAAGTGCCAAAATCGCAGTTGACTTGTTGTTTCAATATTTCTCAAGTAACCACCCTCGACTGCAAGGTCAAACAGCTGCAGATGCTGCTTCGAACAGAACAAAATATCATACTGACTCGCCAGACGACGAAATATTGCAAACTTGTTTGAAAATTCGAGAATTTGGATGTACAGTTGTGAGTTACTCTCAGAGTTGATAGAAATTTAAGCGTTTACCGATTCACTGAATTATTTTTCTTAGGTTTTGCTGTCCAATGACAAAAATCTCTGCAACAAGGCAATGATACACCATATCCCTACTTATGGGCGGCATAAATCTATTCAGGCAATGCTTTTGCTGAATGCGAACGAAATTGAAGCTAAATCCCCTATGACGCAACTGAAACAAGTGAAAGGTGTTGAAAACCATACAGAAACGGTTAATTCAAAAGAGGCTGATACATCGGATGAAATTTTTTGCGAGGCAAAAGCTATAATGAAGAACTTTCTATCTGTTGTAGGTATTTTAGAAGTTTGTTGCAACTTTTTTTTTTATCTTCATCAAACTTTCTAGTTATAAGTATGTAAACTTAACTCCAACCAATTGTCTTTCAGATCGTTTCAAAAGAAATGGAAAAATTATTTGGGGAAAAATGGGCAAGGCACGTGATAATTCAACCTCCTTGGTCAGTGATGGACGTTCTCAAGTGTACCTCGAAACACTGGATCGCCGCAATTAGTGATGTCTTTGTAAGACGGGCTGAATCCATGGTTACGAAACTGACAGAGATATTTCTCAACTCTCCAAGTATGTCAATTCCGTATTTATATGAAAATAAGACAGAACCGAATATAAAAAGTATCCGAAGTTGGAAAAATTCTTAGAAAAGGTGCTATTTTTTTCTCTTTTATAGAAATATACGCGAATTAATTTCTTGTTGCATTCGATTTTCCACACGAGATTGATTTTGGATTTCAGAATATGGTCAGTGTTTAAAATCCATCAGAACCGTGTTAGAAGTGTGCTATGATCTTGTACAGATGGTGAAATCAGACAAATATCAGGAACTATCTTATCAATCATGTTCTAACATCAAGGTAAATAGCGAATGACTTACGTTTATTTGTCTATAAGCTCACTAACGTTTAATTCGTGGACTATATTTTAGAAGCTGATTGATAGATGTGATGAAGAAGTGAAGGAAAACGAGGTAGAAAAAAATCAGACCTTGATCGAACTTGAAAACGAGAGTGTGAACAACGAGCAACGGGCTAACAATGCTTTCAGATTGTTTGATCAAATTTGGACGTTTACAAATAACTTTTGGTAATATGCATTGCCAATTTTTAAAGAGCTTTCAATACGAATTAGGCAGAAAAGGCATTTTTTAAAATTGAATCGACTGCAAATAATCTATAAGATTTTCACGGAATTACAGTGGAATGTCGGCCGATTTGGTTGGAATACCCCACTGCATAACTTACGAAGGATTCAATCCCGCTCCGTCAGCCGAAACTATAAATCGATTGCAGCCAGAATTAGTATCCAGCTTGAATCAGCTGATACACGTTCTAAGAACGTAGGTTGAACTACATTCGTTATTGTCACATAATTCTTCAAAACTTTTCACCAGTTAGACATCAAGATTTGTATGTTAGTAATCGTGGACGGAATTTATTTCAGGGTTTTAAGTGAGGTGGGCTGTCTGACTGTGTCCCATCCAGCGCTGATTGCCCTTCACCAAAGTTTGGTCAATTACCTTCCAAATTCTGGCGAGTTTAACGACTCGAACTCTTTGGATATCGGCGATCTCCTTTGTTGTATCAGGTTGAAAAAAGAGTTTTTGAAAACTGGACTGATCCAGTTGCAAGAACTGAGTTGTCAGTTTTGCCGGATAGCAGACTTTCGATCAATGACCGTTGGCATTTCGAGTTAGGTATTTCAAAGTTACAGTACGTTAGGACGATGTGATATTAAAACAAACGTAATCTACAAGTGCTGTGTTAGTCAGAAGGTTATTTTTGAGAAAAATATATTCACTCAGAGTCTTGTTCACAAGATTAATAATTTACTACATTTGCCGCGAAATAGAGGCGTGTTGAAACTTGAACTTTTTGTATTTTAGAGTAGACTGTAGTTTTTATACTTGAATTTTGCACTCGTTATGAGACGCTGATATCATAGTTTTATTTGGTCTAAACGGATCTTTATTCGTATCATTAGTCATCGTAGATGTAAAAAACAGAAGTCGGTAACTCGGCTGAAAGTAGAGATAAAAAAGAAACATAAACCATTAGTTTTGGTTGTAAATATCGTTCCGAATCGCTTCACTGTTGTTACTCACATGTCATATAAGTACAGCTTAGCAGAGAAGCGTCTGTATTTCGAGAGAAATGCAGGTACATACATACAGATGTATAGAAAGAGGTATAATATATTTATTTGAAACGTAAGTACAAATGTAAAACAAGTCTAATCAAACGGCATTAAAATTTGTATCCAACCGTATACTCAAACTCTGACCGTACATATTAATTGTCTTAAACGATATAAGGCATAGTTCTATAACATTAAAACAAGTTTAAGAGAGACAAGGGTTTGCATTGTAGGTATAAATATATAAACGTATCTGTTTTTTTTTTTTTCGATACTCTTGATCATTGACGCTTAAGACGTTCATGATCAAGTGAATTCCTTACGACAAGTGAAAATCCATTGAACAAACATAGTTGTCTAATTTCTGTATAGTAAAGGAAACCCTTCAGGATTAGGGGGTTGAAGCCAGTTGTCCTTGGAATACTGTACGTGTTTGGTTTCGACAACGTGGTAGGTGTAGGCGTGCCGGGATTTTTGGCTCTTGTTGGCATTCGAGTAGTGGACGACCTGTCCGTGGAGCAGCACACAGGTGCCTTTTTTGACTGGTATGGCTCGGAAGTTGCTCTGGGGGTAGCAAGGCGCAGCGCTGTCGTATACCAGAAGCTCGCTGGCTTTTGGATCCTTGTTGCGCATGTAGCGTCGATGCACTCCGCCGTTGTGAGACCCAGGCGCTATCCACAGACAGCCGTTCTCTAGCGTAGCGTCCTCCAGTGCTATCCAAAAGCCTAGGAGTCGGGGAGGTTGCGTATAGAGGTACGTTGCGTCCTGGTGCGCGGTTACTGTAATGAGAAATAAATATTACCTCGTTTGACTAATTTGTAGCAACTCGGCCTACGGGATAGTGAGGATTTGGAAGAGGCAGAGTGATCGGTTAGTCTAGATATCATCGTCCGAGGAGCGTGTTGAGATAACTTCGTTTGTGTTTCGGAAAATTCTGGAACCATTCCTGATTATAAGAATGGTTGTAAATACCAATTTTCGGTACGTGTATACTTAGCTCCTACCTTCAGAACCAATACCGGGATTTTTGTATATAAACATCGACTGACATATCGCTGGTTCCTGAAAATTCAGCTGAAAAGCGGTTTCCTTTGCTCTGTCGTCGAACGAAATTTTCTTAAACGTCGGATGCAGCCAGTGAAGAGCGTGTCCCACCTGACAACAATCGTTTGATTTGATTCGCACCCGTTTTACGACAATACACGTACAGTTCTTTACCAAACATATGGTTATTGTACATATTGACCTTGTTCAGCGATACTCTGGGATGAACTTTGAGTTTTCCGTCATCCTCCAGAGCTCCAGCCTCGAAGAAGAGGCTTATCTTGTGGGCGCTGTCAAGGAAGTATTGGTCTTTGTTCTGCGAATAATTATTACTTTTCTTGTTAATCTGATCATTATCCAATCTATGAGTTATGCAATTTTTTGCCGAGGAATCTTACTTGCGGCAATTCGACGGTATTGAATACTTTTCTTTCGTTTTCCGGTGGCAAGTTTGTCGTGAATTCTTCGCCGGCGGCTCTGAGCTCTTCCACCTCGCTAGGCGAAAGATAATCTTCCAGTACGACGTAGCCGTCGTTTTGAAACTGAAAAACAATTTTGAAGTGTTCAATTCTACTCAAGGTCACGACTACATACTATCATGAATTTTCGTGTAAGATCTGGAACGATTCAGCGCGTACCAGTATTCATGTATCTACCCACGGGTGATACACTTTCAATGTATTTTTACTCAATGCAACAAGAATAATCTCAGCCGAGTCTCTCTACCACCTGGTGATTAGGTGCCAGAGTGTGCGTTTAACCGTAAAGGTCGTTCTATTTTGAAATCGGAGCACTTCCGAATGTTGTCCGCTGCTCGCGTGATGTGAAGTGATAGAGAAAAGAGTTTCGATTCATTTGCTTCGAATCGCGAGGAGAAAGGATGATTATCGTCACGGCATGTGATACCATAAAGTGTCTGAGTGCCTGAGTTAAAAATATATCACGAAACACATATAAACGCATAGATTTAATGATCGGGGATTCCCCAGCTACGCCGAAAAGCTATCACACGTCATCAATGACGCTTCGTTATGTTTCTATTCGAGAGGGCGGAAGATAAAATAGAAATGACCAGTCACTGTTTTTCTTCGTTACGTTTTCACTACGTAAATATACCTTTCCGTTTCTCCGGTTATTAATACACCTTACGTATTGCATTCAAATTTTCAAAATATACCGATCATGATGCCTGAGAAGTACGCGATTGCTAACAGTTGAAATATGCGCCTGTATATATGGGGTATTCCATGTCAACTCGACCAATGATCTTCCCTTACCATTTTTGATTCGTTTCAGGATTTTTCATTCCGTTTTCCGGTCACAAAAATGCACTTCTTAATTTTTTCAGATTTTCTGCTACAACCGTTAATTTTTTATGATTATTCAAATATATCTAAAATTTAGCATTTTGTAAATATCTAAAAAAAATTATTTTTCATCCCGCTCATTCTGACACCCCTTCCATAATGAGGCGATTTTCTCTTCTATTTTTTTCTACCACTGCACACATTTTGAACAGACAAAACACCACGTATTCAATCGTTCAAACTTTCTGTGTTCAATTCTGAATCTTTTGCCGCAAGGACGCAGAATTTTTGATATTTTTTTGAGAATCTTCGGAACGTGCAACACGCTGTGTTTGTTGAAATGTTTAAAGTGCTAGAAAGAAATAGAAGCCGAATCGCCCGATTAGGGAACAGGTGTCCGAATGATCGGAATGAAAAATAAGATTTTGGAGAAGGCTTTGAGATTTTTAAAAAACCCCAATTTTTAGATAGGTTTAGATAATGATAAAAAATTAACGATTCTAGGAGAAAATCTGAAAAAATTAAGTAGTGCTTTTTTGTGACCGGAGAACCGTATGAAAAATTATGAAGCAAATCAAGAATGGTGTTTGAAAATCATTGGTCGAGTTGACATGGAATGCCGCATATACACATGTGAATTTTACAAATACACTTTGCACATTCATGTCCAAATACAGTGCGTCCATGCATTTGTGATAAGGCCGACTCGTTCTTTCAGTAAGAGTTTGATAATTTCAATAATACCTTTTTCTGGTATTTATCTCTTCAGTAAAATAGTTAAACATTCGTCATGTAATGAAGTACAACTTATTTCTTCTTTTCTTTTTTCATGAAATATGTGTAATATGCAGCGATATTTATTGTCATTACGACACGTAATGCTCGTATACGTTCATCCGTGGGGGGCATTGATTTTTCAGGGGATTGCAGAACGGACGAACGAAAATGGACGTATAGTTTGTGGTGACGGGGGTGTTACATCGGGATCTTAGCTGAATGAATCTTTAAAGATAGAACGAAACACTCAGCGAACGCGGTTACATTGATGTACGAATGGAATGCACGTATACGTTGCATGATTGCAAACTTACGTGTCAGACGGTTTTAGAATCGCGAGCAACAAACCGTTATGATTCGCGCTGGGGTATCAGCGTAATTGTAGTTAATTGTTTCACCCGTAAACAGTGATGAATCCGTGTATTATTTTTAAACAGTTTTCATCCTCGAATACACTGAAAAACGGCCAGTAATTAAAATCTAGTAGCGTTACGAGTACTCGATAGAGTTTAGCACTATGTGCAGAGATAACACGTTTCTCAGCTTTTAGACGGATATGATCGCTTATACTCTATAGCCGCCTCGTTTGTCGTAACCAAAAATTTAAAAATAGCCCTGTGCATTGCTGTTCATGGTGAAGGATAATGTGTATAAGTGGCGTGAGCATCGACACTGAATTTTATTGCCCTCTGCAATCAGATTCTACAAATAAGAACAGCTAGAGATGATCCGTCAATAAAATTCTTTGAATGTGAAAACAAATTGGAACGCATGCATCGATTACTGATCACTTCACGGATTTGAATTTCCATTTGCGGGAAAAGTTTTCAACCGTGGGCACAAAATATCGTCAATAGTTATTGACAAGAAGATCAACTCGGCGATAAATGAAGACCGCGCGGGGAGGGGGGGGGGGGGGTACTAAAAAACAAAAACTAAGAAATCCATCTTGATTATCGACGTAGTTAAAGAAAAAGAAATCAAGTATTTAAAGACAAAGTATGTTGACAGTAATGTCAATTGTAAAGATTCGCTGAGAAGATGAGAATTGGTGCAGATTGTTGCGAGTCCCATTTTTCATTGTCAGCGTGTATAATTAATGATGCTCCTCCAGCAAATGATTGAAGAAGAATGCGTTGAACTATCTTGCGCTATGACGGTTACGTTAATCCAGTGATAAAATTATGTAGTTTTCCATTGACAATTTGGTTTCGCATGCACATATTTGTTACGTGATATCCCTGAAACGTATTTTACTATATGGCAATACGTACAACACAAAACGCATCGAACGAAACAGACTTTATCAAATAGACTGTATACCAAAAGTATATGACCTTTGAACCGATCGTTTTCTACATACACCGATAACATGACAAGTGTGTATATCTTCTACGGTATAGATGCGTTGGCAGAGTAGACTATTCTACGTTAAAAGTAGAATGACGATACATTGAGATGCAACTCACCTTCGACAGTATGTCCATCTTCATACCAGACCTTTACCAATTAATATTTATCTCCTATTATGCAAAATTGTTATTCGTATTCCGCGCGCTCTCCAAAAACACGAGTTGCAAATTTCAAAATTATGACGTACGTTCGAAATTGGAGAGTATGAACTAATGGAAAGAAATAATCTTTGCGCCGAGGTAGATCGAAGTGAAGCGCTTGGCGGCACTTGGAGGACTGCGGACTCGGGGCTAGGGAATTGGAATACTGTGCGGATTGCGGAAGCGTGGATGAGCAGTGAGGCGTGGAGCCGACATTCGGGAGCAGCGGCAAAGACGACCGTAACGCTGTACGATAACGACGAACCTAACGGAAATTCTTCCGACTTAAAGAAGACAAATTTTGAAATTGTCTTTTTACCTTGATTTGGCATTGTTATTTAAAACTCCAAGAGGAATGAGGGTGAAAAAGATTAAATCAACGAAGGAAAAAGTAGGGCGCCTTGTTGCATGCAACCCACGTTGCATGAAATCTGGCGGGATCGTTAGCATTAGCGAATCTTTACATTTTCAGTCCTTATTAAATTCTTGCCGCTCTTCTGTACTTACTACTTCGTGGTAGATGAAACTTGTCAGTCGTTTATTAATTATAAATCGAGAAACTTTCGCGCTGCTTGGCTCAAACTTTTAAACTTACGCCTGACGCGGCTGGCGACGGAAATTCGGTAAGCGAATCGGCAAGTGCATTTCTCATCAGATTACAAACATGCGTCACAGTTTTTTTTTTTTTTTGTCTGATTCTTGCTTCCTCAGTCTCGTTAGACGCGTAGTTGAATTTTCAGTATGCTTTTTTCGATTCTTTTGCACGTTAAAACAACCAAGTTTGTATAAAGAGTTTGGGCTACTAACTACGTCGCAAAAAGTATAACCGAGCGTAAAGTTAAAGGCTTTTTTGAATACGTTTTTAGATTGAAACTTTTTAGAAATTTCTAGGCATCTCAGGTAGTTGCGGGAATAGATAAATAAAAAGATACAGATACGATATATTTATTATACATATATTAATAAATCCAAGTGCAAATTATTAAATGTACAAAAAGAAATGCATGGAAATGGTGTTAAAACTCTGCTATAGTCGTATACATTGAAACTTGAGCTGTGAATTTCAGTTATCTTATCGATATGACGCGCGTCCCCCATACTGGTTTCGTCTCGATCTTCCCGACAATTGACATTCAAGATTTTGAAACTGACTGAATTAATTATTGTACTTAATTAGGGGGTAAAAATTTAAAGAATGCCTTGAAGGACGTTAGTTTTTATACAACAAAGGAAATCCCTCGGGTTGCGGGGGTTGAATCCAGTTTTCTTTCGAGAACTTTACGTTCTTCGTTTCGTACGCGTGAATCGTATACGCGTGGCGGGACTTGTGGCTTTTGTTAGGTTCCGAATAGTGGATGATTTTTCCGTGGAGCAGCACGCAGGTTCCTTGCTTCACCGGTACGGCCTTGAAATTGCTTTGGGGCCAGGAGGGCGTCTGCGTGTCGTATACGAGTAATTCGTTGGACTTTGGATCCTTGTTACGCATGTACCTCCAGTGTACCTCGCCCTTGTGAGAGCCTGGCGCTAACCAGAGGCATCCGTTCTCCAACGTAGCGTCCTGCAGCGCTATCCAGTAGCCTAGGAGTCGCGCGGGTTCCGTATAGAGATAAGTAACGTCCTGATGTATGGTCACTGCGATTGGAAATAAGGCTGAATTATTTTACCATTCCTGGTGGAAGCTGCTATTTGCGAGTGTTTGGACTTTGGGGGGTGGAGGTCGAAACTTGAAAGGGTCAATGTTGCGAATGGCCGAGATTTCAAACATGCGAAAATAAAATAACGAAACTCATTCTAATCAGTTACACTTTCGAAAATCAAGATTTCGAACAATTCAGCTTTTCCTATTTTATTTGCGCTTGTTTGAAATTTCGATACATCTACCTTTCGCAATATTGACCCTACCCTACCCAGTTTTGACCCCCACCCATATTGATCATGACATGTGGATAGCCGGAAGGGTTTTTTCAACGTTTTCACCAATATCTCTTTCTCATTAAGGTGTTTAATTCTCATCGCGTGCATATTTACACCGGCATTTACAAGGAAGGTATCCCAGGTCAATCTCTCCGATTTTTTTTTTTTTTTGTAATATGTTACAGCAGACTGAAAACTAAGCGCCACGTATTTTTTTCATCTGCCATTAAACACTTTAAGGGGGTGGAACCAACCTCCAACGTACGGCATGTTAAGCGGTGATTTAGCAATTTTTTTTTTGTTTTTTTATTGAAAAAATTACATTTTGCATTCCCCGTTATGATAAAACTTTTCCAATTAGATTGGTTGAAAAATATTACATTCTCGTTGGTGAAACTGCCAAATCGCTCCGTGAGATGCCTCACTTTGGATGGTGGTTTCACCGCCTTAAAGTGTTTAACGACAGATAAAAAAAAAAAAAAAACCGTCGCCGAGTTTTTAGTCTACTATATCATATTGCAAAAGAAATGAAATTGGAGAGATCGACCTGGGATACCTACCTTGTTAGTCGTATAATAAGCCATCTTACCTTGAGAACCAATGCCGGGGTTTTTGTAAATGTACATAGACTGGCAAATTGCTGGTTCTTGGAAGTTAAGTTTCCGCGCAATGTCCTTCACTCTGTCGTCGAAGGAGATTTTTTTAAACGTAGGATGTAGCCAGTGAAGGGCATGTCCCACCTGTGAACAGTTGCACCAGCGTATTCATTTTCCCTTTTACATAGACCCTACGCGTGTTCGCGATTACCAAGCATGCGATAATTATGCATGGTATATTTACCTTGTTCAGTGATATCTTGGGGTCAACTTTGAGTTTCCCGTCAAGGTCCAGTGCTCCGGGTTCGAAGAAGTAGCTCATCTTGTGGGCACTGTCCAGGAAGTACAGATCTTTGTTCTGCGAATTATTATTATCATTTTTTTTTTGTTGCAAAGTTGATCATTATAATGTTATTGTAACGAGGCATCATAGAATTACTAAAAGAGGAATCTCACTTGAGGAAAGTTTATGCTATCGAATACTCTTCTTTCATTTTCCGGCGGCAAGTTTGTCGTGAATGCTTCACCAGCGGCTCTAAGCTCTTCCACCTCGTCAGGCGAAAGAAAATCTTCCAACACGACGTAGCCATCATTTTCGAACTGAGAAATGAGTAAAATAATTATTCAAATCGTTTACATTACTGCGCGATTATCTACTGTTACACTATCTTGAAATATTTGGAAATTTTGGAAGTATATACGTCATCGGGTTATCGCATAATTATCGGGTTATATAATCCATACTGTGCGTTATCAACTTTTACAAAACTTATAATTTGGAATGTTATTAAATTTTTGGACGCTAATATTGTTAATTAGAAACGAAGAAGATATCACAAGGTAGTTTAAATTACAAAATATATCGTCTAAGACCGTGGTCAACATGTTGTACTAGGAATTGGGATCAAACACAACTCCTTTTATACATTCTTTAAAAGGGTAGTTATATTGATACATAGTCTGGATAAACTTCCGTTTAGAACATACCTCCGATCAATGCGAAATTTGGTATACTTATGTATTTTGATGCGCTGATCAAGAATATCATACTCAAAACACCCGCAAAGTCAATTTTCAAGGTCAAATCAATTTTTTTTTTTTTTGTATGTGTGTGTGTGTGTGTATTTGGTATACTTGTGTATTTTGATGCGCTGATCAAGAATATCAAACTCAAAATACCCGCAAATTCGATTATCAAGGTCAAATCAATTTTTTTTTTTTTTTGTATGTGTGTGTGAGTGTGTGTGTGTATTTGGTATACTTATGTATTTTGATGCGCTGATCAAGAATATCAAACTCAAAATACCCGCAAATTCGATTTTCAAGGTCAAATCAATTTTTTTTTTGTGTGTGTGTGTGTGTATGTGTGGGTTTGGGTTTTTCCTTATATTTATTGCAATAAATGTGAAAAACATTTAAAAAATCGATTTTTTGTCGATTTGACCTTGAAAATCGAATTTGCGGGTGTTTTGAGTATGATATTCTTGATCAGCGCATCAAAATACACAAGTATACCAAATACACACACACACACACATACAAAAAAAAAAAAATTGATTTGACCTTGAAAATCGACTTTGCGGGTGTTTTGAGTATGATATTCTTGATCAGCGCATCAAAATACATAAGTATACCAAATTTCAGATCGATCGGAGGTATGTTCTAAACGGAAATACACCCCATAGTCTTAATACCTGTGTAATTATGAATAAAGGAACAACGATTAATATGATATTGGTAAATCATGAAATTAATTTTTTTTTTTTTTGCCTCAGTAATTCAAATTTGGACTGGAAACAAGATTAAAATTAAGTCACGGTGCCCGAACGTCGAAATGGATATTTTCCGACCTAGAGCGTAAAGTATATACGCAGAGAAATTTCTTGGATATATAGGTCTCCTTATTAAAAACATCAAAATTATCAGTCAACGTTTCGACCTTAGGATGTGGGTCATCTTCAAGACAGGTTTATTGCATCTAGTACAAATTTCCAACCAACCAAAAAGGAAAGTATCTGAAACCCCTTATGTTGGCGATAATACAGAGTTGAAACTGTCTCAGAATATTCTTATCAGGTATAACTCACCTTCGACAATATGCTCATCTTCTTGAAATCACGATTAACAGAATTCATTTATAATATACAATTTTTTCACAAGTATAAAATCGGGGAAGACAAACAAATACAAACAAGAAAGTCGCGTGTCGAGGCGAACTACAGTGAATCTCTTGATGGTTTTCAGGGAACTGCAAATTTAGCAGAGACGTGTCTGCTTTTATGCTGGGAAACTGGGGACTTACTCGTTTAAGTGTTCTTTTACGTAACCTCGGCCCGCGATTCGTTGGTTCATTCCCGTTCTGTAGATTTCAATAAAACCAGTGAGTTCCGTTCGCAGTTTCGCGCGTCCGTGGGTAAGGTAGAATCTCTGCACAGCGACACAGCGTTCCGTCTGTCGACGATCCAACGAAAAGTTGTTCTCTCATTGGCTGTAATTCATTCCGTTTCCGCTGTTTCGCATGAGCTCCGCTTGATGCGACGTCATTCTTTCATATCGTACGTATAAATTAGTGAATGACTCGATTAAGCATCGAGCTAGGAAGAACCGCGTTAAGGGGGTATTCTAGTGTAGAGGCATGAATTTGAGGTGTTTTTTGAAGTGCTATAAACAAAAAACAAAAAATATTTTTACCATCCATTTTTTTATCAGGCGTTTATTATTATTTCACGATTACAAAAAAAAAAAAAACAAATCAAAAAATACAAAATTGAAAGTGCTATGAGTTGTTGAAGTGGGGGGTACAAAAAAAATGGCGCGCCAATGTTGTCACGATTGCAAGCATTTTCAAGATCAGAAAAAAAAAAAAAAAAAAGATTATTAATCTACATAAATGCAGCTATCGTACTAACTAAAAAAAAAGTCGAAAAAAAATTTTTTTTTACCAAATTACGGCTGTCCGAAAAAATAATACATTTTTTTTGACTTTTTTGGACGTTTCTGAATTTTTTAAAAATAGTAAAAATTATTATTTCGTTATAATAATAGTTCGTGCGATAGAGACATGTATTGAGAAGATTCTCACCAAATTTCAAGTAAATCGGTTCAATAGAACTTGAGAAATCATATCAACCGTTTTGAAAAATGTAGTTTTGAGAAAAACGCGTTTAAAGTTTCGAGTAAAATTCGTTCCAGCCGCGCCAGTATTGAAGACGTGTCACTAAAATAGCTATATCTCTGAAAATAATAGAAATTTTGACTTGTCCTTTTAAGGACACATTCTTGAATGGTTAAGCTTTGAAAATATAAAAAAAAAAAAAAATCGATTTTTTCAAATTTCTACACTAGAATACCCCCTTAATTGAGAAAGAGATCTTCGACACACCCAACGTCTACCGGAAAGTGATCAGAGGTCATTTCGAAAAGATCTCCGAGCCTGAAGCGTCGACATCTAGTGAAATCCTAACTTTCTATTTCCGAGCTGATTATGATAGTTTTTCTCTTCTTCGAGTATCGCTAGAGAAATGAGAATTTGGAAACCAAAATTAGCCAAGGAAAAGTACGGCGCCTTTTTATATGCAACCAGAATCGTAGTCGCCCAATTAGAATGGAATGAGAATGTTCTTCGCGATTCTCGTTCGAGAGGTGGCGCCACTCCAGCGTCGAACTGGATAACTATTTCTATTGTTGAAGGCAGGCGGGACACGTTCGATTCTTCATATGATTAGCGTCAAATCGCTCTGTTATACCGAGATCTAAATACCCTATTGTTTATCAAGATGTTTCCAAAGGAACGGAAACGTACGGTAACGAATAAAAGATCTGTTTTCGCCCAAGGAGACGGGCAATCGATTCCTTTAGTCTTTATCATTTTTGATTCGCAATCACCTTTAACTCACGAAGTTTGCGAAGTTCGCCTCTCTGCTCCTCAATCGCATTCTTATTTTTATTCTCTTGAGATCGTAACATTCTGTTACCATGTACTAACGGGGAGTATGAAATAAAAAAAAAAATAATAACTAGCAGGATAAAGAAGAAAGAAGGCACGATTGCCTCATCATTTCATAATTTTGACTGTATGAAATTATAAAAAAATGTTGGCATCAACGTTTATAATACAACATAAGTATAAGAAAAACGGCTGGTTAGTTATTATATCCTGTAGAGGTGGAGAAAAATCGTCAGAATGGCTAATAAGTTCAATCAATAGAACAGCACGGATCTCGTACATCCATTAAGAACATGTCTTAGTATACTCGCGGAAAAGAAAAATGCCAGTATTAAGGTAAGTGTACCAGTTACTGTTCCTGTACCAATTATTGACCTTCTTTGGTTGTATCCGTTCGATCCTTAGTTCTAAAATTACCAAATATAAATTTGTAGTGTCTAACCTTCACGCAATTGGTTTTATCCATCGAGAAATTCACAATTTGTGCCGTAAATTTATAATTATGGAAATTTAAAGGATCAATAATTGGGTCTAAGCGTGTCGATACCTGGTACACTTACCTTAGTTCAATTCCGGAAGAGAAATATTTCGTCGAATCCAAGTTCAGTTGACGACGTAGGAGATTTTGAAAGGCATAACTCACTTCGCGATGCAGCATCTACGCACATATATACGTACCAATAAAATATTAGTCATGGACTGTAAAGCGTGAAAGTCGGAGAAGCGTCGGAGGTGGAGTGGCAAGGACTTGAGCCCGTACGATGCTCGTATACGAAAATAGCCACGATGCGATATCTCGTGCGAGGGGTCATGAGGAGTCGGCTCGTGCAGAGAAGAACTTGTCGAGTTCATCTGTACTTACAACCTATGTGTACACCTACACATGTACATACATACATACATACCTAGCCGCGTGTATCTGGGATATTATACATATTAAGCGAACATTTGAAAGAGGCACGGAACGCGAGGAGGTCCTTTTCTAAGCACGTTTTACGTTCCATTGTGTCTCGCGCGAATAACGCAGATTTTTCCTCTGTAATTACTAGTGATGTAACGCATGTAAATTTTGTAAGTATTCGCGAACGCACATTTTTAAATTTGGCGCCATTTCTCTATGGCTAAAGCGTCGACCGACAGGCACACCGTGCAAGTCGCAAGCACACATTAGCGTCGTTTGCATCTTATTACGGAAATTGCTGAGCTAATCCGAACTAAGTCGTTTGTCTGTTTGATTATTTAACGACAAGTTGATAACAGAAGTAAATTAACTTTTAGGATAGTGTGTGATTCCAATGTGAAGACAAACTTATACAATAAAAGTTCGTTATAAAACTAATGTTTTCTCGTCTTATTTAATATTAATTTCCACAATTTTTATAAGCAAAATATGAGGTATTTGTGACAATCGCATTCGCAAAATATTCGCAGGATTTTTGTGAATGCGGATGCGAATGTCAAGAAATATGCGAATATTCGTTACGTCACTAGTGAGTATATAGAACCATCCACATGGACGCAAAGAGACGCGTACGTGTCTATAGGTACAAGTGCACTAATGTCGATCGCTTCTTGTCAGTTCGTCGTCTTCGCTCGCAGCGAAATAGAGCCTTGCGAATAATTCGCGAAATCGCGGCGCGCTGCTGCAAGCTTGCAAGCTGGAAAGCTAGGAAAGCCACGCGAACCCCTGGGAAATAAGTTCAAACGGTCTCGCTAAACCGACTTGACATTATTAGGTATACGGACGCGGTGTTTTGGTGCATCTTCTGCGGGAGGTTTTTACTCTATTGGGAGAAGAGGCGCAACACGCAAGGACGCTGCTTCGAAAACAGGTAATTCGCACGTTATCGTATACCAAAGTGTGGTATCGGTCATCAAAGCTCTTGGCTTCCGAAAGTGAGGAGAATTGGCAGCTTTTCCAATCGATCGGTGCTGTTTTCTTTGACTGTATGCGAATTTACGAAATTAATATTCGCTGATATTTTATCATTCTTCTCAGATTCGACGTCAGTCAAATACGT
This sequence comes from Neodiprion pinetum, assembly GCF_021155775.2. Taxonomy (NCBI): domain Eukaryota; kingdom Metazoa; phylum Arthropoda; class Insecta; order Hymenoptera; family Diprionidae; genus Neodiprion; species Neodiprion pinetum. The sequence continues at coordinate 412,610 of NC_060233.1, forward strand.
TGTGATTTCGTAGGGGCCAGAGTTGACAAAATATAGGTATAATATACACACATGTATTTTCTACACGTGAAGCGAAATAAATTTTTTATCTCCGATCGAGGGGGACTCTGCAGGGCAACGATATTACTCGAACAATTATGTAATGTTTATTTAGTTGATCGTCGGGCAAAGTCCACTAACTATTATAAGGCAAAAAATAGAAAAAAAAAAACAATGTATGCAAAGTATAGAATAGAATAAGTTGAGAACATAAATTTGAAACGTAAATTTTCAGCAGAATATAGTAGCAATGTATAAACTATAAAGGTATAAAATAAATGAATTTTGGTCTTTCAGCTCGCAATTGCAGAATAGCAATTATGGTATATATGGATATAAATTTCAACAATATGATATTGAACCATTGATATGCCGCTTGCATTTGCTATACGTTCGTAGGAAAAGTATAAGCCTGATGCTCAGGAATACTGACGAGTCAAGTTGATGCCATAATAACAAATGTGATTTGTTGAAAAATTAGAATTTCCGCTTCTTCGATAATAGAAACGAATTGACAATCACGGAAAGGAAAATGAATACTTTGAAATCGGAAACCCTGCAGAGGGGCGTAGAATCGACCGACTCGTTTCCGTTGCCGGGATACGCGTTTAGAGTACTCACAGCATGCAATAAACCGCGGGTACGTATACGTAAACATAATTGTCGAAGATATGACACGACGGTGAGATAAACGGTCACGCGTGCAACGCGTCTTTGCCATTATTGAATTATATAGAGCCTAGTTATTACGTGCCTGCGTACCCGCGTACCCAAATACGTCTCGTTGCCTGGGTTGAATTGAGCGCCGGATGGTACTGGCCACACGTGTAGGTCCCAGTATACCTTCGACGTTAGTTGAATCGGTTGGAATGAGGATGAAATCGTATAGATAAATCGCTTTCAAATTGTATCAAATCACCTTATTGGGTTATACCCAGTTAGGAGACCGAAAAAAAACAACGATTTATCAAGGATTTTTCACGAAGCGAAATTTCAATTTATTAATATACAAATTTGTATACACATCGGGGTAACGTTGAACTTCAATCTGATATTTTTTAGTCGTAAAAATAAAGATTTTTAAATATGCTGTAGCCGATCTCCGGGAGTACCTATAAAAAAAGGCGTCTTCCGGTGAGCAAGATATCTCTGGACTGGATCATCTGAAATGAAAAACTAAAAAAGATTTAGTTGGCATAAGATATTGTCTGGACTTTGAACGAAGGAATAAGCAAAATATTAATTTTTAACAAAACGGCAGCATGTTAAAAAAAAACTTTCGTTTTTCCATAAAAGTTTATCCCTTAACTTGTTGATAAAATGGAAAATAGTTGTCGGCGAGAAAAAGCCTTCGACAAAGAACTGAAAAATATATTCATAAAGCTCGTGTAAAAATTTGAGGCTGTTCGGTTCAGCCGTTGCCGAGAAATCTTGCTCACCGACTTTGAAAACACAGTTTTGAGAAAAATACGTTCAAAGTTTCACAAGCACTTTCAAACGCTCCGGAGAGTCTTTGCAAATGTGCGCGTAACCTTGAAAATATTTCTCTGATCGACGTGAAATTTTCTGTGCATACACTTGAATGTATGTACATTACAAAAATGAAAGATGACAAATAAAATCGAATGTTGAAAAATCCTGACTAAGTATAACCCTTTAATATCACTGAAAATTATCTGAAATCGTAGCAAATCACTATAAACGAGGACAAATCACATATGTAATCAGACAGAAAATAAGCTGAAGTCAGACGAATCATAAACGAAATCACCTGACGTCGTCAAGAAGTCACGAAATCACTTCTGGATACGCTAAAAGTTTGGGTTCGTCGGAGCCGTTTATCGTTTTTTCGACTGGTCGTCGGTTATCCGAAATTGGTTAACATAACGCGACGACGACGGTCAGGTTTCGTAGGCAAGCCGTCGGTTACTGCACGCCGAGGTGTCGTATGATTAGAAACTCTTTGGAGAAAACCAAGTTGCGTAGCATTGCTGTAGACGAGTGTAATTAAAGCGATTCACTCGAGCCTCGTAATCAAGTGATTAATTATCCGGTTGAAGCTGGCTAGTTATCCGCTATCAGTAGAGGATATTTGTCAGAAAATTACGTTCTATAAATAGCTGCAGCCTCGTATCTAATAATTGGACGAAGTTGAACAATTACGAATAATCGTAACAAGTCCCCGAAAAACAAGATCCGTTTTATATTTTTTCAAGATCGTTTGCCGTTCGCTCCTCGAAAAATCCGTTCAGCTCATTGTCAGAGGGACTGCACGAATGGTTTGATAAACTACGTAATAAGCCGTTTATTTTACTGATCTAGGTGTCGTTTGTGCTGGCATAACGTTCGTACGAATATCGTACAGGGTATCGCCCCACTGATGGCTCGTATTGAGTAAACACGATGTTATTCCAGGAATATCCCATCTCGCCATATTGTTGCTACGAGATGCTTTTGCAGTCTGCGGTGAATTTTCCTCGTTAATTAGGGATGCATTGGCTATACATTCTCAGCCAAAAGTGAGTCTCGTCGGCGATATTGAATACTTTGCGATAAGCTGAAAATGGGGGAAAAAAAATCAATCGCAACGAAGACGACAGGGAAATTAAATTTGAATAATAGTTTATCGTCGTGCATCGTGTTTTGGAAGACGATCCCGCGTCATTGCCCTTTCAATACAGAACACCGATTATTACATGGTAAAATAGTTGTGTTCGTGTGGAAAGTAAATTGATAAAGTATATTAAAATAATAAAAATAATAAAGAGCTTATCGCTGTCGACGAGCTCGTGTTACTCTCGTTGCTGTATGCACAGAATTCATTTTTAAACACATTATTCGTAACACAGTCGTCGTTTTGTACTCTCATATGTGATACAACGGTATCAGTGTTGTATAAATATGCATTGTTTATTACGGAGATCTATGTATAGGTATACTGACAAGGTTGTAGACTGTGCTCCGTAGATTATAAATAAAATGTATGACTAAACAGATGTGTTTACAACTAACTTGATCGTTGCCGTGGTATCCTTGCAGGTTACCAATGGCGTCAACCTCTTTTCCGCACGACTTGATGGATCTTTTTTCTTTCATTTATTTTTTTTATTTTGGTAAATCCTCAAAGTTGGTCATGTTCATGCGCGGATGAAAATCCACGATAAATCGAAGTGAGAGAATCTCGAAACTAACGTTCAACTCAAATTGTTGAAGTAGAAGATGAGAAGACACAAGAGCATGTATCATTGATCGTGAAAAAAGAACAAGAAACAAAAAAAAAAAAAAAAACAGAGTGTCAACTGATGATTCGGCCAGACGTGGTCGCCGGCTAAATTCACCTCGTCGTCGTTGAATTAGGGTTGCACGTAATTTTATTTTTATTCCCTAATTCTATCTCGGCCCTCGACGCGGCTCTAATCAACCATAAAGCGCACTTGTCGCTATACTCGCTGTGCGTGTAAGTATAAAAGATGATCTACGACTTGTAAACAAAATCATTACGTAACGGCCACGCTGCTGATAGAGTCAAATGCATTACGCGATGGGAATCGGAGCCGCGTGCAGCGCACTGCGAATGCATCTGCACGGTATTGTCGTCTTAGGTGATTGCAATCGTGCGATCGAAAATGAACGCAGTGTAACGCGTAATGCGTTTGATGATTCGCGGCTGGTGAAATGCGGCGAAACTTCGTCAAATAACGCGTATTTTCCATTCGAGCGCGCGAAGCCCGGGGTAAAAGAAAATGACGAGAAAAGGTGGGGAGAAAGTAAAAATTCTTGCGTGTAAACAGATCAGCTGACCTACTTCACGACACTTACACAATATCTTAGTGAGCACAACGTCTACCGAATCGTTTGTTTCTTCGAGTGCTGGATGGACTCCCGGACGGAATCAACAGCCCGAAGTGTCGTTTGACAAACAACAACAGAGTTGGTTATTTTTAAACCGTGTCAAACGGTTTCGAAAACCCGCGGTCGAGGCGGGGGATCAGCCGACGGTATCTTCAGGGGCCTGCGATCATAGGTCATGATAGAATAAGAGGTCAGCCGAGCTTTTAAGGGTCTACGACGCCGATCGCATACCCGGAGGCATTAGTCGACTCTCGATCACCCCGCGGTCTCTTTCGCGCCGGCGTTACCATTTCTTTGTCGTTTCATACCTTTTACCGACATCTGTTTCATAGGAAAACGGTAATTTGAATTAAGGTGCCCGACGACGAGTTGCCGCTACTTAATACTTTCGTCTGTATCGAACTTTCAGAAATACAGTGGATGATGCGGACTCAGTCTCGTGGTTGTTTCTCTCTTGGGGGTTAAACTTTTTATCAAAGGACCTCGCGGAACCCTTGTGGAAATTGGTTCCCGGTCGAATTGGTGGGGTTTTCAGTATGTTATGGTACATATCTACCCGGTCAAAACTTCTTCTCGACACAATTTCCAAAAAGCAGTACTTTCCGAGATACAGGCTTCGGAAGAAGGTGTCCAGATTTTTTGACAGCTATGAAATTCGTGATTTTCATTTTCATGGATTACAAAGCTTCAAGGGGACTTGAAATCAAATATGTCAATCAAAAAATTGTACGGTCGATTCTCGAAGATAGGCAGGAAGCTGTGATCGATTCCATCCATGAACTCGCTGGTTTACCGGAAGGAGGTGCAACGTCAGGTTTCGCCTGAGGAACGAGACTCTCCGACTCTTGCAATAATCGACTTGTCCTGTTTTTCACGCGTCGGCGGAGTCTCAGCGAATCGGTTGTGCAGTTTTTGATAGATAAATTTGATTTCAAGTCGTCCTTGAAGCTTTGTAATTCGTAAAAATCGCGAAATACATAGATGTCAAAAAATCCATACACCCCCTTCCAAAGCCTGTATCTCGGAATCTACTGATTTTCGCGACTCGTGTCCATGAGAACTGTTGATCCGGAGGATATGTACCATAACATACTGAAAAGTTTGTTGCCCCGGTTCTAAGGCGATCGTTGGGCTGATTCCAATTGTTTTATGATATCACGAGCATAGAGTCTACCAAGTTCTACGGCTGTGAAATGCCCAGGAAACGATAGTTATGAAGATACAATAAATCGTAAGAACATTCTAGTCTTTCGGTTGCAGACAAATCTCGTTGGCCGTACGATGAAGATGGAATCGAGCAGGCTGTTCCTCGCAGTGGCTGCGATGAGCATGACGATGTCGATGGCTGTCGATGGGAATCCCAGTTCCGAAGAGTCGATCGCAAGACGTCAAAAGGCGACCGGCCCCTGCCTCCGTATTGCTCCAGACTTACCGCCCTGCAACTTTGACATGCAGGCCACTTGGTAGGTCGAATTGTCATTTTCAAATCACGATTTTACACCCAGAACGAAAGGCCCTTTGCTTCTAAGCGTATGTCAGCCCTAAGCGAAGTGAACGTCGGGTAAACTTGGAAGCACAAGGCATTGAATTTTGCGTTGATTTCTCGAGCTTATCATGAATTTATGTCTACAGATTCTTTGTGTCAAAGGTCAGTGAGTAAAAAATACATTTTTTCGGACTTCCTCAGAAAAACTAGAATGTTTATTCAACACATTGACATAATATATACATCTATATTATACATATAAATTGTGGTTAAAATGTTTTTACAAAATAGAAAGTCAAAAACTTACATTGAACTTCAGTCAAATAATGCCGGCGAAAGAACCAGACAAATAACTTTATGGCTTCCTTCGATATTGGTGAGCAGTTATAATCTTAATAGTGATGGATTAAGTGGCTACCTAATTTGGATCTGATATTGTTTAACGGATAATACTGGGATTACGGAAACTTGATGGTAAATTTATCGTTGCTGCGGTCCTATTACTTCTCTTTCAAGAAGAAAATATAAGTATTTAAAAAAAAACATTCAACCACAATTTATACATGTATGTATATATATATTATGTAAAGGTGTTGAATAAATATCCTAGTTTTTTTCTGAGGAGGCCCGAAACGTAAAAAAATGTTCTTTTGACCCACTGACCTTTGACACCGAGAATCTCTACGCTTGAATTTTGTCTGTTCGGACTTCGGAGGGTATATAAGAATTACCAACAGAAAATAATCCACGACAGGCGTTCAACGAGCGGTGAGATCTTTCGCGGTGCTCCAGGATCCGGTTACCCCTCGGGGTCGGCCACGGAATTTTTACCCGGCGGAAGTGGCGACGATAATCTGAAGGGTAACCCCGTCGTGTTGGAAGAGGGGGGCGCGACGTTACCGAGGCGGAAAAGTATCGAGGAATTTGAGCTTTACGCAAACGATCTCGCCGTCACCATAGTTTATTATTTAGAGGGTTGCTTACCCTCGAGGTAATACAGTTTTTTTATTTATTCCTCATTCTTCTATTCAAGGCTTATCTCACCTTTTCCGCAAAGCTTTCAACATTTTTTCATTCTGTGTTTTTCCAAAATCATTCAACAGACTACCCTTTGATCTTCCGACCTGTCCTGTCGAGGAGTCGCGGAAGATACAGTTGAACAAGCTGGTCCCCTTCCAGCTGCCCGACATCTACGACGCGATGATATTCCCCGAGATCGACGTCGAACAGATCGAAATCGCTCATCGTCGAAACATGCAGAATATACCTGCTCGGACCGTGAGCCATGAGGTAAGAGGTCTCATCGAGGATTGCTGGGAGTCTTTTTTTTTAAAGGAAATGAAAATACTTGGGGCTATTTGAGGTTGAGGATTTTATTATTTATTGTTTCAAGGAATTATTTTATTGAAGTTAATAACAAAATGAAAAAAAAAATGTTCGGGTTGAAAACACCTTTTCAGGTTCCAGCTCGTAGCCCGAATGTAAGAAAAGATTTTTTTCGATTATATACGATTATGAACAAAAAATTGTTGAAAATAAGCCACGAGCTTCAATGGATGGACAAATTTTAAAGATTGTGTCAATATTTCAAGTCGATCGGATAAGAATTGACCGAGGAATCTGCGCCATCGTATTGAAAACGTGGTCGTTCGCTACTTCTATGCGGCAGGCCGCCATTTTGTTATTAATTTTAATTAAAAAATTCCAAAATGTACTTGAAACTATGAATAATAAATCCCTCAAACTCAAATTGCTACGAGTGTCTTTATTTTCTTAAAAAAAAAAGAAACTCGTAAAAATAGGTCTAATATTAGACCCTTGAAGCTGCCCCCCCTCCCCCCCGCCCTGTAATCGGTGCTTTCCTTTCGTAAATTTCTTCCTGCATAAAAGACGTACGCAGAGGGAGAAGACGCGTGATTAATTTCTGTAATAAAAGCAGGCGACAAACGTTAACGTCGTATTTGACAATATATGCATAGGCAAGTAAGGACGAGTATAAGAGAGAAAAAGATGGCGGGCATCGTAAAGTCGAGACGAGTTACACGGACCTGGATGATTCGGCGAAGGGCTCGGGAGCGGGTTTTCAGGACTTCCACAGTACGATTGTGAAGAAGAGTATGAGGCCGAGGACGGGGATGGCTAGCACGAAGTATTCGAAGAAGCTACCAGCGTCCGGACAGGTCCCGGCAGACTCGGGGTATCCTTGGACGACTGTAAAAAACGAGGAGAGATCGGTTGGTGTGGTCGAAGAGGAGCCGCGAACAGTTACGAAGTTCAACCCCCTGCAGGAGGGGATCGGGGAAAACAACCGGGTTGAACTTCCCGCGGGGATCGATGCCGGGAGCAGAGAAACGATCGACGGAGCGACGGAGGTCGTCGATATCCTCGCTAGGTATAAAAATAGGGTGCAGTGAGTGAACGGGGCGATTTATATTATAGTCTCGAGGCGAGCCAACGAACGAAAAATACCGTTTGGCGGGACGTTTTTCGAACAGCTGGGCAAGGTCCATTTTCTAGGGTATATGTAGGTGTAAAGATTAGGTCGAGATAGACGAGCTTTCGACGGGGATGGAATTCCTGCGGGCGAAGCCCGGAAAACGGCAAACTGAAAAACGGAGTGGCTTGGCTCAGGGGTAGCTCTGCATAACCGAATTACCGGCTCGCCCCTCGGAGCTATTTTCCTGCAGCCTGGAGATCGAGACCTAAACGCTTAAGCAACGTGCACGGGAATTAGATCCGGAGTTTTGAACACTTTGCCGTCTTCGTTGGCTCGAAATTCGTTAAGCGTCATTTTTTTTAGCAACGCTGCAGATGCAGCGGGAGGACAAACGAGGCGAATAAAATTCATTTCGGGGGTGAACAATATCCGATGATTGCACCGTTCGGATCTATGTACGTATGCATGTACGGACACGCTTGCGATTCATTGATTACGTGTACAGTTGATGCCTGGCCAGCATTGGAGACAAAGAAAAAAAAAATAATCATTAGAACTGATTGTATTCTTACGATTTTTAGGGAAACGTTGAGGCTTGTTCCAGGAATGCATGTGGCCAATTTGGTAAGTTGCAAATTACACCCGATTTGTTATTGTTCACTATATCTTTGTTACCCTTGAATTTCTCTACAATACGGTCATGTCTAAATTTTGAAAATTTTCCATCATCGAAAATCAGAATCGTTTATATTTAGGTTAACGAAATGAATACGGAATTTTAGAAGCGAGCATCACAGCAGCAACGACGAGCGAATGTCTTTTTATCTTTTATAGTAATATTCATGCATTTACGCGGGTAATTTTAACAGATAGTCGTTGGGTTGTCAAGGGAATAAATAGATCGCGGTACACGGAGAAAGTGATCTTCAGACACTATAGGTATTAAATTGGGTTGAAACTGAGGATTGTACAATTCGTTGACCCTTGCCTCACAACTCAGAAGACTACCACCATAGGTAGGACTTATTGTAGTAACGGGTTGTGAATTAATATTATTATTATTTTTTCCCGAATAAATAAAACGGTTTCAAAAATATTTCGCATACGTTCCTTGACGGATTCCTCATACGCCCTTGAAGTACTCTTTCAAGTCGGTTAGATGGCTAGAAGTAGATAATACAATTGATCTGTGAAATCTAACTTGAGAGTTTTAAACGATTAAGGTATATATATTCTTATCATATTTCTAGTGTATTAATATGTCCAGATGAATATTCGAAGATAGAGATTCCAGTTAATAAGATAATGAATAGTTAAACCTATGAAGCGGTCATACAGCTTTCAAGTCTAAAAGTGATTTGGATGTTTCGTGGCTGTGCGATCCTTAGGTATCTAGATAATTAGTTAGATATAACGAATTCAGGTATACCGCGTTAAGAAATGAAAGTTACGGATTCATGTTAGAGCTTTTCGCGATTGTAGGATTTTAATTGTAGTTCATTTATCACATGCTTTATGTACACGGTGAAAGAATTTCGTTCATAAATGGAATAAATAGATATGTATGTAAATAAATATTATGTATTATTATAAAAGCTATACGATGAACGGACTTCACCGCTGGATCACTTTTCCGGTGCTTCATTTTTAACCTCCTCCTCCTCGACTCCAGTGTCACTTTCGATGTCAGATTTGGTACGCAGAGACTCCTCTATCGCGTCCAGCTCATCCCGGCCATCTTCCGTTTGAACCAAGTCAGTAATTTCTCCTTCATGCCCCTCTCCGGTCTTCCAATAACCACCGTACGTCGGGCGATTCGACGTCACGACGATTTCAGAAACGGTGGAGGACTCCACAGTGGTAACGGAAGCTCCGTTTGAGGTCGTAGCCACAGCATTGGCCGAAGCTGTCACCTCGACGACCGACGTCGAAGACCCTTGAGAGCTTGTAACGGTGGCCGAGGACTCCGCCACAGCGGTGGAATGTGAGGATGTAGCTCCTGCAACCGCTGTGGATGTGACTTCGACGATCGGTTTATTTGGGGCAACTGGGACCTTGTTAACCGTGACTCCGTAGAACGGGACAGGCTTGTTTTCGACTACGAGGCCGGAGAAAATTGCGGGCTTTTCTTCAACTATGACTGTGGAAACCGGCTTCTCTTCGATTATAGTTTCGGCAATATGAACGGGCTTTTCCTCAACTATGATTCCGGGAACGGGCTTCTCTACGATTACAGTTTCGGAAGTGTGGACGGGCTTTTCCTCCTCGGTTGCGGGCTTACTGAAAATGTTCCAATTGCCCAGCAATCCACTTCCGAAAAGCGTTGGGCGCTCTGTAGGCTTTTGAAGTATGTAAGTTGGCTCCTTGATTATCTGCGCAAAAAATAGTCAACCGTTTTACAATCACGTTCTCAGACACTTGTTTAAGCTTGAAAGGGGAAAACTTACCTCGAGCTCTTCGGGCTTGTCCAACGAGATCGGTTTACTGGGTTTCTGAAAGATGTTCATAAGCCCCTGAGTGACCGGCTGTTCTACGACGTAGACTGGTTTCTCAACGACGAGTGGCTTTTCGTCCGGTCTTTCGATTACCAGCGGTTTGCTGGTTGGCCGATTGAAAATGTTACCAAAACCACCGAGCAGCGAGGGTTTCGTAGGTTTTTCCAAACCCGCTGGCTTTGACGGAGACGGGAACAAGCCGCCGAAGATTCCCGGCTTCTCTGTCGGCGGGCCGACACCAGGGGCGTTGTTCTGACCGCCGGCAAGGGCCAACAAACCCAGAAGTCCCTGGTTGTTGGATATGTCATTCTCCGGTTTGTAAAAGAATTCCTGGAGCGATGGTATCGCTGGTACTTGAAACAAGCCCGCTATCAATCCGGGCTTTTCACCAGCTTGCGGTTTGTCCGCAGGTGGTTTGTAGAAGACGTTGAACCAGCTGCTCCCGTTCGGCCTGAAGAAGGTGTCGATCGCGGCGAACAGTCCGGGCGCGGACGTTGGCTCGACGACGATGACTGGCTTAATTTCCGGCTTCTCGTCGGTCTGCACGTAGTTGGGTCGGTTTATGTAATCCACGACGGTCTGTATTATGGCTGGCTTCTGGGGCTTCTGTGAATGAGTTTCCCCATTATTGTAGTGAGGGTTGCTCGGGCCCTTCCAAAAGTCAACCGGTTTGCTCTCCACGACTGTCGCCACGTCAGCCGGCTTTTCGACGACAACCGAACTCGACTCGCCACGCGGCGCTTCGTCGAGCTGAGATTTCGCTATCCATTTGAGATTTTCGTCGCATAAGGGAACCCCGATGTCCGGGAGGCATTTTTGAGCGACGAGGGTGGCCACCACGGGTGAATCGACCACTTTGATATCGTAGACGATCTCGCTGTTCATCGAGCTTCTAGTCATCTGCGGACCGAGTCTGAGGTACTTGCCGTGACGTCTAATTACAGCTTTGGGCTCTTGCAAGCTCGAGGGTCCCATGTTCTCCAGCTGAACAAATCTGACGACGTGGGGGGAGTAGAGCCTTGGTGCATTTAACGATCGGGTGGATCTTTTCGCGAGAAGATCGTCCTCGTCGATAGAATCTACGCTGCTCGAATCGTTGTCAGAGTCGCCACGTTTTGTCAACTCGCCATCTTCACCGGAGTAGAAGGTTTTCTCGACCTGATCGCTGTTTGCTTGATATTTCTTCAGTCCCATAAGACAGGGAAGAACTTCTGGTGCTGACGTCAGGCATACGGGCTGTCGCCATCGGATCACTTCGACGACTCGGGGTACTTCCGGTTCAGTGTAACGAGGATAATTCAATCCAAAGATATCACGTAAGGTTAGGCTTAGACCGCCAGTGACGACGGCGAGCAGAACCAGATTTAGTAGCACAAATTTGGCCATTTCTGGCGTTGATTTTCCGATCTTTTCTGAATTGGCCGACTCTACGGGAACAGTGATTCCTCGACGTCTCGTGTCAAACTAGTTTCAGGACGCGCTGAAACAGGGTCTTATATACCTTCTCGTTAGCCATGCCGGGTTCGGACTTTCACCCTGTAATGGTGAGCTCTTCCTCGTCACACGGGGGCGAACGGTAAATCTAAGGGTGGATACGGCTGTCGCCCGTCAACGGTAATAGCGCCGCCAATTAGTGGCAATTAGGCCCTAATTAGTATTGCTCGTGCCAAATGCAGCATACCAAATGCAGCGAATGTTTGAATAACAATTTAGAACCGTCCAGGTTCGACGGCAACGACGTTGATTCTGGAAAAAAATCAGTTTGCGAGCGTGCATTTGAATATTCATGTGGAAATCCGATTACCTTCTTCTCGACGCCAGGGCTCGGTGGGTATAATATATGATACGCAACAAAATACCTGACGACTAAATTCGAGCCTTTATTACCCGTCCCAACGACATTGCAAACGCATTGCAGAAACCTTATTTGAGCAACGATGGTACGGCAAAAGTTATTGCCGTGCTTGGGTAAATGGCAGTAAAGTGTAAAACGTGGAAACGGATAAAACTGGAATGCAAGTTGTTGATATTTCTAAACTGAATTACTAATATTAATTTTTCATAATAATTATCGAACGACTAATAATATGTTACTTGACTTCTCGAAACGTCATTCAGGTGTAATTTTAGATGACAATTAATCGAAATGCCCGAAGCAAGTGACGTACCTACTGTCTTATTTTTGTAAATCGAAAAGCAGCAGCATTCGATTTACTGCCTTTCTGCAGAATTACTGCTTTTTCCATGTTCGAAGTAATTAATTTCAATTACTCGGGCAAGCATACACTTATCTCTGATATAATTTACTGCACAAACGTGGACAAAATTCACCAGGGTCACAACACCGTTTTAATATGAAATATCAACGATTCAAAATAAGAAAGAATTTAAATTACTACTACGGCTTTTGTCCCCAGTCAATACAGATAAAAATATAATCGTAACGGATAATGAAGAGTAAAAAAGCAGTACAGTTTGAAAACTGCTGCTTTTTTACTTTGGAAATTGAATTTACTGCTTTCATGTGTAGGAAATTTAACCAATTTGAAACATTTGATAAGTTTACAAAATCATTATCGCGTTGAAATGACATTTCTAATGATTAATTCTATAATTCATATGTATCAAATCATCGGAAAAATCTATCAGCATCAAAATGAATGAAAGACAGTAAATGCCGTTTACTGCCTTTTATCTAAACACGGCAAAGTGGATCTTGGCAAAGGGTTTACAAATGTTTGCACGATTGAGAAGCCTTAATTGTGACGTGGGAAAATCGAGTGTCTCGGCACATCCATTCGTACGCGAAATGAAAAATGGAAAAACTGAAAAATTGTCCCTTTCAAAGAATACTCAATCTGTCCACATTTCCGGACGACATTCGTGAAATTGACTAACGACAAGCTTGACTATCTTCCAAATATTCTCAGCAGTTGTTTCTCTCCGCTATCTCCACACTATCTTCTCAGGACAAAAACAAAGCAACAGTGACAACTAAGACGAGGAATCTGACGGTTTCGGGTGCAGCCGTGGCGCGATACGAATGTCACAAGAGTGACACGTTAGCGATAAGAAACCAAAGTCGTATCAGGTGAGGAGGCCTGGTTTCCGGCGAATACGATTACAGTATCCTATACAGCGCAAAGTATCCGCACACATGCGAGAGTAACTCTACCTGTCCGTAGGTATGTTCCGTTCCGTTCGATGCACGGCATCGATAAATCAGGGTCAGGTGTGTCTTCCGAGTGGCTCCGGTCACTCGGGAACTATCACGTGCGTAATAACTCTGGTCCGTTGACCCGAAGGACCGAGAACGTATGTCGCAAGTACTTCGCAGCTCCTAAATTTCATACTAGGACACGAAAAATTACCGTTCAAGGTATTTCCACACCAGTTTCTCAGGCTTCCATGCACTGGTCCAATGACGAGCAACGCTCCGGAGTGACTAATTTATTGCTAGCTTCGCCCTGATTTGTTATCTACCGTCAAAGCTCGGATGGAAACGTTCAGGTAGGTACGTATGAACGAGTCGTCGTCGTCATCGTTGGCGAGGCGATCAGCGTACTGCGGCAACTTGCAACCATTAAAAAGCGATCAGCTTCGCGTACCATTGCTCATCGTCGACGAATAAGATGCAAAGGGGAGTAAAGGGGGGTGACACGCTAAGGATATTACCAAGCGCAGGAGAGATCGGCACACTCCTCATCTTCGCGGCCGATCAGCCGTGACGGCCGGGAATGGAATGGAGTGGATGATGGACCAAGAGGTCTCGGCTTGGAAACCAGCGGCGTCGACGATAGTATTGCTCAGCGATCTGTCGGGACCGGTCCACGCGACTCTCGCCGAGCCTTCGGTACGCCTGCGCCCGCGCTTCTGGTACTTGTGCTGCTCCTCCTCCTCCTCCTCATCCTCCTCCTCTACCTCTTCTACCTCCTCTTTCGTCATCCAGAATACGGAATAGTAGCTACGCCGTGCGGTGTACGCGCGGGTAAAGAGTAAAAAGTAACAGGGACCAGGATCGAACGAGGTACCGACCGACTGTGTGACACTTGAGATCTCGGTCTCGTTGTGGTTCCCAAGCATCTGACCCAGTCGCCTGCCTGCCTTGCAGAAAGCAGGTCCTTAACGCGTGTGCGTGCTGCATCTGCTGTAGAGTTACTCGCTGAATTTTCGTAAGAACGCCGTGTGGATGGAGGTTCTCGGTTCTTAGTCGGACCTGCCTACCTGCAGCTGACATCTTAGACGCCATGTGGCTGATCTTTGGCGAGTCGCGAGTTTCTGTGCCAAAAGCAAAGTGAGGAGGAATATCGAGAAGAAAATATATGTATATGTGTGCCGGGGCTGAGGGGGAGGGAAAGAGAGCGGGGATAGAGAGCGACGGAGTGATAGAGTTGGAGAGGGAGACGCGGATCAGGGCGAGGGAATTTCTCTAGCATTCCGGGCGCTGCGTGCAGGCTCGTTTCGTTCCAAGGGAGATAAATCAAAGTGAGATTCTATGGTCGTTCGGCTCTTAGGGGAAATGCCGTTGAGAAAATTGCTTAATTGACGGGTTTCCGGGTACCGTTTTTAAATTTCTCTGTACAGAGAGAGAGAGAGAGAGAGAGAGAGAGAGAGAGAGAGAGAGAGAGACGATTAAATCGAGTTAAATCGATTCTCGAATCACCGTGTCATTTTTCTATAGATTAACTGTTTAATTATTTTCGGTTGGTTTTTTCTCACCATTTAGGGTTTCATTATCGGCGAGCGTGTCTTTATTCATCGTCAATAAGAAGCCGAGAGTACTTCGTGCTGAAGTTTGATAAAATGATCCTAAAAGCACTTGAATAATGAGTAATTGTTTTTTTATCCCCAAGTATTAGTAAACGTACCTATATTCTCAGGACATTATTGGAGCACCGATAATCACCGTGTAACACGTGCACGGCTCCAGTGAGGTGGGAAATTAGACAACGAAACACATCTCGAGCCGGTTACTTCTTCGGTAAAATAATTCGGAGGTTAGCGTGAAGCTGTCGTTGAGGCAGGTCGGAACTGCGGAATTCACAACGCGGCTAAAAATGCAGGCTTACGTGTTCAGTCTCGTCGAGGTGGTTTTCGTTTGCTGAGGAAACCACATGTCAAAGAGAAACTGTTTTACAAGGACCGATACGGTATTGAGTGAGACGCACATACACACAAGAAGTTACAGGCGAAGCAAAGGCTGCAAAGGAACGACATCCGAAAATGGGCCAGGCGTGGTGCAAGGAGAGGACCACCAAGGCCCAGGACTCTAAGTCACCGTTGGATAGAGTTTTCGTTAGATGCGCTCATCAGGTACGACAATTATTTTTTCATTCCAACGCCTTTCGCACATTCTTTGTCCATGTCCCAAGTTAGGTACAGTGCGGGCTTCGAACTTCTGGTACTCGTTCAGCCCCTTGGATTAAAGTGCATAAGGCACATTGATTTCCTCTCCTCAAACTTCACAAAGCTTGAAAGCTGGATTATGTTTGTCCGACGTTAATCAGCCCTTTACCTGCCATTGCAACACATTATCTACACAGGCGAAAAAGCTATGTTTAAACGTATCTTCTTCAATTTCAATCCGAAAGTTTTTAAACAGTTTGACAAACAGTAACGCACTATAAAGAAAGTTTTCACCCGATAATTTCATTTGTAAGAACTTTTACATTTAGGCATGAAAATTGAAAAAGTCTATTTTTTGAGTTGAGAAATGATTTTTTTCAACGGAAAAGAAGCTTGGCTGTTAATAGGTTAGGGAAAAAAATATCATCCACATGCCGAAACGTAAACACGAGTCTCTGTAAAGAGGCCAACCAATTTGGCTTAATAATTACCTCGTCGACAATTTCACCGAATAGTTACATACGCAGATAGGTCGACGAATAAAAGCCACGGAATATAATTACGAGAGTGTAGGTAACTTTCATATGGCGTAGAATTTTACTCAGGGAGAAATCTCGTGCTTGTACCGGCAGTATAGCTTGGCACGTAAAACGTACACGATTGCATCTCGACAGAAGGTCAGCTCGGAAGTTATATTTAACTTTTCACCCACAATATATTGCATCGATATGAATAGGAAGAGGATTGGTTGGTTTTTCCTTAACCTGTTAGTCGTTGTTATTCAATGACAACCATGCGTGACCCAGTCATTCCGGTGAACACTAAAAATGACTAATTATGCTGTAAAAAGAAGTAAGGCTTCTTCTTGCTATTCATTTCGCTATTCAATTGAACCGCAGCAGTGTTAAATAAGGCCATACAATTACAGACACAGGGCACGCACACAAAATTATGTTTAAAAATCGTAATATCTACAGAATGGTTTCTGGGATCGGTCGCCCACGGGCCGCACCTATAATGCCATTGCACACGGTCGACAAAAACGGAATCTATAATATACATGGAAGTCTCAGAAGAGAGAGAGAGAGAGAGAGAGAGAGAGAGAGAGATTCGAGAACGATTTAAAGAAATCACGGGAGCAGCTTCAGTTGTGTGACTAAAATTGGAATGCAAATTGTTGACAGCAGTCGGTAATCGTCATCCGTGAGAGGCTTCTGGTTAGATGTTTTTTGCGAATAAGAAAATAACATGTTATACTCAAGTAGTAACGATATAGCGTACGTCTGAGAATTAGATGTGCTTACACGCGTGTATCAATATACGTGTATAGATGCCATGGATGCTCGTTTCTCAGCACGGTCATGTAGCCTACCTACCATTTAGCAAAGGCGCGATAAGAAGCGTTCGCTAAATGGGGAAGTAAATGAGAAATCAGTGAGCTGGGTTTTGGACCAACGGGTTCCAAGGCCTGGCGAACTCGGCCATGTTGCACAAGCTATATACAAGTTACTTGTGATTATAGTTACTTGGAAGGGGAATAATCGCGGCAGGTAGCCGTTGTAAACAAACTCGTAATACCCTGGAATGGATAAAAAATATCTGCACTCGTTTTTCGCATAACCGTAAGAGAGTAGTTCTCAAAATGAATAAAACTCACGTTGTGGCTATATTTTGATCCAAAACGTAAATTGATACTCGGTAGAGACAAATCGCACAAGTATGAAAACGCCCGCTCCTACATATTGTACATGGGGCATTCCACGTCTAATTAGAGCATTTTTTAGTGTGACGTTCGTGCCGATTTAAAAAGGTCTTGGAATAATTTTCAAAGTTTTTTAGCCACTGGTGAAATTTGGAAAATATCGCAAAACCAATTTCGAAAACGTCATTTTTCAGATTCTACGATTTGAAATATGATTCTCAAGCACCGCAAGATAATGGGATGTAAATGTTTGCTATTTTTTTCGTAAATTTTTGATTTTTCTTCACATTCTTCGAATTACACGGACACGGAATCATGAAAATAACGTGATTCTAGATTTAGATCGAGGCATTTAAAAAATAAAAACGAAAAACAATTCCGACATGGAAAACTGAGAAGTTGCGAAAAAAATAGCAAAAATTTACATCCTGTTATCGTGCATTGCTCAAAAATCAAATTTTGAATCATAGAATCGGTGTGAGTTTTTTCAGATTTAAAAAAAGGCGTTGCTTTCATAATTTGTTTTTCGATTTTTTTTTTTTTTTTCACATTTCACCGATGACAGAAAAAAATAAATAAATAAAATCTGAAAAAATGTCCGCAACCATCTTGGATCCTCGCGAATGTCGTATTAAAAAAATGATTATAATCGAAGAGGTTGAGGTAAACGGACTTGTAATTTGACGTGGAATGCCCCACATATTTGTACAGTTTGCATCGAACAGCTCTTATCAGATCAAGCCCGTTGGCTAAGTATATATTGCTTAGTGTGATACGTCTTGAGAATAACGGAGATAAGGCATAGTCGGCATAGCCGAAACAAAGCGAAGAATTCCTGTTTCTTCCTCACTTTCCCGCTATGTACACCAAGCATTAACAATTTAGATTCGCAGTCGCATTGTTCCGTGCCTGTTCGCGTTGCTACGTATGAATAACCACAATAAGGTATTGTAATTGTACCGTTCCCAATAGACGCCGACACGTTCGGGCCTTGAGCAAGTGCCTGCTTGGCGTACGGTGACCTTGAAAGCGAGTCGAAGAGAGAAAACGGCGGTTGTCGTATCTACCTACATACACCATGGAACGCCGTTATTTTCGGCCCGCGGATTATCTCGGGATCCATTGCTCGACGTCACTAATGACTTTTCCTAATCGTCGAGTAATTTCCCTGTTTGTCGGACGCTTCCAATCTCGATGATTAACATTCAAACGATTTCGAACGTTCCGTGCAGTGAAATAACTTTCTCTTCATTTCACTACTCCCATTATCCAAGCCTCGTTTGCGTGCCGAATTCTTTTCGTATAAAGTCTGCAAACCTCACCTTCGATTATTGCGACACTCGTTCAAATGTTTACGTATCGGTAAAATGCAAGGATTACCGAACACTTGTTAATCCCGTTTATTCCGCACACGGTTGCACTTTTTTTGTGACATGGATTTTTTCCCCTTGGCAGATTTAAGGGTATTTCTCATCAAATTCCGATGTTTAGTCCGAATTTTAGAGTCGTATGCATTTATTATCGATGTAACGTTTTTATTTATATGCCAGTTATTGACGCTAAGATTGAAGATCAGAAACGATAACCGAGGTATCGTCTTGGTAAAAAAAATTTGATCCATTTATTGCTCCAAAAGTCATTCCCTCATCTTGTCTCTCAGTCCGAGAACAATGATAAAAAAGCCGTTCATCTTGAATGTAACAACAATATTATTGATTAAATATTGCTAAAATATTCGAAAATAATTGTTAACTGTATGTCAAGGCTTTTATGGCACTACGACAAATACGTAAAACGGACAATTAATTTTAAATATATGTGTCCCGTTAAATGAAGTCATTCCCTCACCGTGGTTACGAATATTCGATTTACGATCGCATCGAATGACATTTGCGAACTCAACCTCAAGTTCTCAAAACCTGGCAATACTCCTAATATGTCAATATGATGAGGATTGTACGAGGGAATGATTTATGCAACATTATATCTTAATAACATTCTATATTATTGTCGCTTGGACTTCGTTGTCGTTTTTCTTCAGCTTATAAAGCATGTTTTTTATAATTTTAAAAAACAAGTCGTTCCCTCATTTTATAATCATATTAATTCAACGTGAAAATCGACACCGGAAACGTGTCGCTTTCTACAAGCTCCGAAGCGGCTTAAATGTGACCCGTGTAGGTGTAGATATGCATGCACCTTGATATACGGCGCAAAGTTAGCGAGCTCGCGTGTTCACCGAGTTGCAATTCAATGGCTGACCTCCTTATTGGATTAGTAGTGATGGTCTATCGCTTTGAACGTTGGTACAATCCAACGGATAGTCGGTATATCTTGACTTTTTCAACGTGTCCGTCGTCAATTTAATTACAGAGATGTTCGAATTGTCTCCGTTGAAACGGAAGCAAATACTTGTATGAAAATCTTGTAAAATCTGACGGTTATTTATTCACTTTAACTTGTCCTCCACAGCTTCCCCGTTTTTCTACGCACAGTCGTCGAGGTCCTCAGAGCAAACATACGCGTCTCGAATGCAAAGTCCCCCAACAGCCTTCAAGAGTTCATGGCGGCAGAAATAAATGTCGATTTACGGTAAATCGGATAATCGGTAGATCGATTGCTCACCTCCCCCTCCTTGTAAACATCTGTAGAATTTTACGAAAAGAAATACTCGTCATCGTAACAGGAAATGTAGACGATTTGCACTTTCTCTAAATAAATTAAAAAGTCAGATTTCGAAGGAGTGAAGTTTGTCTTGATTCACTGGTACGATGATGTGAGTTTTTTCTCAGATCGTATCACTAATTCCCGATAAAAACCTCGTAGTTACAGATTTTTCGAAACATTATTACTCCAACAATAAAATATATAGTGAGAAAAAAAAAGTATTTCCCATGTTATTTCTATAAGAAACATCGATCACAATGCGGATTATCTCAGAGTTGAGGTGAAAGTCTGAAAAAATCGGGCAATTGTTTTCGAATTATTTGACGTTGCTTCGGGGGTTGAGGAGGAAAAAATCCGTCAACGCCCTAAATACGGGCAACCCTGGTGCGAGGTCTCGTTTCATCTTGACGTGAACGTATAATAAACATCGATGCGTAGTTGTAGGAATATTGTGCGCCGCGTTTATTCAGCCACGAAGGAATTGACCTTCGATCTGTGCTGTGGAAAAATATCACGGCTCGGTAGGTCCGAATACTATACATATTGCTGCGTTACTACGGACTTTACTGTGAACTGCGGAATTCACTGGGAAAATCGAGTGCTTAGCCGCAGTGAAACTAGCAAGCAATTGCTGGCTCCGGACATTATGAGCCGGTGCTCGTAATTCGCATCCACAGTGTGCGACTCGTGATGTAACATGTTATTACGTAATTAGTCGTTTATACAACTGTCACTGCTGCATGGGACTCGAACTACGAATAAATGATATCGAGGGTCGAGTCCTCTTCCGTACCATCAAAAACCATTGGCCTACCGTTTACGAGCGTGAAAAGGTTGGGGAAATTTAATATCGGGATATGGAGAGTAAACGGACGAAACAAGAACTTTCCCAATGGCCCTGGATGCCAGGTCCACGTAAATCTTTATCCTTTTGGTGAAATCCGAAATTTAGTCAAATACTTGAGGCCAGTCTTTCTCACGTCTAAACTATTTCAACCTACAGTTCGTGGCACATTTGATGTTACTTCTGATCTAAGCCATACCTATTTTTAGGAGTTTTCTCTCTTTTTTTCAAGAAGATGAAAACACTTACCGCAATTTCAGTTCGAGGGATTCATTATTCATACTTTCAAGAATATTTAAAAAAAATTTCATCGAAATTAATAACAAAATGGCGGTATGGCGTGGATTCCTTGGTCAATTTTTATCCGATCTTTCAATTTTAACCCCCCACCCCGTTAAGTGATTCGATGATTTGAAGTATTTCGAATCTCCAGCCTAGCCTTTTATATACTCGTTTAGGTATAGTGTTTAAGCCTTGTTACGAAACGAGTCACGAGACTTGACTTGAATATATGGGTATGTATATCCTGACGTAACGAGATAAGATGTTTTAGAGTGTTTATCGTCAACTGCTCGCAGATGTGACGCGTGCAGGTGATAATGTCAGCTTCAACTGTAGATGAGAAAAAAAATAAGATACGAATAAATACGTAGCCATCACGGATTCACCAAAATCGTTATCGTCCTGTAGCTCAATCATCTCAAACAGTTTCGTGGACGAACTTTCGGCGAAAGCGTTCAAGCTTGTGTACTTTTGCCAGAGCAAAAATCAGCTCTGTTCTTTCTCCCCGAAACCTGCAATGTAGACGAATGGTACTCGATGACGCAATTACAGATCACCTGTCAGGTATTTCCGGAGAGTACAACATCAGGCACGATCAGCCCGCGACACTCCTTGTTACCGTTATCTTGATATGAAAAAAGATGGTGAAGTTCGTAGAGTTAACGTAACGATTGATTTTTAGGAAAATTTCATTATTGCGCAACTGCAGAATCGTTTCAATTTGATGAATTTATTTTTAAACAGCAAATCGTGTACAGACTTTTGGAAACTATACTCCTTTAAAGTCGTATTGATAAATTTTCAAAACAATGATTTTACAATCACCTTCAATATTTCGTTACATTAACGTGACTAACTTCAATCTGATTATGAACAGACGTTACGCGTGTGATTATATCCCGTGTGTGGGAGGGAGCCGATAGTCGTTCGGAGAATTCAGGCAGACAGTCGTAACAATTGCATATCATCGACTGTGCCCTTAGCGATTAATCCTATATGTACGTAAGCTTCGAGGCTTTGGGACTCGTTAGATTCGGAAAAGCTGACTGATGCGTTACGGTGACGAATATTGACCGTTCCATCGGTAGCGTTTCAAAGCCAGCTCGATTCCTCTGGTCTTTGATTCACGTTTGATCACATTCGTGAAAAGAAACGCAGGCTTCAAGGCTGTTGTCTGCAAATTCTCGCCAGAGTTGCGAGCTTCGCAAATTGTTCGTATTCCTCACGTAGGTACGGTTATACGGTTATATTTCTGCAGTCGCAAGCTGCGCGCTTTGGCTCTGCGTCATTACTTCATGTCCCGAGACGCAAAGCGGGTTTCCGCGATGCAACAAGCTTCGCACTTCATTCCGCAGTCATTCTTCGCTCCGGGATCCAGGTACAGGTTCAATTTGCATTCTATTCGTTTAAGCCTTACTCGAGGGAAAACTGCTGATTGCGTACGGCGCGTATTGCCGAAGCGACTTCACTAGGTATCTCAGTTTCTATACATACATGCCTATAATTAGCCAGCTCTGGCGCTAATCTCTTCTACAGACACATAGAGACTGCCACCGGTAGCACGTGACGTTGCTTGAAAAAAATTTGAACCGACGCGTCGTGAATGATTTCTTCCTTCCTCCAAATATTCTACATTTGAACTCAGATGGATGGATATTCTAAGATTTTATCCGATGAGAGCACGGCGAAGGAATCAATTAGCTTTCATACCTTAAGTTACATAGCCTGCCTATCGGGCCGTATATTCCCAACTAAAAGTGAGTCTCGGTGAGGATACGGAACACTTTGCTATGAGATTAAAATCTGGAAAAAAATAAATCATAACAGTGTCGAACAGTTGTCGAGAAATTGTTTAAACAAAAATTTGTGAACAAATCTCTAGTGACATATTTTACTTCATATCAAATCAATTCAGTCCTTAATTTTTGGATAGATTTTCGTAAAGGCTTATACGTTACACTGAAAAATTTTTAGAGGCATGGAACGAATAGTTTCGTAAATAAAGCGTTAGAAAATGTTGGAAATCGCAGAAAACTTCAAAAAAATTCATAGGTGCACAGAAAAGTCAGTGAATTAATTTTATATGGAGCAAAAAATTTCATTAGAGATTTGTTACAATAATTTTTGCTCAAACAATTTATTAACAACTGTTTGGCATTATTATTATTCAAAAGGAATTATCTTATCAACTTGGTTATGATTGATTTCATTCCAATTCTTATCTTATCGCGAAGTGTTCAGTATTCTCACCGAGACTCACTTTTGGTTGGGAATATACGTCTCATAACACCTTCAATGAACTGAACAACAAATCGATTTTTTTTACAGATTTATCCGTCTTTGAAACAAGATGGCTCGGTATTGGGTGGTGCGACGCAACGAGTCACTAGGTGAGATATTATTTCCTTAAAAACTTTGTAAATGAAATTCTCAAGTGCATCGACATATTGGCAATATTGTATATTGTACCAATCAATGGAAGTGTAAGACAAATGATTTAGAAACTCGCCAAATTAAAAGTACCGTGAAGAAATACGACCGCGATTATAATATATTCCTCGTTATTTGCGACTATACTCCTCTACCATTCATAGACAGCTCGCATCACGTGCAGTATTCTTGCAAAATACAGAGTGTTTGCAAAAAGAAAGCGTAAGAATAATGAAAAACACCGCCATTTCATTACAACGAACTAAACAATATTTCTCATAAAATTAAACAAACAATTTCTTCACGAAACGTATTTAACATTCCGTGTTCATTCTTTTCGCCTTCTCTTTGATACTTCTTCGAAGACGCTTCCGCTTTAATTTTTTTGGTTTTCCTATTTGTATTTATTCTTGAGTCTGACTCTAATACATATTAAATGGAAGTAAGAAATCACTTTTGCATAGGATTTTCAAAATCAATAATGCGATACCAGATTTCGAATCAAACGGGAGTTTAACTCTCAACGAAGTATTTTTTTCGGTTTCAACGAGTGAAAACTATAAGAAACAGTATAAAAAACCTGTGCAGTTTTGTGTTTACAGACCTGTGTAATCAGACACATCACGAGTGGTCAAATGGAATTTGATTATTGAATTCATGTTCTGATTTGGTCGTGTCAGTCGATGCTCTCTCTTTAGGTGATCGGGTGTATTGCTCTCGCGCTCTCCGAATGCTTCGATCTTTTTCCTTTCCTGGCTCTCTCTCTCTTTCTCTCTCTTTCTCTCTCTTTCTCTCTGTCTCTCTCTCCATCTGTTTCCATATCTCTTTCGCCACCAGCGCGATGTTGGAACGGCCTTAAATGGTATCGTTCGCGTTGCCGGCACCTCCAGTCATAGGTGGTTCTCTTCGACGCGAGTAAAGACGTGAGTCAAACCGAGTAGGCATAGAGTATGGAATCGGGTCCCGGTGAACTGCAGGTATGGACCAAGTTTGGCCCGCAGGAGCGTGGGCCGTGAAATTTTAATGGCTCGGCAGTGGTCGTTGCCTACGAAATTCTTCCGCCTTGTGGATTACACGGGGCATTGTGCGTTTTTAAGAATACGTAATAAACTGCATCCGATCCCTGCTTTTGACAATCACTCATCGATTTGATGTACGCCTGATTTCAAGATTACAAGGATTTCAAAAGACTTCAGATGATCTCAGAGGATTTCAAAATATTACGAGAGACTTCATGGGATTTCAAAGGATGTCAAAAAATTTCAAAGATTACAATGATTTTAAAAGATTTCGGATGATTTCAGAGGACCTGATTAATTTTCAACGATTTCAAACGATTCCGAAAGATTTCAGGGATTTCATAAGATTTCAAAAGACTTCAGGAGATTTTACAAGACTTTCGGAAAAGTGTACACCAGATTTCACGAGTGATTAACCCCACGACGCAACCTCGTTATTAATCATCAATCACAATCATAATAAAATTAACGATTCGTGTTAACTTTCCAATTAAATATCTTCTAAACATTTGATTAGGTTTCATCGCATTGAAAAAGGGGTATAAAATTTTATGAAAATCTTGCGATTCTCTCCCTCTGTTAACGAGTTTTGCAAATTTTAGCTCTGAGATCGGGTACGCGGGTTCGCCGCCAAGGGAGGCCTTGACTCGGGGTCAGAGCGTGGATTCCATCGATAGGCCGTTCCATCCTAGCGAGTGGGTCGACGTTAACTTGGAAGTGCCGAGTACTCCGAGTTCCGTAATTACGAACCTAACCGCAAACACGAGCGTTTACCCCACGACGACGCTGTCGTCGACAGGTATAAACTGTTCATTTTTCTCCAACCTTCTCTACTTCACGCAGTCGAGTCTGAATTTTACCTCTCACACTCCTCAGCCTCCAATTTGAAGCACAATATCACGCCGATCCCGCCACCCAGGCGTAGACGAAAGAATCGGGGTCGTCCGCTACCCCCGAAACCGGACGATGTAATCGTCGAGACGCACAAAAATGGAAAGGTGAAGAAAGTTGAGCCGCTTTATTCATCGGTTAAGTCGTCGAAGGAGAGAGAGGCTTTGAAGAGCAAAGAGAACATTCTCGGAGTATCAGAGTCGAAGAATGCAATTAAGAACAGCGGCGAAAATGAGCCGAAGAGTCACGGCGACGAAGAGAAGGGTAGTAGGACAAACGATCGTAATGCGGATCGCGAGTCCAAGGTGGGTTTGATACCTCGTCAATTTTCAACTCGTAAGAGATATTTTGAAATCTTGCATCGTACCTCCGTAATTCCAGACATCGGTGCACTTGTCTGTCGTTTTATTTCGCGTCAACAACCTCCGGGAATTTCCAGTAAATGATACTTGACTTGGTTTCAGGAGGTCGATACCAAGAGGATTTCAGAAGGTACGGGAGCAGAGCCCGAGGACAGGAAAACAGCGGAAGACCTTGATAATGAGGGGGAGCGAAAGAGCAACAATCAGCGTAAAAACGACGGTGGCATCGAGGACGTAGGGGATGTTAACGGGAAGCGGGAAAACTCGGACGAGGAGTACGAAAAATTTTCAAAGAGCAGAGAGATGAAAAGCTCGTCAACTCCAATAGGATCGCACAAAGAAAATGAGAGAGAATCAAGTAACGGGAGAAATTTCCGAGAGTTTGTAACACAGCCAATAGTCGACGAGGACGACATTCTTAACGTTGATTATCACAGGCAAAAAAACTACAGCACTGTTAGCCTACCGAACTACGATGAACTCGAGGTGGTGAAGAAGGAGGTCGAAAAAAATAACGACAAGGACGCGATCCCCGAGCTGGTCACCCCGAAGAAGCCCGACCGAACGAGGAACGTGAGCACGACGTCCCTTCCGATTGCGGAAACAGTCTCGTCTCTGCCTCAGGTGAGGTTTTCGCTTGAACCGCGTCTTTGTTCAAAACATTAAGGTTCATGTATTTGTTTTAGTGAAAGTTTTAAGAAATAAGATCCAAACGGCGCTAATGTGTACTTGCGACTCGCACGGTGTGTCTGTCGGTGAATGAATCGTCTGCTTTAAGCCATAAAGAAATGGCACCAGATTTAAAAACCTATATTCGTATTGGCAAATACTTGAAAATTTAGATTCGTTACATGACTGATTTGCTTTCAGGAGGTTACGGAACGCCTCGAGCAGTACATGACGAGGTGCCGCAGCTTCGGGAGTCTCCAGCCTCAGGAGATACTCGAAAAGCTGACGGCTCACGGTGAACAGAATGAGAGCTCCGAGGAGGACGACTGGGATGGACTCGATGACTGGGATCTGGGAACCGTGGAGTACCACGATCCCAGCGACGAAAGACCGCCTTGGGAGCCGAGGTCTCGGTTGGATAAGAGGAAGGTACGAAAGAAGAACTGCCCGTTTTCATGCTTGATTCATATCCCTTAAGGGACCATTTACGGCCTTATCAGGCATATATTTAAGTATGATAGAAAAAATTACCATCAATAAATATTAAAAAATGGCGACACCGGATCTATTTTCGCAGATATGTTGAATTCTACGGCACGCAGTGTAGCTGGTACAAATTTGAAGTTGTAAAAGAAGAAAATGTCGTTTAATCTAAATATTGATTGCTACAGAAATACGTAGGGGATTTTTAAAATATTGATTTTTGTGCAATTGGCGAGTACTCGAATGAAAATGTTAAATTTTCGACCAAAGACAGGGCACATTTTTGTTAACAAATAATGTTTAAACTACCTTGTCGAAAATTCCTTCCGTATTTTTGTAGCTATTAACATGTAGATTGAGTGATTGTTTTTCTTCCAGGTGCAAATTTTCATGAGATTCTGTCCAGTATCGCCATTTTTTTATATTTGTTGACAATAATTTTTTTTACAATACTTGAACATATGTTTAATAACTTCCTCAAATATTATTATCTTATAACGTTTCTTACCATACCAAAAAAAAAGAGAAATCGTGTTACCCCTCAATCGAATTGTTTCCGTAGGCTAGCACACCGAAGTTTACAGTAGGTGGCAGCGAGATTGTCGCGAAAAAAAAGATGGAAACCCGGGCAACGACAGCAGTCGATGTTGACAAGGAGTCCAAGTTGCCGGCGGAAGATGAAGCGGCGAAGAACGAGAGTACCAGGACTTTGAAGGTGGACGAGAGACCATCGGCCATTCACCGAAACGCCTCGTTCGAGATACCGAAGTCACCGAATTCGTTGAAATCCGCACTCAAGGCCGAGGCAAGCAGGAAGATTTCAATGCCGACGAAGCTCTCGTCCGAAGAACCGAGCAGCCCCCTTGAAGAATGGTTCTCTGCCCAGGAAAGGTGAGATTCAATTCCGACCGGGTAGACCTGATTCTGGCTTTGGATTTTCATTCTCATATCCTCGTTTCAGGTCCGTTAGATTCTTCGACGCTCCGAAACTCGAAGAAGAATACGCTAACACCCCGGGACACAGGCCGGTGAAGCCTTCCGGTGATCGAAACCCGGAGGCCGAGTACGACACGAAGAGGTATCCGTTCAACGGGGTCTTTCCGGGCCCCCTCGACATCGACACGTTCTTCGCAACCTCCGGGGATTCTGGTGGGACGACGAGTGAGTTGAAATCGTTGCCGCATCGGTGACGCTGGTCGATAAATCGATTTTTAAGGGGTTACACCCAGTCAAGAGGCCGAGAAAAAGCAATTTTTGAAGGACTTTCGTCAAGAGACGTTTCAATTTATTAATATAAAATCTTATATGCCTGTTTGGGGTAACGTTGAACTTTGTTCTGATATTTTTTAGTTGTAAAAATAATGATTTTTAAATCTGCTGTATATAACCAATCTCCGGGAACACCTCTGAAAAAAAGGCGTCTCGCGGTGAGCAATATATCTCTTGACAGGATCCTACAAGATGATAAAACAAAGAAAGATTTAGTTAATGGAAGGTATTATCTTGTCTCTGATAGAAGAAACAAGCAAAATATTAATTTTTAACAAAACGGCGGCTACTGAAAAAAGAATTTCGCCTTAATTTGTTTATAAAATGGAAAGTATTTACCGCCGAGAAAAAAACCCTTCATCAAGGACTGAAAAATATATTCATAAAGCTTGCGTAAAAATATGAGACCAATCGGTTCAGCCGTTTCCGAGAAATCTTGCTCACCGACTTTGAAAACATAGTTTTCAGAAAAATACTCTTCAAGTTTCAAAAGCACTTTCAAATTCTCCGGGGCGTCTTTGCAAATGTGCGCGTAACTTCAAAAATATTTTTCGAATCGACGTGAAATTTTCTGTGCATATAGGTACTTGAATGTATGTACATTTACGCGGTGTTACAGATTCCAGTGACGTTCCGGGTCCCCCAAAGGTCTTGACTCGGTCTCTGTCGAACGAGAGCGAGCCTTTCGAGGGATACGAGGAGAAGGAACTGACGCTCGACATCCAGTCGCAGCCTTCATCGATCAGCAAACTCTCGAGGACAATATCGGACGAGTCTCTGCCGGGGGAAATGTCCGGAATCAACGATTCGCACGGCGAAAATATCGCTGGCGACAAGTCGGGAACTGGTGAGCCAGGGTCGAACTCAAAGGACTCGAAAACGCCACCGCCTAGTCCAGAGCCAAAAATAAGAGCGGAGATCTTTGACAATCAAGGTTTACCCGGAGTCAGGCCCACCAGCCTTAAGATCTCCCGGGAAGACGAGGGTGACAGCAATCTCAGTTCCATGACGCCGAGTCTCACTGAACTCGAGGCTGCGCTATCTGACATGCTTGAGAAGGCGGACCTGGACGAACCTCGCCCTGGCTTCAGCCACGACGATCACGTCGAAGATTCCGCGGACTCGAATCTGCGTCATGTCGAGGTAGTCGCTAAATCGACCGACGAAAAGCCTGTCGCGTCAAAAAATTGTCCAGCACCGATAGAGGACGAGGTCGGCCTGGGATCGGGTGAGGAGGGTGATCTATTCGTTCCTCGACAACGGAAGAACAACGCGAAGATTAGCTTGGGCCAGATTTTGACCGATGGAGGGAGTCAGGTGACGGGTGAAAGGGTGCTCGGTAACGTGGAGTCAGTATCACCGGCTGGCAAATCTTCTCCGCGACGGAAAATGGCCGTCACTACGAGTAAGAACCCTTTCGAAGAGTCCGACGAGGATCAGGAGGAGACGTCTCAGGCTTCGAAGATCGCTCACCCCGTAAACCCTTTCGACGTTGAACCGCCGGAGAAGCCGAGCCGACTGCATAAGATTGTCTTGGATCAGAGCAGCCCCGAACCTACCGATCTCCCGACCCCACCCCAGAGGAAAAACAAACATGGCGCTTCAAGCCCAACGACAAAAACTGCCCCGAATCACCAGGACAGCGAGTTTCCTATCAGAGATTCAGCCCCGCATCCCAATGACAGGTTAATCTGATACCAGGAGCTTAGATTTTCATTGATAATTTCGTCGACCTCCATCCGTAAAAATTTTGACGAGCTTTCTTGTAACTACACACTACTGCAGGTTAAGGATCCCGCGCAATCCTCATGGAAATTGACGCCTGGTCAAATTGGCTGGATTTTCAGCATGCGGTATAGTACGTATCCTACCGATCAAAAGTTCTCAGGACACAAGTCCCAAAAAACAGTAGTTTCCGAGATACAGACTTCGGAAGAGCGGTGTATGGATTTTCTGATACCTATGGATTACGCGATCTTTACGAATTGCAAAGCTTCAAGGGGACTCGAAATCAAATGTATCGATCAAAAACTGCACAGCCGATTCGCGGAGACTCCGCAGATGCGTGAAAAACGGGACAAGTCGATTATCGCAAGAGTCGGAGGGTCTCGTTCTTCACGCAGAATCCGACGTTGCACCTCCTTCCGGTAACCCGGCGAGAGTTCGTGGATGCAATCAATGCGTCGATGGAATCAATCACAGCTTCCTGCCTATTTTTGAGAATCAACCGTGCAGTTTTTTGAGTGATACTGCATATTTTTAGTCACATGGTTGATTTCAAGTCCCGTTGAAGCTTAGTAATTAATGAAAATCACGAAATTCCTAGATATAAAAAAATCTGAACACCTTCTTCCGAAGTCTGTATCTCGGAAAGTACCGATTTTTGGGACTTGTGTCCACGAACACTTTTGATCGGAAGGATATGTACCACAACATACTGAAAACCCAGCCATTTGACCGGGAGCCAATGTCCATGAGGATTCTGCGGGGTCCTTTTATGGCGATATTGTCTAATAGTCCAGAATTTCTCCGTAACGTCAAGCTGTAATTTTATTGTAACATAGTGTATAGAGAAGGCCGTACTAGGCCAAGGTAAGGTGCTTTAATATTCTGAGCAGTAGAATGTCAGAATACTTGCTGTAATACGTGTATAATAAAAATTTAATATAATACAAACTATGGTTACTCGGCGTACAAACAAACATAAATAAGACGTGAAAAACGGTTTTCTATAACGTATGTCGCTGTGCTTATATTGTCATCTTTGAATATTTCTGTTCAAGTGAGGCGAGAAATGACGAATAATAATCTTTGACCTCGGTAACAGAATGGAAAGTAATAACATTCTACACGACTTGTACAAATCATCGTCTCCAGAGTTGACGTCAGCTCGGCTGACATCAGTCGATTGCTACCAGAATAATCACGCCAAAAATTATCCATGTGGTGTGGGCATGCCTATTATACTTTATTCAAGGATCGAGATGCGAGTGGTTTCAGGTACCCTGTTACTTTTTCAATTATCTCTTTTGCAGAGTGTTTCGTCATTATTACACGCTCAGAGGCCCACCCTTAATCACGTTAAGCCCCTTGTTCCCTACTACGACGTTAACTTGCATTTAGGTTTCAGGCGAGTAAATGACGAAAAGAGAGGAAAAGAGTGGAAAGGAGAGGATAGCAGTAATAAACGGTGTACAGGAAATGCTGGCATAATGACTAATTTCGGGTCGTACAGGTATGTCGCTGCGGCATCGTACCTGCCCGCCTCCTGAGGTAAGCCTCCAACACCACTTTCCCCCCCCCCCCCCTGCGCAATATCGGACGCAACGTAACGTTACGTTAGGTTATTACCACGGTAAAAGGCGGAATGGGGAAGGGTGTAGGGACAGGGGGAAGGGAAAATTTTCACCTGACGTCGGTAATAACTTACCCTCGTTGAGCCGCCTCTCAAAACCCCCGACGGCGTATTTTAAGATAATTAGCTTTCACTCGACGAACGGTTTCCTATCATTCACTTGACGTCCGCTTTAAGTCCCCCCCCCCCCCCCCCCTTTCTCTCACTCTTTCTCTATCTCTCTCTCTCGCTCTCTTCCCCACCGTGCGAATTGCACGTTGTACCCTGGACGAGAATGAAATAAAGATAAAAGAAAACAGCGAGGAAGAGGAGATGAAGAATAAGGCGCACAGGTGGTGAAAGATACGTCAGTTATGACGGGAGAAATATTTCCTAACCGAAACATGATATAAATTTGAAATTTCTTTTCAGCGAGACAATCAACGTGGTAATAGGTTTGCCGATCGGTTATAATAAAAAAGAACGATCGTATTGCGTGGTGCGTGAAATTAGACTAGAATAAAATGACGAAAGTGAGAACGAAAAAAAACTGCTACTGATTTATTCATCTTGGTCACACGATAGAAAACCACATGTAACGATACGGTTGGTATAATTTCGTTTTTATTTATACTACTCAATTTGCATCTTCCCTGACGTTATTACGGGAATCGAAATCGTGACATCGGGCGCTGAGCAGCGTACGGGTAGAGAACACAAAACTGTATTTCCTTCCTTTGTTCCCTAGCAATGTTTCCGACGAAAAAAATAAAACTGATTCCCTCGGTACTCTAGAAGTCTGCAGAGTTCCCGCCCGGGCGGCGGTACGACCGAGGGTGCAACGAATGGTCGTCTCAATTGCTGAGATAAGGTTGGCTGGAGGACATGCACTTTGTTGCAAAGACTTAGCTTAATCTGCTAGGAAGTAAGTAAGTAAGTAAGTAAGTAAGTAAGTAAGTCCGTCTTAACCCGGGCTGCAGTAATTTCGTTTGAGGGTTCGCTGGATGAACGTGGATTGTGTACGTGGATTGTGCAGCTAAGAATATGCAGTCCCGACTGCAGCCCCGATTTAAGGGTTAATTTATGGAACGCGGAGAACTATTAAGATACCGCTGAGAGGGCGAGTAACGTTTCGGCGATCCGCGATAGAGTTTTTGCTCGTAACTATCCCCGACCGCGCATACCTACCTACCGACCTATAACACGCCGTTTAGTAATTCAGCCCTAATTAGTTTTTCCATGGGCTTAATCCACGGGCGCATATACACTCGGGGAACCGCGAGGCTATTCGTCTTGGACATCTCGTCCGCGCTCTTCGCCCTCCCAATCCCGGAATACTTACTTCTTGCAGCGTCAGACCTCCTGCACACTTTGTATTATGCGGGCAAAGACTTTGTGCCGGCTTTGCCGATGCTCTGCCAAGGATTAGGGCGATATTCAAACTAGGCGGTCTGCGGCACCAACTTGTTAGTTTCGAACCAAGGAGACGTTTTATCGTTAACCAACTAAATCCTACCACCCGCTGCACCATCACGATTCTCGAACAGGATTCAGCTGACTGGCTATTAGGGCGGTCCGTAAAAATGTTATTTTTTAATATCCACCGGCACCGCATAATTCAAGGTAATTCCCTTATATTTTCACATTTTTATCTCAACTGTAACCCCCGAGAGGGTGGATTTCTCCGTTCAACCCTTTCGGAGGCAGATCAAATATTGGATTAGGCGGGTTTTTCCGGTCGCTGATTACGAATCTGAACTCAAAATTTGAAAATCCAATGTGTCAGATCCAACATGGTGAACCAAAACCTCAAAAGTCACTTCATATTGCCATATAATGTTGGATCCAACATTTTCAATATTGTCATTTCGAGTTCAGATTTGTAATCAGTGACCTCGAAAACTCCCTCACAACAAATTCCATCTAAATCCGTTCGGTAGACTTGCTTTGCCCCTGAAAGGGTTGAACGGGGAAATCCAGCCTCCGGACACGGGTTAGAGTTGAGATAAAAATCTGGAAAAACCAGAGAATTATTTTTGGTTTATCTGGATTCGATTTGGGGGGGCAATTCGGTTAAAATTCAAAAACGACCTTTTTAAGGAGCAACCGAACTGGCTTTATAAGTTTCCGTTGCAGGTATTTGCCCTGGTCCCTTTTCTTGAGGTTTGTCACCGCGATTCACGCACCTTCGTTTTTGCCACCCTCCCCAACCTCCGTCGTCGCCCGGTACCCAGACCCACACCCTTGAACCACACTCTCGCCGGTAACTTTTGTTATACGCGCTGAGGTTCCATTAAAAGCCAGTGAAACTTTTATTACACCTGCGAATATGTGTTGCTGTACGGGCTTAGAGGCCTTCACCGGGGAGCGTATAGATGTTGCCGTTATACGATATCCCGAGGTGTCGGTAGCTGTGTTTACCCATCTACACGTGTCGAAGACCCACTTCGGGATATTGGAGAGTAAACACTGATGGAACCGGGGAACGGGTCTCGTATATACTCCACGGGCACTTCGCGCCGCTGAGTATTTGTCTCGTGCGCAGTGATTTTTCGGTTGCCATCCACAATATCCCTTCCAAAAATCTCCTCCAACAAAATCCCGCCTGCAGAATTTTGTATTTTCATTCAGAGCAATCATCGATTCATCAAATTCACACATCCAACCATCGTTTATCGTACGTTTCCATTTAATTTAATTCAATTCAATTTACATTCTTTTTTGGCAGGGGTGATTTTGTCCAGTGGGAATTTCGTACGTTTTAGGGTAATTTCGAAAGGCCAAAGACGGTGCCGAGTAATGAATTACAGCGAAAAATTGTCTCGCCCGCGTAATGTGGGCGATACAACGAAACTCTCCCCATTTCGAGGGATCGTTCAGGGCATGCCTATAAACATAAAAGAAGCACAGTGACCCGCTACCGCAGAATACGGCATACATATAACTGCTCTTAATTTCGGTTTCATCCGCGAGGTGAAAGGAACAAAAAGCCTAGGCTTGCCGGCGGACGGGAGGGTGGATGGTTGTATCGATTTAAATGTAAAACGTGAAAATCGGAATGGTTCTAGGGCTGACGGAAGGCCGGCTGGCTGGCTGGCTGGATGGCTGAAGGGGGCGTAAAATTAATCACCTCGTAACACGGGCTCGCGGGATCCTGGTCCGCGAAAGTAACGAACGAACAAACCAACCAACGAACGAACCAACGAAGGAAGGAAACGGCGGACGGACGGCATCGCGATTTACGGATGAGAAATGGGAAGGGGAATAACCGCAACAGGGAAAAAGACGCGAAAGTAGGCCTCGAGGAAGGCGTAGGTAGGTACATGAGTAGGTGTCGGCGGTAGATAGGGATGAAGATAAAACAAAAGCCGTTAACTTTTAGTGCGCGCACACTTTGACGGCGGCAGAGTTCGAGGAGGGTGGCGGAGTGAGTCCGTCTTTGACTACCCCGACACGCCGGGGGGTGGAGGAGGGGGGTGGATTGTGGGATGCAGAGGGCACACAAAAGGTGTCAGTCGTTATACGCTTACGCCCCGCAGAAGTGCATTAGCGCAAGAGGGGGAGGGGTGAGAGGAAGAGCGAGGGGGGTGGGGACGGGGAGACACCCGGAAACCCGGAAACCCGGGTGACGAGAAGGCGGAACGGCGTAGGAGAGGAGAGGAGAGGAGATGAGGGGAGGGGAGGAGTGACTCTGGAATTCTATGCCCGCATCGCATACTTGCCACTAAGTTATGCCCTCGTAAACCTACCGCCAGAGACATACCTGCTTGTTCTAGTCTCCGCCACCCCTTCCGCCCCCTCGTCTCGTCCTGCTACGTTCTCGTATTTACCCTGACGTGCACCGTACGTAGGTTGGTAGGTACGTACCACCTCCGAGTTGGCGGGTTTAAACTTACCGGGGACGCGGTGATTCTACATCTGTATGCGGTATTGTTCATGCAAAGAAACCCCGAAAGGTGCGGGTTGGGTTTTCTACGCACACTCGGAACACGGAGGGTGGCTGCATTCATCCGCGGACGGATTCGGAAAAATCACAGACACAGCTTACGCTGTCCAACGTTCTCATGGAAATTTCACATTTCGATGTCTTTTGTTGTACCATGTCATAGTAGAGTAGAAACTAAGCGACATGTATTTTTTTTTTTTTTCTATCCGCAATTAAACACTTTGACGGGGTGAAACCAACCTTCAAAGTGAGGCATTTTTGCAGTTTTACCCACAAGAACGGAATATTTTTCAACCAATCCAACTGGAAAAGTTTTCTCACAACGAGAAATGAAAAATGTAATTTTATCGATTCAAAAGAAAAAAAAGAAAAAGTTCAATTCACCCCTTCACATGCCGTACTTTGGAGGATTGTTTCATCTCCTTAAAGTGTTTAATGGCGGATAAAAAAAAAAAAAAATAGAAGTGGCTTAGTTTTTAGTCTACTGTGACGTATCAGAAAAGAAATCAAATCGGAGCTATCGACCCGGGATACTTTCCCCGTGAGTTCGACCCAACTTCCGCTTGTTCGTGCCCTGCTATCCGCGACCAGCCTGACAGCTTTCGCATACCTCTCGCACGCTACGACCTAGCTCAACCCCTCCGACGATAACTGCACAGTGCACGCCTCACCCTCGGTCTATCATTCTTTGAACCCGATGAAGGAAGAGAATTTCTCCGCAGGGCGGACGAGGCAGCGCGGAGGTAGATGACGGTAGATGATGCCAAAGATCGGCCGGTTCAGGCGTAAAGGGTGAACGTTCCGACTTCGTCGAGGGTGTCTTGTAAATCATGCGTTTAAACGACCTCATTACCAGGTTGGCTGTCATAACGTCATAATTACCGAGGCGTGGCGTGTGGAGGGGGGAGGACGAGTGGGTCCAGGAAAACGGGGAGTAATTAATATCGAGTCAACTCCAGACCGTGTGCCAATAATTTTCCACCTTCGCCCCCCGCCTGCCGCTTCAGATACGGATGAATTACTCTCTGCGGAGGCATGTTTTTCACCCGTAATGCACCGGGCGGTGCCTGTATTTATACGTATACCTTTTACATCTTTACACAAGTGCAGGTGCGACGCGTTTAACTCGCTTCGCGCGTATATGAATGTGTGAAATGTTTTTTTCTACTTTGCTTCGCCTATCCGAGGTACATATTTTCGGGGCGGGGTTAAAGTTTCGAATTTAAAAAGTTCCGAAAGCGCCTAATATCGAATTTTTTGGGGGCGAAACTTGGAGTAAAGAAATCAAACTTTTACGAAACAACAAAGTTTTGAATCGTCGGAAGCCCGACGGCTCAAAGTTCCGAAATGCAAGATTTCGAAAAGTCAAGGTACGATAGAGCACAGTTCCGAAAAGTGAAGTTTCGGTAGAGCGAAATTCCGAAAAATAAAGTTTCGATGAAGTAAAATTCCGAGAATTAAAAGATGCTCATACAGCGTAGTTTACTCGAGGAGAGGGTGTAAGAAATCGGGTGTGGCAAAAATCAGTATGACCAGGATTCCGGACGTGAAAATATCGAAAATCCAAAACAAAGAAAGATTAAAATGATGAAATTTTACCAAGCCAGAAATTCACAGAACTTGTATATCTTCGATCATTCAGAATTTCAATGTTCCAGATTTTTTACTTTTATCATTCTAGCACCTTTTGGTATTTTGTCTTTTCGGAATTTTGCCCTTTCGGAAATTTGAGCGTCGGATTTCGGACCATTCGAAACTTTGGTCCGTATCTTCTCCGTTCTTCTACCGTCACTCACTGCCTACCCGAGAACACGGCTCATTTTCACCTTCACGGGCTTCTCCTGAAACACCTGTAAAATCGCTTTCTTTAGAGAATTTTCCTGCGGGAACGAGTAATATATGTATAACGGTGAGAATACACCACCCCTCGGGCATCCCGTGTCAACGTATATATTCCACTGTACAGAAACAATGGATGGTGAATCAGAGAAAGAGAGAGACGTGTAGAGTCTGTTTGTAAACAAGGCGAGACAGAAGGGTGTAATACAGATTCAGAGATCAGTAGGCGGGCGTCTCTTAAACTCGACGCGTCGCGTGTCTCCGTGAGTTGCGTAAGTGATTTGGTTTCGATTGATTGAATGATTCAGAAGTGCAGCGAGTGACAGTGGTCATTAAATAATCAAAACTACCTCTGTAAACAATTTGGAATGACGACACTGTCCGTTGGCAAATTAAACAGAAGTGATTACTGACTGGTTAAGGGGTTATGGTACGAAATGAACGAACAAAAAAGGTTTAGTTAATACAAGGTATTATCCGGTCTTCGATGTTGCATGAAAATTTGTCGCCTTAGTTTGTTTATGAAATGAAAATCATTTATCGGCGAGACAAAACCTTCGATCAATGACTGAAAAATATATTCATAAAGCCTGTGTAGAAATTTGAGACTGATCGGTTCAGCCGTTTCCGAGAAATCTTGCTCAGAGTTTCACAAGCACTGTCACACGCTTCGGGGCTGCTTTGCAAATGTGCGCGTAACTTCTATAATATTTGTCGGATCGACATGCAACTTTCTGTGCATATACCTGAATATATGTACGTTAAGAAAATGAGGTGTGAGAAAAAATCGCTTTTCAAAAAATCCTGCCGAGGTATAACCCCTCAATACTTTTCGTGTCTGGTCATGTTGCGTTGTGAAAAATTGTAGTGCTCTTATCGTCACCTCGCGCGTATAAATTTTACACGTTTCTTCTGTCAGACTTCGACGGGAACGAGTTTTAAACTTTGTTTAACAATTCCTTCCGAAAGGTTTTCTCGAGCGAAGTGAATTGAAATGACAGAGCCGCGAGAGAGAAGGATCGTCCAGGCAGTTAATAGAAGCGTATAAAGCT
This sequence comes from Neodiprion pinetum, assembly GCF_021155775.2. Lineage (NCBI taxonomy): Eukaryota > Metazoa > Arthropoda > Insecta > Hymenoptera > Diprionidae > Neodiprion > Neodiprion pinetum. Next base: position 451,054 of record NC_060233.1, read on the forward strand.
GCCTAATGGCCACTGGAGTGTCGAGATCTAATAAAAGTTGGTCACCGTGAAACCGCCTTCCTAACGAGATACGTAAAGTCCCGCGGCAGGGGACCAAGAGGTCGCTGGACAACCGTTTCGGTTTATTAAAAACTAAACAAGGACGATAAATAAGTGTGCAAACCCGGCTGGATGCAGCTCTCGAGGTAGGTGAAGCTGCCCGCGTTCGTTATTTCAACTTCATTCCGTCGAATCGCCTCATCGAAGGAGAAAAAGGTAAGATGCTTGGCTGCTAATGAAAATATAGAAGGGTCGCAACATCGAATTTTCGTAAAAGGGAAAATTTAATTTATAGGTTTTGAAAATGTAGAAAGTCAAAGTACGCAGAATCAAAAAAATAGAGAGTTCAGAACATGGAATGCCGAAATGCAGAATATAGATTCTAGATTTTGCCGTTTGCTGTGTTCGAGTTTCCATACCTTCAATTTTCTATACTAGAATTTTCTATACGTTTCGATAATTCTATGGATTAGATTTTCGCGGCTTTGAAAATTCGATACTTCGTTACTTTTATTAATCGACCATTTGAATTTTCCACTCTCACCGAGATGCTTAGATACGTACTTTGTTGGTGTGCGTTTTTTCTAATTTTTCTAAAAAACGCCTCTCCCTCAACGACATCCACGAGTGCACAGTGTTCAGCATTCGCCCCTTGAAACTTGGCGTTTCGACTCGCTCTCGCTCGGCATGGTGTTTTGGTAGGACGTGGGAGGTCAGCCTGAATATGGGGTCGGGGTTGAGGGTGAGGGGCGCGAGTGACGGGACGGCAGAACGAGTGTAGGTGTAGATATTGTTTTTAGCCCCGGGGAAGACGAGATAGCGGGCGTTCCAAGCGAAGTCATAACTCTGGCTGATAAAAAAAAAAAAAAAAAAATGTTTGGAAACAGAAAAACGAAGAAAAACAAAAACAACAATCGCCCTTTATTACCGGCAATTAGGATAAGCTTTTTGCGCCTGGTGTTTTGTATTTCGGAGCGGATTTTCCAAAAGCTAGTAACCCTCAGCCCCCGAACCGGCTAATTTCTTTCCCCACCCCCTCTCACTCGTATCCTGATTTGGCACCGTGTGCAACTTCGTGCGGAAAGACGGAAAAGGGTCGCGGAGGGTGCGGACGCGGTGCCCCGGCAGGATTCGGTTGTAGCGAGAATAAGGGAAAGGATATTACACCCGGGGAGGAAACTTTACATATCCGTTTACGAGTGGGAAATTGCACCGGGTACGTAGGTACCAGTGACGTAACGAATATTCGCATATTTCCCGAAATTCGCAATCGCATCCGCATTTGCAAAAATCGTGCGCATATTTTGCGAATGTGATTGTCGCAAACACTTTATATTTTGCTGGTTAAAATTGTGATAATAATATTACATAAGCTAAGAAAACATTACTTTGATAACAAAATTTTATTACCAAAGCTGCTCTTCACGTTCGAATCACAATCTAACCTGAAAATTAATTTGTTCCCGTCATCAATTTGTCGTTAAATGATCAAACAAACAATCGACTTTGTTCGGATCAGCTCCGCTATTTCCGTAACAAGATGCAAACGGCGCTAATCTGTGCTTGCGACTCGCACCGTGTGCCTGTCGGCCATCCAGTCGTCAACGTTTCAGCCACAGAGAAATGGCGCGAGATTTAAAAACGCGCATTCGCGAATATTTAAAAACTTAGATTCGTTGCATCGCTGCTTGGGTGGTACAAGTTCCATGGCAGGTAGACATCTGCGTCGGTCGGGCAGCCGGCGTTCGTTCCGGGAGGTAGACGACGAGGCCGTTAGAGAGGGTGGCTCGACGAGGCGACGCGACGGTTATACGCGAAGTCCGTAGTTTCGGAATAATATTTTTGGCCCCGTTCCACGCGGGTCCCGCCGGCTCTCTGGGTTATCCCGAAATTCTCGCGAGTGTCTTCGCGCCTAGCTAATCGTAAGTACCCAGGCCTTACGAGGCTCGTTGCCGAAACGGGCCTGCTGGCTACGCGCCGCGGTTCGTTACGCAGCCTGCAGCCGCTTGTGATATCCGCGCGTTTCTTCCTTGTCGGGGGAGTGCGGGTGAGAGGGTGGTTTGGTCCGAGGGGCGGAGGGCGCGGGCCGCGAGTCCCCGACCCGCAGACGAGGGTAGTTATCGTTTGGCAGGGGTGCCAACCGCATCGCGCCACTTTGATACGATATGATATCACCCGCTTGCGGTCGCCGCCCCCCCCCCGCCCCCGGTTCGTTGGTCCGACGAGCATCGCGCCTGGCTCTATTACACGCTGCAAGTATAATGGACACCTACGGTAGGTTCCCGGTGTTACAGCGGCGCAGGGTGCAGAGTGCAGGGTGAAGGTGGTGCTCTCTGAGCTAAAAATAATCGATGCATCGATTAATCGGAGCCGAAAAAATAATCGAACGCGATTCGATTCAATCGGTGGAAATCAATCGATTGATCGATTATTGCGTTTTTTTTTTTTTTTTCGAAACGGTGCATATGAAACCAAAATTTTCTAAATTTCGGTACGAGGTCTCAATGGCGTAAAAGTTTTTTGATAATTTATGGTTTCGTTCAAAATATTTTTCAATTTCAGGAGAAAATATTCATTCGTCAGTTGTAAGCTTTTGTTTGTTGATATGTGTTTGTCGTTTTTGCGTTGATAAATAATCACCGGTACACACGAATTTTGAGTTTGCGTTATAGATATCATATTTTGATTTCTTTTACGTAGCAAATAAAAGAACGAATAGTTTTATAATATATAAAGTTTGCTTTTGTAGAAACCAAAACGATATTTCATTTATCAAACATTTATTGTAAATAACAATTCATTAAACTTCAGTTTCGCACTTGAATCGCTTTTATTCAAAAATTTCAATATGAAACCAAAGCTTGTTTAATTTCTATATACAATATTTATTTGTGAAAAATTGGTGATTTTTCTTTAAATCCGGAGCATCGTTCTGTTTTCTACAAACGCAAACTTTATCTAGTAAAACTATTTTTTCTATCATTAGTTATGTGGAAGAAATGAAAATTTGACATCTAAAAACCAGAATCCAAATTCGTGTTGTACCGGTGTTATCAATCGTACACATATTATGGGTACCTCGCACGTTCACGGTCAAATCAAGCATCAAAATTTATTACGATCAAGATTCTTTGAAAAGCAATATGAAAAGCTGCATTAATTAACGCACGTGGTGCCCGCGCGAAGAAACGGCTACTTAAATGAATATATTTGTATAGAAGGAAGATCCGAGGCTTGTTGGAGTTTAGGAAACTCTTGAATTATTATCGTGGATGATTCAGTGCGTAGCTGCGCACCTTTCTGCAGGAATATAAGCTTGAAAATATGCGTGTTATTTATATTCTAAAATTCAGGAGATATCTGTCCGCCCTGAGTTAACATAACGGAGCGCCAACTTTAACCTCTTTGCGACAAATAAATACCTGTGTAGGCCTTGTGTAAGTCTCTTCAACGAATCATTTATCATACCGTTGATATCAAGGATAAAGATATTGTTAAAGCGAGTAACAATAGAGGAATTCGGGATCTGGTCTGATACAGTTTGTCACAATAAAAAGAGAAAAATAAAAAAAACTGCGCGCACTGAATTTGGCAAAAAACAAAAAAATTATAATGATATTTATTGTACACTATATACAGTTAGCGAATTACCCGAATAAATACAATGCCAAGAGTAACACGTGGCAGCGAATGCACCCAAAACACAATTAATTAAATAATTGATTTAAAGCGAATTTACACACAGTAATTTTGGTTAACAGAAGCCAAGCAATTAGAAAAATTAGCTGAGAGAAGAACACGAGGTGAACTTGAGGTAGCCGAAAGAAGAATAATGGCGGAAACCGTTAGAAAACGAATCTTCTTCCCCGTGAGGAAGACCAAGCATGTCCCATAGCTAAGAGCCAATCAGAAAATTCATAGCGAATGACGTCAGAGAATAGCGAAATGCGCAAGTGTCAGTGAATTTGAACTAGAGATTCATTGATTGGCTATCGATTGTCGGGTGATCTGTGCTCTGCTTAGTGCTGCCTTCTTGCTGCGGGTAAGCCGAACTTCGCTTCGCCCGGGCAGTTTGGGTGTTGACTGAACATTCTCCCCCGGGTTGACGGCTGAGACGTCAAGATCTTCAATGGGCAGAACACATAGTTTCGCAATTGGTCGGGTCAATTCCGTGGTAGCTGTCTTCAGTGTCACTACGCGGGTATGTCCGTCCTTCCCTGGGTGGATAGCGATTACCCTAGCGAGTGGCCATTTGGTAGGTGGGAACCGCTCATCTGTGAGGAGCACCAGAGAGCCAACTTTGATGTCGTTGGACGCCCGATGCCATTTGGAGATGCCCTGATGACGTTGAAGCACTTCGTTGCTCCAACGTCTCCAAAACTGTTGCAACAGTTGCTGTAGCAACTTGTACCCAGTTAGCGTCGATTCCGTTGTTGAAGGTAGCGAAGGTTCCGGAACAGCGGTGAGTGGTTCTCCAATGAGGAAGTGACCTGGAGTTAGTGGTTCCAGGTCGGCAGGATCTTCCGAGAGTGGGGCGAGAGGCCGAGAATTTACCACGGCTTCGATCTGTGTCAACACCGTAGTGAGCTGCTCGTAAGTCATCAGATGCTCTCCGATAGTTCTTGTGAGATGGAATTTGATAGACTTGACGGCAGCTTCCCATTTACCTCCAAAGTGCGGAGCTCCAGGCGGATTGAACTTCCAGGTTGTGCCATCTGTAGCCAGTAAATGTGAAAGTTCTCCCAGTGATTTTGATCCTGATGCGAATTCAGCCCTTAGAGTTGCATCTGCACCCACAAAGTTTGTACCACAGTCCGAATAAATGGTGTGGCAGACGCCCCGGCGACTTGCGAACCTCCGATACGCTGCGATGAATGCGCCTGTAGAGTAGTCCGTGACGAGTTCCAGATGTATAGCGGAGGTCGTGAAGCACACGAAAACTGCAATCCACCCCTTGTAAGTTTTCGCTCCACGACCCTGGAAGGTTTTCAGAGTGACTGGCCCAGCGTAGTCTAATCCTGTATGTAGAAACGCTCGTGCGGGAGTCACTCTAGAGGGGGGCAGTTGTCCCATCAATTGCTGTGCTCGAACACCTCGGTGTCTAGCACAGACTACGCAGCGTAAGATGTGAGATCTGACTGGTACGCGGCCACCAATAATCCAGTAGGATTGGCGTAACGCAGCCAGAGTCAATTGCGTTCCCCCGTGAAAGTTCCGTTTGTGTGCATGATCGATGAGGAGTGACGTCAGCAGTGAGTATCTAGGCAGAATCGCTGGATTTTTCTGCTGACTGTCCAATAGCGAATTTTTCAAGCGGCCACCGACTCTCAAAATTCCGTGATAGTCGACAAAGGGGGTCAGCTTGGCGAGTGGGTGATTTTTTGGTAGGAATCCCCCGTCAGAAAGCAGCTTGAGTTCCGATGAGAAGTACTGGCCTTGTGTATATTTGACCAGTAGCCATTTTGCGGGTTCCAGGTCTCCAGCAGATAGCGGGGTGGCTAGTGAGGACTGTGGCACCTTTTTCATTCGGCTGATGGCACGTAGACAGATTCCAAGCGTTCGAACCAGCGAAACCCAGCGAGAAAAGCGTTCTAAGAGAATTTGCAGAGGATGTGAATCTGTTTTAGCGAATGTCATGAAGGTTAGACCTGGTCTCTCTTCCTGATGAGTTGCGGTCGTAGCAGGTGGTTCAATAGTTGGCCAGTTTTCTTGGGACAAACTGAGCCATTTTGGACCCGACCACCAAAGCGGGTGTTTCAGCAGTTTGCCAACTGACAGTCCTCGCGAAGCACAGTCAGCTGGATTACTTTTCCCAGCGATAAAGGTCCAGCGGCTTCCAGGAAGAGTGTCTTGTATTTTCGCAACCCTGTTGCGTACGTAAGTTTTCCAGCGAGAGGGTTGACTTTGTATCCAAGCGAGGGTTACTGCAGAGTCAGTCCACAAATAGATTGGTATTTGCTCCAAGTTAAGTGTTTTTCGCACGTAGAGAGTAAGTCTGGTGAGAAGTACGGCAGCGTTCAACTCCAAACGTGGAATTGTGAGTGGTTTCAGAGGGGCTACTTGAGTTTTGGAGCATAAAAGTGCAACTGACGAATTCCCCTGAAGATCCGTCACCTTCAGGTAGACCACCGCAGCCATAGCGAGTTGGGATGCGTCTGAGAACCCGTGGAGCTCTGCAGACACATTCTCCTTGAGATTAATCCATCTGTTTACCCGGAGGTTAGCAAGGTTGGTGAGGTCCGCTCGAAATACCGTCCACTTGTGGAGTTGTGTCGGAGCCAATTGATCATCCCAGCCCAGTTTTTCAAGCCAGAGTTCTTGCATGATCACCTTGGCTTTGATGATGATCGGAGCGAGGAAACCGAGAGGATCATACAGACGAGCAATTTCAGACAAGATTGCCCGTTTTGTTGCTGGAGGATCTTCAGCCAAGTGATAGTTGAACTGGAATACATCGTGGTGAGGATTCCAGCCAACTCCGAGGACCTTCACCGTAGTATCTCCGATTTCCCGTAGCGAGTTCACTGGTTGATCGTTTGGTGACATTGTAGCGAGTAACCGAGCGCTGTTACTTGACCATTTTGTTAATGGGAAGCATCCAGCTGCACAGAGTTCCCTGGTTTGTTTAGCGATTGCAATCGCTTCCGTCTCTGTGTCAGCTCCCCCGTAGATGTCATCTACGTAGCGGGTTTCAGTCATTGGAGCTACTGCCAGCGGGTATTTGGATCCTTCGTCCTCTACTAGTTGCAGTAGAGTCCTGACAGCAAGATAAGGAGCACAAGTTGTGCCGTATGTGACCGTAGTGAGGGTGTACGCTTGCTGAGAATTGTCCTTGGTCTTCCAGAGGATGGACTGTAACGGCCAGTCCTTCGGATCTATGTCAATTTGCCGAAACATCTTTGTGATGTCGGATCCAAAAAGTATTGGAAACCGACGAATGCGGAGTAGTACATCGCAGATGTCTACTTGTATTTTTGGCCCAACGTGTAAGATCCCATTCAGCGAAACTCCTGATGAGGTGTTGCATGATCCATTGAACACTACTCTGAGCTTTGTAGTAGTGCTCTGTTCCTTGAGGACACCGTGATGAGGTAGGAAGCAATGTTGTTCCGGTAGATCTGCCATAGAAATGTGTTTCATGTGACCCATGTTCTCGTACTCAGACATAAAGTTGTGGTAGAGGTCACTGTAAGTAGTGTCCGTGCTCATCCGTTTCAAAACCCGACGCAGTGAAAATTGTGCGGATCTCAGTGAATTCCCAAGTGCTTCTACCTTGTCCTTGAGTGGCAAGTGCACCACGTAACGCCCATTTGGGTGACGATAATGTGTGGATCTAAAGTGAGCTTCACATTCGTCCTCCTGCTCACTATAGCGAATGTGCTGCTCATCATGCGGTTCTTCCTGGTCCCAGAATCTGGAGATCAGATCCGGTAGCTGTTCGTCGGCTGACACGTGCAGAGAATTGGCCGAATATTTCGTAGCAGTTGGATTGACTGAGCCGTAGACAATCCAGCCCAAGAGGGTTGACTGAGCAATTGGCGAATCAACAGGCCCTTTGCGAATCTTCTCATTCATGATGAAAGCTGCAGGTGCTGCTCCCAAAATGATGTCAATTGGTCTGGACTGCAGAAATTGCGGGTCAGCCAATTGCAGTCCCAGTAGATGCGACCATTTCTTGTCGATAAGGGTGTATGACGGCAAGTCTACCGCCAACACAGAGAGAATGTGGGCCTGTATTTTTAGCGAATTCTTCCCATATAGCGAATGTAGCTCAACAGTGCATGAGCCCAATGTGCGGCCAGCAGATGTGTTGCCGATGGCCCGTAGGCCCACGTTTGCGGATTTCAGAGGAAGTCCCAGTTTCTTGTGTAGCGAATTCGTCATGAATGACAGCTCAGAACCTTGATCTATCAGAAGTCTGGCTGTCAGAGGAGCTCCCGTTGTCGAATATACCCTGCAAGTTGCTGTAGCAAGTAAGGCTATTGTTTCCAGAGAATTGAGCCCTAAAAACAATTGCAGTTAGCGAATTCTGTCCATAGCGAATGACCTAATAGGACTATTCTGTACCTGAGCTGCCCGAAGCAGCAGTCGGTTGAGGATTAGCCCGAGATTCTTCATGGATGGCCGTGTGGTGCTTGTTGCCACAGTGGCGACATCTTGTAGTGGTGCGGCAGTCCTGTGAGCGGTGGCGTCCCAAACAATTCCAGCACAGTCGATGATCTTGAACCATAGTACGGCGCTGTGCGACAGAGGCAACCTTAAATTGCTGACAGTACAAAATAAAGTGCTTTTGCCTACACAGTTGGCAGATGCCTGGTTCATCTGTAGCCTCTTTAGGTGTATAGTATACTTGAGCGGTGGAACCAGAGGGGGTACTTGCAGTCTTGCTGGAATGTGAGGGTGACCGTGTGTTTGGGGGCTTGCTAGAGGTTTTTAGCAGCTTGGAGGTTGAAGCCTTGTCCTCCTTGGGTGAGGTTGGTCGTGAGGTGACTCCGATGGCGCTGATCTCCCAGGCGCGTACCTTCCCGATGAGGAAGTCTTGTAATTTCTGGTACGCCGGCAGCTCATTCGAGATGCCCAGGGTACTCTCCCACTCCTCCCTAAGTTCTGGTACCAGACGTCTGAGGGTGACGAAAACCAGGATAGGGTCCCAGTCCGCAATGGAGACTCGTAAGGTTCCCATCGCATCGATAATTTTCTGTGTCTGTAATACAAGTGCGTTTAGCTGAGGTGCCGAGTGATTAGGCACTGGCTCTGTGGTGAGGAGTTCCTCCAAGTAGGTGTTGAGAAGCCGACGAGGGTTATCATAACGCGCGACGAGGAGATCCCAAGCAGCAGGGAATGCCTCGTCTGTAAGAGGCACGTTTGCGATGAGTGCCAGTGCATCGTCCTTGAGTTGCGTCTTGAGGTAGGACATGCGCTGTGCCCCAGTGAGTTGCTCGGCATCAATTATGAGGGTGGTGAATAAGTCCCTAAACCCACGCCATTTCGTATAATCCCCGTCGAATGTCGGTAGTTTTATGTGAGGCAATTTAGTAGAGGATGGCCCAGTCGCGAAAAATTGTGTAGCATCTGCATGCCTAGGTGTCGCCTCTGCCTTCAGGGAGTTCACCTTGGCCTCCAAGCGGGTCTGCAGGCTCCCGTACAGCGTTGCACCACGTTGATAGACCTGAGCGGTGTGGTACTCATGTTCGAGCACTTCTTCGTGCTCCTCGTAAATGCGTTCGTGCAAGGCCTCAATACGGTCGACGGTTCTATTGACTAAAGCCAACTGGGCCATGGCTTGCTCGAGAGACATCGCCTGAAGTGCCTCAGGCGTGAGTCTTTGATCAATGTTGGCCAGAGAATCAACCCGGTCCTGCTGCAGCGCAGCCTTGTTGTTGAGAGACATGATGCGAATAACAGTGCTGGTGACCCGGAACTAAGTTTTCGGTCAAATGATACGGAAAAGTTCTATGTACCGGTGTACACTGACCGCCAAAGGCGACACCCGATGTGTCCAGCGATGCCTTTGACACTTAGCTTTTCACCAGATTGGCACTGCACAGCGAATACACCAAATGCTGAACACGAATTGTTAACGTGAGAAATAACCCAGAGAATAAGCCAAGCACAATTCTATTGTGACCAAACCAGCACCGATCCGGCTCGAAGGACCAAATGTTAAAGCGAGTAACAATAGAGGAATTCGGGATCTGGTCTGATACAGTTTGTCACAATAAAAAGAGAAAAATAAAAAAAACTGCGCGCACTGAATTTGGCAAAAAACAAAAAAATTATAATGATATTTATTGTACACTATATACAGTTAGCGAATTACCCGAATAAATACAATGCCAAGAGTAACACGTGGCAGCGAATGCACCCAAAACACAATTAATTAAATAATTGATTTAAAGCGAATTTACACACAGTAATTTTGGTTAACAGAAGCCAAGCAATTAGAAAAATTAGCTGAGAGAAGAACACGAGGTGAACTTGAGGTAGCCGAAAGAAGAATAATGGCGGAAACCGTTAGAAAACGAATCTTCTTCCCCGTGAGGAAGACCAAGCATGTCCCATAGCTAAGAGCCAATCAGAAAATTCATAGCGAATGACGTCAGAGAATAGCGAAATGCGCAAGTGTCAGTGAATTTGAACTAGAGATTCATTGATTGGCTATCGATTGTCGGGTGATCTGTGCTCTGCTTAGTGCTGCCTTCTTGCTGCGGGTAAGCCGAACTTCGCTTCGCCCGGGCAGTTTGGGTGTTGACTGAACAGATATAAAGAGCTAGGAGAGGTTTTTGAAAGCTCGCGTGTGCAGGGTTGCCTTGAAAAAAAAAAAAAAAAACAGACCAGGCAAAACCTATCCCAAATAATTCGATCATTCTTATTTCGTTTTTGCTTTACTTCTTTCGACTTACAGCACTGACGAAAGTCATTCCTGGGAATTTGGCGGTAAAATGTCCGATTCAGTTAGGAGTGTCTTAAGAAACTGCAGGTCTTTTTATTATTCAACAACTCTTGCAACAATCAAAGAATAGAGAATATTTACAGCAAATCAGAAAATTCTGGGAAACTTATCTGTATAATATACGAGGATTTTTTTGCGAAACCAACAAACGTTTGACCCTCACCATTTTTGATTTTGTGTCATTTTTTTCAAGATTTTTTATTCGCGAGACTAATTATTTATAAATATTGAGAGTAATTTTGAAAAGGACTTTTATTCGATTTTCAAAAACTGCATTTTCTTTTCCAAACATTTCGTTGAGCGATTTCCGTCTTTTTTTTTTTTTTTGCACATCCATTTTTATTTTTACCAGTTTCACGATGAAATTGGTTTAGAAATCTATCAAGTGAAGCACAGAATTTTTGAGAATATTTTGGGAATTTTCAGACCATTGAAACAATGTTTCAGTAGATCAAAAGACTTGAAAGTTCTGAAATAAAAACAGAGAACATTTGGCCCATCGTGGGCCTGGTCTTGAAATGTTTTTGGAAAAAAAAATACAGTTTTAGAGAATTGTTTGAGAGTTTGAAAAGAGGTCCATTTCAAAATCACTCGCAATATTTATTAATAATTAACCAGTTGAATATAATTTCAGAAAAAATTCAAGACAATGTTTCAGAGTTGGGATGGTTCCAGAAAAAATTTTGAACGAAACCAAAACGTGAGTGTCGTACATCCGGTATAGACAGAAGTCTTTGTGGTTCAAGCCTGAAAGGTCCTTTGCGCGACCTGCTGGCCTCAGATTCATCTTATTGTCCGTCGGCGATAAGCCACCGGTTCCCAACTTCATGCGGGAATAATGGCGATGTACACGACCATTTGAGACACATGCATGTCCACGTGGACCTATATTATACCCACGTATTATATGTAATATGATATAACACGCCGAGTGCGTGGGCGGCTAAAGGATGCGGGACTAGAAAAAGGGAGGGAAAAAACACGGAGAATGTCGGGATTGATCGGAACGCGTGAAGGCGAACTTTTTCTCAGTTACCGAAGGAACGATTTTGACTTCCGCGGCTCCGGAGCTCAATCGTCGCTTAAGGGGAGGAGAAAGGGGGGTACAGCTTGGACGGTCTGTTAGGAATGTTTTCTTTTTTGAGAAAATGAAAACACTTTGAGCAATTTGAGTTTGAGGGCTTTATTATTTATTGCTTCAAGAACGCTTTGGATTTTTTTTTATCGAAATTAATCACAAAATGTCTAACAGATGGACATTTTTTTTTTTAGTTAAAAACACTTTTAGGGTTCGAGTTTGTAACCCAAATGTTGAAAAAACATCTTTTTGAATATGTACTATTATGAATAATAAATGTCAATTTTCGAACAAAAAAGTTTTTGATATTGTGTCAAAATTTCAAGACGATTCGATAAAAATTGACCGAGAAGTCTGCCCAACCGGATTGAAAACGTGGTCGTTCGCTACATGTACGCGCCATGCAATCATTTTGTTATTAATTTCAATCAAAAAATTCCAAAATATTCTTGAAACTATAAATAATAAAGCCGTCAAATTGAAATTGCGCGAAGTGTTTTCATTAAAAAAAATAAAATAAAATGGGTAAAAATAGGTGTGATTTCAGACTGTCCAGGTTGCCCCTCTCTCCTTAAAAGAGCGACTGATGCGTTTCGTATTGCTAGTATAACGATGATTGCCATAACTGTTGCCTTTCAAATTAACAGGGAAGAAATTGTCGATTTCGTGTATCTACCGTATATCGGAGAAAATGATCGAAGTAGGACTGAAATACATTAGTATTATACATAGGAGCTGCACGAAGGTATTTAACGTTTTTTGCACAGTGTACATATACGATAAATGTTGTTGTAATGGTAATCACGCATAACTGCGCGTAACATTGATTGCATCGCAACAGTTGCCGTAAGCGAACTTAAGCCATTGGGACGAGGTAGATAGGCATGTGCTAATTAATGCACAGTTACACCAGCAACGGTCTTGGCGGGTTTCGCGTACCGTCGTCGGAAGACTTTTGAATGGCGCAAACACCCTCGTAACTCTTGGTAATATAGTTACACACCAAGTTTGCATATTTGTTGGCGGAACACCAATGACGAGTCCCTGTATAGTCGGACCCCGGGGCATCTGGCGCGTAGATGATCGTTTGGAAAGAGAGACAACGACGAGGCAGCTTCGACTGCTGCAACGTCAACGAACTTACGGTAAATAGGTAATTGGCGATAAGGTGATTTGTAGGTGGGTATTATCATATTTGAAAAGTTTCGGCTGACAAGGATGGTATCCCAGGTCCGTCTCTCCGATTTGATTTCTTTCGTGATGTGTTGTAGTAGACTAAAAACTAAGCGACGTGTATTTTTTTTAAGTGTTTAATGGCAGATGAAATAAGGGACGCGTCGCTTAGTTTTTAGTCTACTATAACATATTACAAACGAAATCAAATCGGAGAGATCGACTTGGGATACCTTTCTTGTGAGTGACGGTCAGAGGATAAATCAAATTCTGGAGCGGAATCGAGTGAATCGGTGTAATGGGGGCGCAAATTCGGTTTGGAATTAGCCATTTGTCTCCCGTGTTCGGCGTCCTCCCTGTAATCCTAAGGGTGTTTACCCACTCCTTGCGGCAAACCTCCGGAAGAGGATGGAATTCCTCCTTCCCTCCCCCTCCCCCCCCCCCCCCCCCATCATCCGGGTCGCAAATTTTCAATCAATTTTCATAAAGTTTTAACCGAGGACACGGCGAGAAGCGCAGCTATATGGGGGACGACGTCCCATCGGCCGGGATTAACCAACCGAAAATGTCTTCCCGGAAGGGAGCGGTGAAATTTTTACACCAGTCGTCTGTACGAGGGTGAGAATATTTACCAAATTATGAGAAATAACGTGCTCCTATCGCGTGGCGGAAAATTGACGACGTGGCCTCGAATTGAAACACAGGTACGTACCTTACACATTGGGGATGAAAAGTTGACGGGATAATCACGCCGGCTCAAAACGGGAAGAAGCTCTTAACACCCACGATAAATGGAATACGATCGTAAAGTATATCGCGGATAGTGCGAAACGATGCGACGGCGATGCAGGTGTGGATGAGCCAACGCGTAAATAGTTTCTCGAAGAGAGCGGGGATAGAAGGGGTAGGAGGAGGGACGGCGTAGGTTAGAAAGAGGAGGCATGCGACACTCCGGAGGGCTGTAAAACTCGTTGTGCGGTTTTATCCGCAACCGTCGCAATCGTCGAGCACACATCACCGAGAGAGAGTCTCGCGGAATTGATTTATCAAACTCTGGAGGACGGTCGACGACTCTTGTTTTCACCTGCTCACCCCTCATCATCCCGCACGGTTGATGATTACTCTTTCGATTCTCGAAGAGCTCGTGAATTTCAAAAACATGTCAATTAGCTGGATTTAAGGGTGCGGGGTAAGCTTGGCCTGGCGGGGGGGAATATTTGAAACGTGGTTATCGATTCGACCTTGTGGCTAGATTTTTGAATTTCAATCCCAAAATTCTGTTATAAAAATTTTTCTAACAATTTTTTTGTTCCTATCGTATACATTTAAATGTTTTTTTTTAATATTTGGACTACGAGCTGAACCCGAGAAGGTGTCTTTAATTGAAAAGAATTTTTATGTCTAACCGGAAAAGCCCTCGAGTTCGGAGTCGTTCGCTACTTGTATCTTTTCTGCCGCCATTTTGTTATTAATTTCAATAAAAAAATTTGGAAATGCTGTTGAAACCACAAATAACAAAGCCATCAATCTCGAATTGCTCCAAGTGTTTCCATTTTCTTTACCAAAACAAAAAGCTCCTAAAAATAGGCACGATTTTAGACCGTTTCCGGACGTTTTTGGAGACAATTTTTGTTTACTCCTTATACGGATTTCTTGCGGTATCTCGAGGTTAATTTCGCGAGGTGTATCTGCGATGTCGCCCCGAGACGCTTCCTCCCCACTGCAGGGGGTGGGAGGGGGATATTCAATCAGGGCCCTTTGCCGAGTCTCATTCCAAGCCTGGCTTTGGACCCGAAGTTATCCCGCGCTCATTCCTCGCCCGTCTTCCCCCCGTCGAATCCTTCCTTTTTTTTTGCGCCGCCTCAGCCTTCCTATCTGCGTGCCACCGGCCCCGCCTCCTCGTCCCTCGGAATTGAGGGAGAACAAGATATACGAAACGGTACAGACAATCTAGCGTCGTTTATCCGCGTCTCTCCGCACCCCTCAGCGTCACGCCAACACTCGACTCCCTCTCGCTAACCAACGTCTCGAGATTTCCGACCCGCCAAATTTTTCCCGCAAAATTTCGATTCGGACGCGTTGTTCGTTCCGCTCGCAACGAAACTTGAACAAAGAACCTCGCGCCAGCCACCCCCGATCTCAATTTATATCGGGCCAATTAATTTATCACCGTGGAATGGGCGAAACATTAAACGCTGACGCCCCCCCCCCCCCCCCCCCCCCCCCCCCCGTTACGATCGGTATAGATAGGTATATATTACCGTACACGGATCTAACCCTGCCTTTGTGAGCGCTGCCCGGAACACCCGGAGGAGCGAAATTTATGCGATTACGACGGCAACATCAAACGAATAACCCATATCAAACCGCTTTACCACCAGCCCCTCAGTCCAGGGCTTCGTCCCGACCCTCGACAACTCTCTCTGTACGACCGCGTCAAACAAACGCCAAAGGAAATATCAGCGAGGCCAGTGACGAGGAAGCATTCGAAATGGTCAAGCGCGTTAAATGTTTTGGATTGTTCGCAGCTCAATTTAGACGTTCACGCAATTTACGAGGAACTTTGCTTTTATCGTCTTCTTTTCTTTTTTCTCCTTCGTTATGTTTGGGTATTTTAAGGCGGATATCTTTCTACATTTTCATCCCTCCCCGAAACGGGCCTGCAGTGATTTTGCACTTGCCATAAAAATCCGTACGCTATGCTACAAATATTAAATGAGAAACCTTGCGCGCAATGAATTTTCACCTCTTTACGCTCTATTAAAATTGCACTTCGCGCATCACCCTGATACATTCGAATGAGGATCTAGTGAGGCAAATTTACTCCGAAAAGTGTAAAAAATGTATACCTGAAACATCTAAAATTTCTTAAACTTTTCCTGCGCGAGAAAAAAATTTAACCGAAACACCCAGGAACATCCTGAAATTTCTGTAAATGCCCCCTTGACGCATCCCTAAACGGCACGCATCTCCCACAGTGCGGGAAACGAAACCCAGGAAATTAAAAATTCGTCGATGAGAAGTTAGAATCCCGGTAAAAATCGGCTCTCAAGTTCTTGCATTTCCACCCCCGCGCGACGTCGCTACCGTATATTCGAGCATGTATAAAATCGCACCTACATACGGCATAATGCACGAGACGAAACGCGGCGCTCGTGCACGTAACCGACTCACACAAACACGGATTTCGCGGACATGCGCCGTCGGTGTTCTTCGGCGAACAGGGATGGCGATGCCGAGGGCGAGGGTGACACCCTGCAGTCCGCCGCGAGAGTCGGGAGCGTCGAGTCGTCGTGAATACGGAAGCGGAACAAGACGGGCGAGGACCGTGGATTTCTCGCTCCGCACAAAGCTGACAATCAAATTTTTCATCAGGGTTGAAGTCGGTTTCGCACGGAATAACCACCCCGTTTCCTCGGCCATCAGCCGCCCTTCACCGGTCGATGGACCGACTCGACTCAACCCATTTCCATACCGACGTGTAAATCTGGCTGAAAATTTCACATCCATTTTTAATCGCACCATCCTTATCGCACACCGCGATTCAAACCCGTTTCTCGATGCTCCCGGGGGTGAGAAAGAGGCTGACACGGTTGGTTATCCGCTCAAGTTCCGCGCGTGTGACGCTCTCGCAATTATCGGAGCACATCAGGCGACCCGATTCAACGTTTCTTCGACTTGTCTTCGGGCTCCCGGCTCCGTCTGTACCTTGCTTCACGTCGTCCGTCGTCGAGGTAAGTTGGTTTTTACTTTGTTGAAACACACCCTTCGCCTCTTTGGACCCTCGCGAATCCCTATCCGTTCATCCCGTCGCGTCGTCGCCGTCCCGCTCTCTCGGCACCCTCTTTTTCCTTTGTCTGCTCCGCCCAGACGAGACGTGATTCTCCACACTAGGGAGACGCCGATGTTCCTTGACCTTCGTTAGGTCTGCGCTTTTCACGCGTTTTTAACAAAGTCAAGGTAGTAATGCCGGTCAAGTAAAATTTCCGCAAGGTGTGGAATGTCGGCTGTTCTTAGAAGGAGTTTCGACTAACTCGACACTCTGCGGTATGACTATAATATGGGGGGTGTAGGTGGACTGGTAGAGGTGAACGAACGAACGAACGCACGAGCGACGAAGCAATCAGCTAATTAGAAATCAAGATAATCGACGTCGCTGTTACGTACGATTCAATTTTCTCAACGAATTCGCTTCTTCTGCTGATTAACTTATTATATACGATGTGATGATTGATCACCTACCGCGACATGTTTTGTCTACGAGCTGGAAAAGCGAGGCTTCACCTTGAGATATTTCATTCCGTCCGTCGAAGTCCTCCCTTCTGTTTATCTTCGCGGAATTTACGAAATTCCTGGACCTTTTCCAGATCATCAGATTGCCCTCGGTAATCCATGTCTACCCTCCACGCGAGGCGGGTTGTTTTACCTTCCAGTGTACCTCCTCTTCGCAGCGACTAGCGTTTGGTTCTATCGACTATCGGTAAAGCCGGAGCTTGAAAATCTTGGATATTTAATAGCCGACCAATTAACGACGTGGCGGGTAGGCCTTAAATCGATCTAAATTCCCGTGCACCGTGATACTCGAAGAGAAGTGATTGGTTATATACCAGACCGGGTCCCGCGGGATGGCTATAAATGAAAACGACTCGGCATCGGACGGACCAACAGCGATGGGTCAGGATACCAGGGACCCGATTGGCGAGAGCCGGGAAGCGATTGCATCATCGAACGCCATAACAATATAAAGTTGTTAAGGCTCCGAGTCCTTCCGTTCTCTCGTTTCGTTCATTGGATGGCGCTGTGTCAATCGATCCCAACCACCGCTGGGTGCAACCGAGTCACGAACTCGTTTGCTGCTGCTGCTGCTGGTGCTTCTGCTTCATGCCTCCTAGAGCCGGCGTTTGGGTTAAAAAGGTGCTGCTGTTAGAGCCTCGGGTGTCAATCGATACCGTCATTGACACGTAGTCTGCAGGCTGGAAGCTCTCCACCCACGTCCGACGGTTAGAAGGTGCATGGGAGGGATTCCTCCCTGTTCAGGCTGCTGGTGAAAAAGTGGGAAAAAAATTACCGGGATGGGGACTTGGATGTGTGGATGAAGAATGGCGGTCGAATACCTCGTCGCGAGATTATAGACAAAGTGCGGACCCCTCGCCGAGGACACCGTTCGTAAAAAGTTTATTAGCCTCGGTTGTATATGGTGGAAAAATCGTTTATGGACCCTCGATGTATGTCACGATCGTATTTTGCTACAGCGATATTGCACCCACGTGGTACCAAAAACGATTCGACCCTCTCGTATAAGGAATTCTTGCAATAACTGTACGACAAGAGCCGAATGATGACTTGACCATTGTTCCCCCGAAGGGTGTAACTCCGCGCATACCATGCAGAGGCACACCTTTCATCATGACGAAGCATAAGGTGTTTGAAAACCTAACGAAACATCATAAAATACGTCGTTGTTCAGTTTTAGAACGACTTTCAAGGAGTCGGCTTTTAAAAATATGAACATGGTTTGTTCGTTATGATTCACTAGCTGAATTTTAGACAATCCTTAGGCTGCGAACCAACGATTTTTCCAAACATGCATCGTTAAAGTAACCTCATCAACTTAAACCTCATCACTTTTCGCACGTGTTGCACCAGCAGCTTGACCATTTCTGCAAACCACGTCCACGAAGTTATCAAATGCATCATCGGAGCCTCGCCTTGATTCACCATCATTTTTCCCCACGAAATTTCCCGACAGGTCCATATTTTCGCCTGATCATTGTGTTCTCATACACTATGCAACAACAACAACTTTCCCTACTCTCCATTTGAATAGTCGATTCGATGTGTCGGGTAGGGAGAGGCCAGAGGAAACATGTCGTCTCCACATAATAGAATGTATACCTATGTGTATGCGGCGAACAGCCGTCTTCTATTATCCATATAGTAAGGCTTAGTATGTATGTACTCGTACATACCATCGGGATACTTCCCAGATGAAGCTTCTGCAATTTCTCACAATTGGGTAACTCGATCAGAAGGTTCAAAGAGACAGGGATGAACAACTACTCGTGGAATTGATGCTTGGGGCGAATATTGGACGCGGCGTTGGACATTGAGCGCGATAATTCAAGAACTCCGACATCGATCGGGTTGAAATTTACAGGCTCGTTGGGCGAGGGGATCGGCCATCCATCCGACCTCCGACACCCGAACATATCATCGGGCAGAGACGATTGCCTCCGTTTTCAGCTCCCCGACCTTCCAAGACCAGAATCAAAGCTTCCTTCACTCGGGACATCCGGGGTGCAGGTATTTCGAGAATTGCCATTTGAACGCTCCTCCCTTCACACGTTTCGGCTGACCCTTTCAGTCGCACATTTTTCAACTCAATATGTTTACCTGAATTTTGTTACTCGTGGGTTTTTGAGGTCGCTGATCACGGATCTGAAGTCGGAAATTGATCATTTTTGAATTCAAGATGGTCGATGTAATATCGAAAAAATGAACAAAATTCGATGATTCTGGTCGAAACTTGTTACTCGGAGGGTTTTTGGGGTTATACGAAGTAACAAAGGTCATTTGATGTTGTAAATGAACTGTGACGAGGCTAGGACACGGAAATTTTTTGAGATGGGAGACTAATTTTATACTGTTGGAAATTTTTGCTCGAAATGTGGCAACTAGGGTATAACCTGCAATAAGTTACTATATTCACCTGCATGCAGCAACGAGCCTCGAGATCAGACATCGCAAGATCACCCAAAGGTTGGCCACCCTTGCGGTTAACCCAGATATGCGCGCTTTGATGCATCGCAAAGCTGCAGAGAGAGAGAGAGAGAGAGAGTTTCTCATCGTGCCGGGTGTTTATTGAACGTATAGAGCGGTATTAAAGCTGACAATTACGATACCCTTTGAATCGGTTTCTCTGCCCGAGTGTTCGTGTGTACATGTGCATGTGTGAGGGGGAGGGTGGCGTACAAAGTCCGGGATATTCTTGGGCGTGAATAGTCACGCGAGATGGGCGATGGAAGGGCAGACGTGCTGATTCCGCCTAGAGGTGGCAGGCTTTGATCTAGAACTTCGTTGGGGGCCGGAGGGCTGGGAGAGAAATCGGGGACGAGGTGGGGGTTGTTTCCTTGTGTCGAGCCTCGCGTTCGATTCTTGTTCTTGACGATATAGAACGAGACTCGCGAGGACTTTCAGACTTCGCTGCTTGTGTCAAGTCAGGCAATCGAACGTCAAACGTCAAACGTCAAACGTCAGACGTCAGACGTGTCGGTAGGCGTCAAAACTGACGGAAACTTGCCATTCGATTCGTATGCATACGTAAGTGTGTGTCTTCGCACACGTTCAGTTGTAAGTTATACAGGTCTGCAACCAAAAAACTGCACAAGTTTTTTTATACTGTTTTGTTTTTTATAGATTTTCACTTACTTAAATCCGGAAAAATACTAAAAAAGTTTCTTCACGTCAGGTTTTTTCTTCAACTCGTGTTAGTCGTTTCATTTAGAGTCAAACTCCCGCTTAATCCGAAGTCTGGTACATTATTCTCGATTCTAAAAATCCTATGCACAAGTGATTTCTTACTTTTATTGTTTGTTTAATTTTATGAGGAATATTGTTTAGTTCATGGTAATGAAATGGTGCTGTTTTTCATTATCGTTATGTTTTTTTTTTTATGCAAACAGCTTGTACTTTGCAAGAATACTGTACGTGATGGAGAAAAATGGAAGTCATTCTTGGATTCAGCACAGTTGAAAACTTTATAATTAGCAAAAACATCCCATGCAGCTGAAGAAAAATTCTTGTGCTATTTTAGCGATTTATCGACGCACGCCTTCGAGTCGGGGCGTATGGTTAAAATTATATCCTTTTCAATCTGATTTCCGAAAGAAATTTTCTCGTTATATATGTCATTTCGATTCCAGTCACGTTTATTCATGATGTGAAACGCGTTTTTCGCGAATTCTCATCAATCTTGTACGATCCTGTGTATCTACCACATTTTTCTCTCTGCAATATTGCAAAAAATAGCTGACAAAAATGTGAGAATATTAAAAGAGAAATGATTTTGAGAAAAAGAACGGCGGTCGTCAGTTTTTGTATTTGTTTGCATTTTCACCATGCCGACAATGTTTGAATTATATCTAGAGAAAATTTCATAAGTTAGGAGTGCAGGACAATTGTGAGAAATTACCGAGTAATTATATGGTACAACAGTTTTGCATTGTTGTTTCTTTTTCTTTCTTTCTTTATCCTTTTCATATGCAGGGAATAAAACTATATAAAGTACAAAAAAAAGTTAGCACTCTGTTGCGGAGGCTGCAGGATGCCATATTGTTCAGAACCACTTAACTCCTTGAATTCTTGTCGAGAAGTTTTCCCCGGTACGGTAAATCGCCGCACATGTGCACCCGGCACGGCAGGGAACTTTCCCGTGATCAGAATTGTGTAAACAACAAAACTCATAAGCTGTCCTGGTCAGTTTACTTCCGGAAATCCAATTGTTTGAACAACTCGATACTCCGGGCAGCCGGTCCAGCTGGTGCTTTTATTCCTTTCGAAAACTAAATCAGCGACGGGAAATCGACGGGATTTTAGCCCCGCAATCGGAAGGCACGACTCCGACTCGACTAATTCGGAAAAAAATTATTAACACTGACTAAAAGACGCACAACACTCTGTAAAATACTTTTGTCCTTCGTTATTCTCTAGTAACGAAAATCCACGACGAGGATCCGTATTTGTTTTTTCAGATTGCGCGTGTGAGGAAACATTCGCAAAGAAAATGGGCAAACCACTGAACATGAACGCTGGGTCGGTCTGGGTATACAAGTAATAGGAAAACTAGAAACGTATTCCCGGTTTAAAATTCCAGGACGAAAGCGACTTTCCGTCTGCATTACTGCAATTGCTGCACGTCCCACGGTTAGTTCTCTTTTCTAATTACACACCCACCGTTGGAACGTGGATTTTTCTGCTAATAGTGAAGTTAAAAGGAATAAGACGAGGACATTCGGTGTAGGTATCCTACATTGTTTCGGTTTTTTCTTTCCGTCCCACTCTTGTTTGGTACGTCATTTCTGTTTTGTTATTTATTTATTTTTTTTTTCTCTGCTATTGTTCGGCAAGTAGAGTTGGAGACGCCATAGAAACCCGTAACTTCCCCGCTTACGGGTTCGGCGGTCCGACGCGAGACGTCTTACAGTTACGGTGCTGCTCTACTGTGTATAAGTCTGAAAGGGTTCGCGCTTATAGTTGAGGGTTTACACCCGGTCAGGAGGCTGAGAAAAGCAATTTTTCAAAGATTTATCGTGAAGAGACATTTCAATTTATTGATATAAAAATTTATATATATATATACATTTGGCGTACCATTGAACTTCGTTTGATATTTTTTATTTGTAAAAATAATGATTTTCAAACCTGCGATAGCCGATCTCCGGGAGCACCTCTTAAAAAGGCGACTTCCGGTAAGCAAGATATCTCCTGACTGGATCATCTGAAATGAGAAACTGAAAAAGATTTAGTTGATATAAGGTATTGTCTGGCCTTTGATCGAAGGAATAACCAAAATATTAATTGTTAACAAAACGGCGGCTTCGGAAAGAAAAAAAAAAAAAAATGGATATTGCATAAAAATTTTCGCTTTCATTTATTTATAAAATGGAAAATATTTACCGGCGAGAAAAAAACCTTCGATCAAGGACAGAAAAATATATTCATAAAGCTTGTGTAAAAATTTGAGACTGTTCGGTTCAGCCGTTTCCGAGAAATTTTCCTCACCGACTTTGAATATATGGTTTTGATAAAAAATCGTGTTCAAAGTTTCAAAAGCACTTTATACGCTGCTAGGGCGTCTTTGAAAATGTGCGCGTAACTTCGAGAATATTTGTTGGGTCGACACGAAATTTTCTGTTTATATACTTGAATATATGCGCAATGCCAAATGAAATGGAAAAATAACAAATCGATTTTTGGTAAATCCCGACTGAGCATGACTCCTTGAAAGATGGCTGGCCGATTCCCTATCGCAAAATGGAGCCACTAGTCTTCTTCGTTTCGCGAATTGGACTGCAAATTGCAATTGCAGAAAGTGGGTTGAGGTGGTTGCCGTTTCTCGGATACCTTATACACGCGACTTATACCTGAAATGAAATTGTATCGGAGCCGTGGAAAAGTGGCTGAAGCAAAAACCAAGAAGTTTTTACAAATCTTGAATTCTCCTCACTCCCCGCAGAAATTGATAAAGCGTCTGTAAGTATGAGGTTGCGTTTTTTTTTTTTTTAATTCCCGTCTAAGGAGGGCTGGCTCCATTTTCGATAAAATTAGAACTCGAGTCGCGTTATAGAGGCATTCGAGAGGCGAAGACGCAGCTTCCTCGGCACTCAGGGGCAGCTAGTCTCTAAATTTGCATATTTTAATCCGCAAACAAAAAGTCGCTCGTTCGAGTTCTTTTATACAAGGTTCCTCGTTTATTCCATCGCTTCTTTTCTCTCGCTCGTTCTCTCCGGACTACAGTTCCGATCTAACATTTGTCTTCTTCAACCCCCGGGATCTTTTTCCCAACTTATCTTTTTTCTTTTCTTTTCTTTTTTTTTTCTTTATTATTTTTCCCTGAATTTATCGATTCTTAAAATCCCGAGATGCCGTGCGTCTTAATCTACTCGTGGATTACGAGAGATATATATCGTCACGATTATAAACCAATGATCGATTTGTAACGCCTCGCGGAAGACTCGCGTATTCATTTCACGAAGAGGGAACTTTTCGTTTGATAAGATTCGCGTATCTCGACGAGTTATTCAAGTATTGCTAATGTAAGGATTAAGGTGGTCCTTAAAAAGGTCCTTTTCGAATTTCGACCGGCTCATCCCCCGAATCGGCTCAAAATATTTTAAAAATAAATTCATAATTTTTTCTGATTTTCATCTCAACTTTACCCCGTGCCCGCAAGAGGGTGGATTTCCTCATTTAACCCCTTCAGTTGCACATTAAATCTGCTGAACGGATTTTGATAAAATTTGGCACACGAGGATTTCTTGGGTCGCAGATTACTGACTTCAACTCTTAAATTTGAAAATTTAAAATGGTGTATCCAATATGGTGGACCAGAATCCAAAAACTCATTTAATTTTGGTGAAATTCGGTACTCAAGAACTTTTCAGGTCGCTGATTAGGAATTATTAATTCGAAATTACGAAATAGAAAATGGCGGATTCAATATGGAAGACCAAATTCCCATACGTCGCTGGATGTTGCCACATTGGAACCAACAGTTCGAATTTTGTAATTTGAAGTTCAGATTCGTAATCAGCGACCTCGAAAATCCTCGGGCGCCGAGTTTTATCGGAATCAAATGACTTTTTGGATTTTGGTCCGGCGTGTTGGATCCGCCATTTTGAATTTTAAAATGTCGAGTCCAGATTCGTAATGAGCGACATAAAAAAGCCCCCTATACCAAATCTTATGGAAATCCGTTCGGTGGATTTAATGTGCCGCTGAAGGGTTTAAATGGGGAAACCACCCTCTTGCGAGTACGGTTTAAAGTTGAGATAAATATCTGAAAAAATTAGGAAATTACTTCTCAATTATTCGGAACCGATTTGGGGGGTGAGCCGGTCGAAATTCAAAAATAACCTTCTCGAGGACAACCCTAACAAGGGTAGTATTTTCTAGCCTTTGAAAAAATAACGATGCGCGGCTGAAGGTGGAAAAGCCTGTGAACTTTAATTGAATAAAGTCGAGTGGCGAATGAGGAGGAAAGGAGCGACGAAGGGAAGCAGGGAGTAAGGGATGAATGTACGAAGGTATGAAGGGAAGAAGGGCAGAGCCGGCCTAGGGAGTTGAATTTTAGTAATTTTAGTTGCGGGGTGGCCGCAGCGGCTCCCGTTCCACCCGTAGATCTCCCGTTGGCTGAACCCACCCCGCGACCCTTTCGCCTCTATATCGCCCGGCCATATTCCCCGCCATTTTCATTTTACCCCCCGTTGAATTTCCTCCGTCCCGTTACCCCCGCCGTTCTGTTCCGCCAACCCCGTCCTCGTTAAATCATTTGTTCGTCGCTCTCGGCTGACCACTTAGTCTCGGGAATTTGGCGCGGGTCGCTGGCACCGAGTTTAAAGTTTGAAGCCTACTCGCAACGGGAAAAGGGATAATCGAAAGGAGTGGCGAAAACCTCGAGTAAAAAAGGGGACAAAATAAGAAATACGTCTCGAACGCTTCGTCTTGTCCTCGTATCCTGATGGATATTTTTTCTTTTTTCCTTCAGTGCCATGTTGCGTTAATTCTCGTTCTCTCCCTCTGCCTTTTATTTATTTATTTATTTATTTATTTATTTATTTACCGTTCTTTATTTTTTCCTTTGATCGCGGAAAGGGGGAAAAGTTTCTCGAAGCGTTACGCGATACCCGAGGGATATATGCGTGGATCCAGGGAACTCCACGAGGAGTCTCCTCTGGGAGTTCCTTGGGTAACGAAAAAAGCGAGTATAAACACGACTCAGACCTTGACCTTTCGACTGCCTCCAATATATGTATACATACGTATTAGTGATGTAACGAATATTCGCATTCGCATCCGCATCCACATTAGCAAAAATCGTGCGAATGTTTTGGCGAATGTGATTGTCACAAATACTTTCTATCTTGCTTGTGAAAATTGTGAAAATAATATGAATTAAGACAAGAAAACATTTGTTTTGTAACGAACTTCTGTTACAAAAGTTTGTTTTCACGTTCGAATCACACTCTAACCTAAAAATTAATTTGTTTAGGTGCTGTTATCAATTTGTAGATAAATGATCAAACAAACAATCGGCTTGGTTTGGATCGGCTCGGCAATTTCCGTAATAAGATGCAAACGGCGCTAATCTGTGCTTGCGACTCGCACGGAGTGCCTGTCGGCCAATCAATCGTCGACTTTGAGCCGTAGACAAATGGCGCTAGATTTAAAAATGTGCATTCGCATTCGCGAATATTAAAAAATTTACATTCGCTACATTGCCAATACCTGTGCAACTTCTGTTTCCCTTCCCACTCATTTTACCCATAACGCTTCACCCCTTTTCCGCCACGTGCACACCCCACGAACTTGGACACGTTGAAGAAAAAAGCAAAATACATATATTCTTATCCTGCTTATCTTGATTGCTCAGGTGGGTGCTAGTCGGAGGCGAATTAGGCGTGTTTACACAGCTCAGAGTAATTCCACAGGGATGTAGAATGTAGGGGATGATAGATAGCGGGAGCGAGAAAACATTCCGTATTTTGTCACGGAAGTGGGAAGGGAAATTATTTTGTCTCTTAATCTTCACTTTTTCACTTGTTATCGTTACTTCTTGGCGCTGAACGAGTTCGTTTTATTTCTCTCCCGGAAGTCTATAGCTCATAGCTGAATAAAAAATATCGTTGAATAGGGGATGATCGTGTTACGCTTGTGGCCAGACAGCGGTCGGGCAATTTCATTTGACCAGTGATAGGGATCCCGAACGCGGTGGTATACCTACGTATAAACGTAGCGGTGATCGATAAGAGAAGAGCTCGGAGTTAAAGTCAGTCCCGCCTGCTTTCAGACGTGTAGGATATCCTCGGGGAAGAAAATATTCCACCGGTATAAAAAAGGATCACGATAATCCTTCCCGATCCGCGGATGCCGATCCGTTGAATCTGATGTTTCCGAAAACTCGGTGACTTGTTAGTAGGCGTGGGATATAATACTTGAGCTTTTCTCATCATCGTTCCCTACAAAAGCTCGCGTAGCTTTTGCGGGTATTGAGATAATGTGATCAAACGTTTGATAACTAAAAGCAAATGAAAAAAAAAAAAAAACAAGGGAGTGATAAAAATACGGTTGAAAAGTTGGAAATTTATAAGCGATTATCAACCGGAGCTTTTTAGACCCGCGTTGCAGGTTTGGTTCCTCGTTTGCGTCCCTTTGCTTTGGCGTGACGGACGGTTTGTTGCTCGGAGCTTTTCCCAGGGTGGGCATACAATATTCGTCGGTTCCCCCACCGAGTCGAGTTTAAATCCTCTCAGTGAAGCTTTGCTAAACGTTACTCTCGGCGAAAAGTGCGGTGCCACGTCCGCCGCATACACGTGAAATTTTAGGCTTGCAGGAGAAAGGGTGGAAGGCTGGGATGGCGGGGAGGGCAACGGGGTGGGGGATGGTTGGTGGGGGGGGGGGGGGGGGGGGGGCCGCAGAGAGATTACAATATCGTGCGCGTTAATGTGATTAAATTGTGTACGGGATATAACGCGCGATGAGAATGAGAACAACGGAAAGCTGAAAGCTGAAAGCTGCGGTCTGCCATGCAAGTTCGTTTGCGTCAAGCCGTGATCCATCCACCTTTCCTCCCTCGACGGGACGTCGGTGGTATTGGAACGTCGGGC
This sequence comes from Neodiprion pinetum, assembly GCF_021155775.2. NCBI lineage: Eukaryota > Metazoa > Arthropoda > Insecta > Hymenoptera > Diprionidae > Neodiprion > Neodiprion pinetum. The sequence goes on from NC_060233.1 coordinate 478,181, forward strand.
GTGCGGTGACCGTTTTTAATCAACGTGTCCCACTGGTCGTTACAACACTCGTTTAATGCTCCATAATTCTGCTTCCCGTCCGCCATCCATCCTCGACGTCGTCGACACGGGGCGGGGTGAAAAAGATATAATGGGAGAGGGGGGGGGGGGGGGGGGGGGAATTGTCGGTGTGTAACAAAACGGATGAAGGTGAATACATTTATTTATTTCAGTCGGATAGTAGGTACGATGTTGAACGTAAGAAATATCCAGGTGCCTGTTAACACCTAGGTTTATAGGCCCAGCGTGGGGAAGAAATTTGCAAAAGTAGGCAGTCAAATTGGAAAATAAAAACAAGTTATGAGGTAGTAAATAATATTAAAGGTGCCATAATATTAGTTTATGCAGATTAGCCAATTTCTCAGCTTCATTTTTATGGAATTTTTTAATTTTTTTTTCCTTCGGAGTTCAATGATCTCAGGTTATTATCCAATTTGTCGAAGCAGAGCATCGCTGTAATAAAACTACTTCTGTGATGGATTTATTTTTTAATACTAGGAGGGATCGGGATTTTATTTCTTGTATCGAAGGTTAATCTATCGCAGTTTGATTTTAAATTCACACAGCGATTGTAAAATATAGGAATTTTCAAATCTCTAAGGTCTTTTAAAATTTCTAGTTTCTCAGCATTATTTTCAGGAGCATGTCCCGAATTTTTTCTTTATTTTTGCATATTTTCATCTTTTTTTTTTATCACTGTAGTATAATAATGTTGATTTATATTTTAATCGGACAGCAGCAGCAATGGCGGCAAAGAATTTGTGCGTCAGTTACGAGTTCGAGGGGTTGAGGAAAAGTCGGAGGGATGTCGAAAAGTGGGGAGGGGGAGGATTCGGATCGATTAACCTGTCGGTGAATATCGTAACGGAATCAATCTCCGGCTGTATTGCCGTAGCCGGAGGGCGACGATGTTGACTTTTCTAATTTCGACGACATACAGACGCTACGGGGATAAACAAAGATTCGGTTTGCACTCGGATCGAGGGATACGGCTTTCACCTGTTACTCGAAGGTTGCTGCAATTACGCTACGAAAATATTTTCTTACGAAATTCGCTGAGATCTGTTGATCAGATACGAGAATCGGAAGGTACTCGACTTAATTAGCTGGGCAAAATTTTCAATGAAACGCCAATGGTGTAATGAACCGACAATCGGCGATAGAGTTGGAGATTTGAAAATTTGAACATTTCAACGTAATTTCCGTTCCACGTTCGTCGGAGAAACGACGGGCTTATTATTGTTTCTCATTTCCACACGACGGAGCTGAACAATTTTATTCGCTCTTGGAATTCGGTGCCCTCTCTGTGTAATTAATACGATGCCAGACTGTTGGCCCAACGGCTGTTCATATTATCCATGCATATATTAAGTCGTATCTACATCAGGAACCTTTCATGTAAACATGTTATATTCAAAATACTTCCACGCCTTAATAATGGTATTATTTTTCACGCGTCCCTTGAATCATGGACTCAACAATATACGCGATGACACGGCGCTTGCTTACAGATCATCCTGTTCTATTCAGCGTTTATAACTATGACATTTCGATGAAAACTAAGGTCTTTGGGTGAGAATTGGTGCTCACAGAACGCACGGTTCGACATTGCGATGCACCTCCGTAATTTTCCTGGCAGGCGTAAAAGGGTTGGATGGAATAGAAGGTGGCCTTATTTAGAGTGTTGACGAGAGTTTTCCTTACTTTATGTTTTATATATAATATTTTGTTGCAAGAGTAATAATGTTCCAAAAATCTTTAACCGCGAGGTTTTAGTCGGCATTAGCGATACTATCTGAAAAAATACACATGATCGTACCAGGAAATCTAGACGAATTGCACTTCCTTTAAACAAAAAAAGGTGAGATTTCGACGGTGTGCAACTCGTCTAGATTGGCTGGTACGATGACGTGAATTTTTGTTCAGGCTAGTAGCACTAATGCCCATGAAAACCTCGCGGTTACAGATTTTTTGAAACATTATTACTCTTACAATAAAATATATACTGAAAAAAAAAAAGTTTTGTCCATGTTATTTCCATAAGAATCTTCGATCACGATGCGGACTATCTTAGAGTCGATGTAAAAATGTGAAAAAATTAGGCAATTGTTTTTGAATAATGGGGCGGCAAAGATTCGTCAACACTCTAAACAAGGAGCACCCCAGTGACCAGGCTACGGCACAGTTACGCACGCGACCGAATCCCCATCTCGAGGACGCAGAGTTACCGTTTACACAAATTGCTCACGGTGGCGGGTCGGCGGTACGAGGGGTGATTGGGGGGGTCGCGGCGTCCTAGAACAACACATCGGGTCGGATCTCTCGCAAAAGCCTGCGGCTTCAATTTGCGTTGAACGGGTGGAGGACGAGGAGGAAGATGCCGGGTGTGGTGCAGGGAGCATGGCGAAGCCGATGGTTGGGTAATAACCCTTCCTCGAAGTCTGGGCAGGCAACTGCGTTCGCAGTTGAAATTAGAACGGTCGCAAGTGCCAACCGAAAGCTCGAGGAAGGAAACTCGGAACTGGTAACTGGTGGGAAGTCGGCGCGAAAAGGGGTGAAGGGAGAGAGCGGAAAAGCGAAGGAGGGAAGGAGGGGGCAGGTGCCGGGGCCAAAATTTAATTGAAGGAACGAACTTCGCACGCGGATGATATATTGATTTAATTATTGTAACAGTTCTCCACGGCCAACCGGGGCTTAGTTCTTGGCTCTCACAGTAACACGATCCATGGACTCTCTTGATGCTCTTGATGTTGTTTTTGTTTTTTCTTTATAATCTCTGAAATCGACCCTCGGAATCCGACCGATAGTCTATAATCGAATAATTATGTAGGTACCTAAATTAGGGTGTTTGAAATAAAAAAAATAATTGACGATTTTCCATCATGGCACCTGCTGGAAAGTTTGTTCAGGTTTAAAGAAAGATTCTGGGAAAAGATGAAAGTTATACGTTACGTGGAAGATCGCGTTCAGTTGATTTTTTACTTTGATACATTTTTGTTGTCAAATTTATGAAGAATTGCGAATCAAAGGTTTTTTTCTTTTATCGCTTACATCAATCGTAATATCAATTTTCGTCGGTAAGAAAATCCACACTTGTAATATTAAGTCTCCAGTTGATGTTTGAGAAGTGTATCTGACGATCTTTTCATTATTAATTCAATCTTATGAAACCGCTATAATTTAATACGAACTTTTAATTTAGGAGAATAAGACTCCTGGTTGATATATCGTTGTGTTATGGGTCGTGACTTTGGCTTGAATAAAAATGTTATGAAAAAAATAAGAATTGAAATGCTACAACCTGTTTCTTGACAAATGTGACGAGAAAGTGAAAAATCAGGTAAGCGCGATCTTCCACGAAACTCAGAACTCATCTTTTCACAGACTCTTTCTTTTAACCTCAACAAACTCTTTAGGGGGTGGTGCGATGGTGGAAAATGGCAGGTTATTTTTTTCCGAAACGCTCTGCGGTACATAAAATACACTGCAAATGACCGAAGCACAAGATAACTGACAACGAACTCGAGCTTTCACAATCAAACGAATTAGCGATCGATCCCTCGATCAATTGTCGCAATTTTTCTCAGACACGCACCAGGCTGCACGGAGACGGGGTTCCGTAACGCACGTGTGTCGAAAACAACAGCAAAGCCATCAGAATCAATTTCCTCGACGCTGAGACATCTATACTTGAATACTCATAACCCGTGACGTATGTTTGTCGTCTATCACGGAGGTCCCGGAAGTGAAACGGCGCAGAGTAAATAATACCCTGTCCCGATCGGTGTTCCCAGGCTCGTTTCGCCGTTCGAGTCGAATTCCACTCAATTTCACTCGCGTGCAAACAACTGTTATTCCGTTCAAATAACGCATGACAAAGGCGAAGGCGAGCAAAGACAGGAGCGAAGGATACGCGACGGTGGTTTCACAAGTTGGGTTCAAAGAGCGTCTTAGAATTTCGGAATCGAACGACGGACTTGAAGACGGAGGCGGAGGCGGAGGAATCGGGATGAGGGTAGAAATATGTGGAATAAAAAGAGGAGCTCGATCGCTCTTCGCCCGTTACAATTTCGACAACTTTTTTCTCTCGTTATACAAGCTGATTCGAGTAAATCTCGGTATAGGTATACATCTCCGGATATCAAATACTTTTACCTCTAGGGCCGGAGATTCGGTGAATTGAAAAAATTCTACGACCGAATAATTTGACAATATTGAAACAGTATCCTCGGGAAATGTTTTTTCTCAGATTACATTCGCGTAAGAACGAATTTTACGGGTTCTTTTGAGGTTTTCCGATCTGATTTCGCTAATATATTTTTCCTCTTTTAATTTTTCGCAATTTTTACCTCGGCCCTTCTCCTCTTTCTCATCCCCCGTATTCGTATATTATATATAACAGGTCAACAAAACAAAATAATATATTTGTTTTTTAGTTTTGAGATAAATAAATTCCGATTCTATGCATCGAATAACAATCAAAACCTTTATTTGTTACTTACACAGTTTGTTTTTGTATTATTTACGTTGATAAATAAGTCTTGAAGTTTTTCATTGATTGCTAATATGGGTGCATATTTAGAAGCGAAAGGAAAACGTTTTCACCAAGATGTGATGGACTCTATCGTTATTAACGTTATCAGGGACAGCATAACGAGAGCACGATGGGAGACTACGTTTCGGATTTGATACGAGAAAGTCCGTACGAAAATAGAAGAAGTACGAAAAATATTCACTTTCAAACTTTGTTTATCAATTCTTTTACATTTGCAGTTTATTATTAATTATTATTTTTGAATAAAAGTGACTTGAATGCAGAACTCAAGTTTTTTTAATTATTGTTGAAAATAAATGTTTGAGAAAATAGGTAATTTTTCTTAAAATCCGAAACATCGTTCTGGTTTCTACAAAAACAAACTTTCACCCGATAAAGCTGTTTTTTCATTTATTAGTTACCCAGAATAAATCAAAATTTGACATCCAGAACCAAAACTCAAAATTCGTATTGAGCGGTGTTCTATACCTATATTTCTATGAACGATACAGCGCAATTAGGAGAAGAAACTCGAGCTCCAACTTATTCTGGATCAGCCTGTAGGAACTTGGATCTTAGGGTTCGCTACGCCCGGTTGACTTCGGAAAAACACGTGCTGCAGCATCGGCATCAATCAGGCGATTAACGCACCGGAAAGAACCGATCGATAAAATTCCCCACGTAGTATAAAGATGGAATAAGAAAGAAGTGTGGGTGAGTAGGGTAGTGAAACAGTTCCGCAAACGTGAAAGGAAATAGACAGTGAGGGTGGGCCAAAAAAGAAACAAAAAAAAACAAGCGAGAAAATACCAGACGAAAAACATACCTTTATACGTGGTTTATTTACTTTTTTGTGCTTCGGTATTTCACGATAACTTTTCGTAACATCGCTCAGCCTTAAGGTTAGGTAGTATTCCCACCTTTACCGACCGAGCAAACTCACCCTTTTTCTTTCTATATTAAATAAACAAACGAATGGAAAGGGCTAAAATTTCGACGGTGCATCGCTATTCTTTGTAGTGGAATTCAGGAAAGTTACTCGTATCTCAAAAATCGTCGAAAAAATGTGTGGCTTTTTTGACAGGTGTTACTATTCCCACATTTCCCGCATTTCATAAAAGGATTTCGCAATTTCGGAAAGAATGAGGAGTAAGATGAGCCATCGTGAAACTGTTTTCATCCAACATTGAGGTCGGCAGACGAGAACTAGGAACTACAAGAATCTCGTAAATAAAAGATGCTCTCAGGATCAGCCAGGCGCACATTTTTGTGACCATTTTCGAGAATTTCAGGAAATTCCTGGGCATTTCGGTTAATTTTCTTCCTATGCAGGAAAAGTTTCAAAAATTTCAGAAGTTTGAGGTGTGCATTTCTTACATCTTTTAGAGTAAATTTGCCTCATTAGATTCTCATTTAAGTGTATCAGGGTGATGCACGGAGTGCAACCTATGACAATGTGTTAAATATACGTATAAAAACAAGGAGTAAAAATTTCAAATGAATCGGACAGAAACTGTTGGAGAAACCTTGCGCGCGATTTTGAAAAATCAATATTGAAGAAAAATGCATTTAAAGTATAAATTTTCAAAGAGTTGCGGTACGCTGACTGATACAAATTAAAGCTTTTCAACTTGGAAAAAAGTTTTCAGGGCCAAAATCGATACGTGCCCATTCAGAGGATGGATAAAACTCTAGAAAAATGCTGAAAACCGACGATAAATTTTTCGGCCATAAATGTCCCCTTGATTCTTCATCCCCTCGCCACCTGATCGAAACGATTATCAACTCGGTGCAAGTTTCGCGAAATAATTTGGCAAACTTGATGGCAGAGTCGGTGAGTTACGGAGATCTCGAGCTCCGCGGCATCTCGACAGCCAGTAGAAACAGAGTCGAGTCGCTTCTCGTCTCGTCTCGTTTCGTTTCGACTCGTTTCGTTTCGTCTGGAGCCGGTCCGCACGCGTGGTTGGGAAGGTCGAGGGCGGTGGCGAAATTTATGGCGAAATCTCCAACCCTCTCGGAGGGTTCCTGGAACCCGCGACGGTCGAGCGGCGTAACCGCGCGTTGATATTCATGCCGACAGGTTGCCGTTATTGACTGCATGTGCGGATAAACTGTACACCAGAGGCGCGGCTTCGCCCGCGGCAGCGGCAGCGGCAGCGGCAGCAACAGTAGCAGATACAGAAGCGCTTCTCGCTGCGTTTGACAGCGGCAGACGAATGGGCGGAATAGCGTTTCCACACGTGTGCCTGGCTGCCCTTCGTGTCTGTTTGTAACCCTCGTTGCGCCCGCTCCTTCTTCCTCTAACTTCGGCTTCGTTCGTATGCGGCTCGAGCGGTCTTACGGGGCGCAGAAACGTGCCGCATTCACGCTCAATCTATATCATCGAATTTTAGTCTCTCGAGTCGAAGGCTGTAATTAATTGAATGAAAAATGAGAATGTCTTGCGGAAAATGTATGGCGAAGTCGGTGAATCGACAATGTGAAGCAATGTAATGTTTATTTAGTTGGTCGTGGGGTTAAGGCCGTAACGCAGAAATACAATGAATACAAAATGTACAACGGAATAACTTGAACACGTGAAATTTTAAATAAAGTTGAGAACGGAAATGTATAAAGTATGGATAAAATAATTTGGTCTCTCAGCGGGGAATTGCAGCATAATAATAAAGATGTAATATAACAAGTTGAACAATGTGCTGTTGATATACAGCAATATAATGAATTGTCGAACAGTCAAAACGGCGATCTCAACTAACTTCTGCTGCAACGGATGATTATGGCAAAGATTTTTAAACTCTGCTAATCGTGAGTCACAGTGAAGGCAGAGAAGAAAAAACTGTCGTGAACCCTTTTACAGAGAGTGACTTTTTAGATCGCTTTTTCAAAAATAATCTGGCTCATTAGCTAATCAACTCACAGTTACACGTGTAGGTATATTCGCATACGTGATATTTAATACTATATATATGAATTCCCCGTGGAACTCGCCGTGACAGGGAGGAGCGTTGAATATTTAGGTAATCGTATGAAAAAAAAAAAAAAATAATATGTATATTATATGTACATCGACGGTAAAAAGCACGGGGAAAAATGGGGACGGGCGCGAAAGCGATGGTCGAAAAATAGAATAATTAAACCTCGGACGAAACTAATTGAAGAGAAACGGCAGGCATTGTGTCTCCATGAATGACGGAAGCTGCACGGCGTGTAGAGCATATCGTTATATTCTGATCTTTCAGTCCTCACACTCGCAAACGAAGATTTTTACTTTTTTTTTTTCTCTCTTTCTTGCTACCCTCTCTTTTCCACGTACAAAAATCCGCTGAAAATCAAACCTATTTTTAAGAGCTTCTTCTTTTTTTTTTTTTTTTTTTTTTTTTAATGCAAACAGTTGGAGCAATTTCAGTTTAAGGGCTTTGTTATTCATGGTCTCAAGAGCATTTTGGAATTTTTTCATTGAAATTAATAACAAAACGGTGGCATGGCGCATATAGTACCAAACGACCACGTTTTCAATCCAGTGGCGTAGATTCCTCGGTCAATTTTTATCCGATCGACTTGAAATTTTGACACAATCTTTAAATCTTGTTCAGCGATTCGACCGCATGCCTATATTTTTCAATTTCAATCGGAAAACTTTTTTATAAAAATTTTTCTAACGATTTTTTGGTCGAAAAATGAAATTTGTTGTTCATAATCATATATGTTTGAACACAATTTTTTTTTCAACACTTGGGCTGCAAGCCCGAACCCACAAAAGGTGTTTTTAACTGAAAAAAAATTTGTCCATCTGTCACAAGTTGGACAGTTATTACCTCAGGAGATGCGTAAGCGCCAAAAACCCTCGAATTCGGAGTCGTTCGCTACTTATACGCGCCATGCCGCCACTTTGTTATTAATGTCAATAAAAAAATTCCAACATGTTCTAGAAAAAGTAAATAGTAAAGATCTGAAAATCAAATTGGTCCAAGTGTTTGCATTTAACATAAAAAATAAAAATAATAAAAGGTCCGAAGAATCGGTATGATTTCAGACCGTCCAAGCTGTACCCTCCTTTAATATTTGGGATAGTACAGGATATGAAGCGTAAAGGGTGAAACGCTCGAGGGGGTGGAATTTAATGTGAAAGATCAGAGCTGCTTTGCCCGAGGTCGAAGCCTCAATTACCTCCGCGATAACTGGAATTCGGTAAAACAGCCAGCTCGTTCAGTTGCCAAATTTTCCTGTTCTCGCCCCTCGATCAACGCTTTGGTCGCAGGTAAAGTCGTTAATTTATACTTGTGGTCTTGGGAATAAATACAAAATTCGTAATTTTCTGTGCAGCGAAGTTTGCATTTCATTTCGTTCTATTTGACAGTGATAAAAGTTAGGCGGAGCAGAAATGTCGGATTTACTCGCGTGCGGAAAAATAATACATTCAAATATGTGCGGGCCGCTCTTTTGTCTTTAAATTGGCAAACGTAGGAGGAGAAGAGATTTTTTTCTGCCCCGTTTATCCCCGGCTTTGAGACCCCTTGAAAACCCTACAGAGGACTAAGGAGGGAGGAGAAAAATTGTGAAATCGAATCATACGAAATCAGATGAAAACAAGGGAAGAACGAAGAGAAGAGTAGGAAAATTATCGTAGTAAATGTTGTATAGAACATCTTTGGAATTCGCTCGTCTCCGAGGAAATGCATGCGTGACTAGATTCGATCGACCCGATGCATCAAAGCAAAGATCGGAGCACAGCGTACGTGAGTTTTTCCTGCGGGCAACCCCTTTTCTATTTTCCGCGTCCCCCTGACGGGGTTAACCTAAGAAAATACACGTACGTTTTGTATTCCGCACGAGCGGATCCTTCGTTCTTCGTTTCTGTATATTTCTCGTCCCCAACGGCGAATTGAAAAATCAAGACGATGTCATGCATCTGGATGGAAGACGAGAGTCTTATTTTCTACCTCTCCTGCCTCATCCCTCGTTTCTCCGCTCGAGGTCAGTCTTCAATTTATTCGAATGGGTTGCAGTTGACGTGAAAATCCGCTGGGAATTGAAACGGTGATTTTTTATGAGGTTGAAGTTACTAAAGTTAACGCACGGTTTCCAGAGGTCCTGGAAATGTCCTTGAATTTTGCTTGTCCTTCAAAAGTCCTGGAAACTGTCGTAGAAATTTTCTGGCGTCCTGGAAATATTCTATTTTTAATGTCCTTGAATTTTGCTTATCTTTCAAAAATCCTCGAAACTGTTCTTGAATTTTTATGGCGACCTGGAAATAATCTATTTTTAATGTCCTTGAGTAACTTGAACATGTCCTGGAACTGTCCTTTAATCTGTTACAAATTTTTTACTAGACACCATACAAATGTAACGAAACCAATTTGTCGTTAAATGATCAAACAAACAATCGGCTTGGTTCGGATCAGCTCGGTAATTTCCGTAATAAGATGCGAACGGCGCTAATCCGTGCTTGCGACTTGCACGGTGTGCCTTTTGGTCAGTCAATCGTCGACTTTTAGCCATAGAGAAATGGCGCCAAATTTAAAAATTGTATAATCGCATTCGCGAATGCTTGAAAACTAACATTGAAATGTAACATTCGTTACATCACTAATTTCTACCCCTTTCTTTTCTCCTCCATTTTCTTCCCACCGCAAAGATAAGAAATGCTCTTCCTCGCGTAAAGTGGCAAAATGACTACAATTTAGTCCGTCTTTGCTCGTTCGCGGGCAGATCTATTATGTGCCGGAGGGGTAGTTTTCATTGTAAAATGAAATAACGTTTCTGCACGCGGCCCGCAAGATTGGCTCGTTCGTATCCGGTTCTCGGTGGTATAAATTGAGTTCTGGAAAGTACCGTAGCGAGACTGCATGCAACTCTCATCGCCCCGGAACTCACAGGGTGCAAGATAATAAAAGCACCTCCCTCTCTACCTCCCTCCCATCCTTACCGTTAGCCCGGAACGTTAACGAGCATATTTTACATTTTATTACGCTACTTAGCGCACTGCACACACACGCATACATACACATAACGTATAGAAGGTCTTCTTTTTCACATTCATTGTCAGTCATGACGCCTCCCTTATGTTTTCCGCGGAAACGGATAGCTTCTCTGTCAATTATTTGCTGCTCTAGACTCCGATGAAATTCTTGTATAAGGGTTCTCGACGTCGATGATTTAAAAAATGGCGTCGGATCGGAGAAACTTTCAACATTCAAAATGGCTGATCTAATATGGCAGACTAGAAATGCGAAAGTGATCGGAATTACTCGCTAATGCACACTCAGGGGTTTTTTTAGTCACCAAATACGATTGGATCCGCCATCTTCAATTTTACAATTCTGACATTGGATTCGCTTTCAGCAGCCCCGAAAATCCCCGAGTAAAAAATTTCAAGCGAATCGGTTCAATTTTTACGTTTTCACTGTGCCATATTGGATTTGCTATTTTGAATTTTGAAACAAACACCCAAGACTAGCGAGTTTCGCTTTTCTATTCCCCATAACTTTCACGCAATTACATTTATTCTGTAAAAACAGGCATTTTCAAAACTTTGTTTATTCATAGCGCTCCCTATATTCGCCGAATCGTCATAATCCCTTTTAAAACATCAACATTGACATCTTAGGATTATAATTACGCATAAATAAAAAAAAAACGACAAAGGTGTATCAAAAATTAAAGGTAAATGTTGAATAACCGATTCCAGAAAGGTGTCTCATATACTAGACGCTGTGCCGCAAAGGGTTAAGCTCTGGCATTGAGAATATTGCAAAAACTTGAGACTTTCGGTGCATAAGACGAGTAGATGAGAAAGCAGGGCTTAGCCCTAATCCCGCGAACTAAACTACCAACCAAACCGTCGTTTAAACTCACGACTCTTCTCTCCTTATCCATGTCATCGGCTTTCTATCTGCCAACTTTGTTTCTTGATAAGTTACTTTAAAGTTGGGAGAATGGCTTGAGGGTAGAAAGACGAAAGGAATTACCTGCGAACCAACCCCCGCTGTGCCGTGGTAAGAATATAAACAATGCATTTTAATTAGTTATTCCCGCACGCCCGACGAAGCCGGAATATAAAATTCTTTACACCTGCTGCAACCTCTGCGATCATGTCGAAAATCTCTATACGGAGTTGAACGTTAAAACAGTTTCGAATTCTTATCCAAGCGCGTGAAGTAAAATTTCGGAAACTATCTTAACACTTTGAGTCACAGAAGCCACTATAGTGGCACCTTTATTTTTCTTTCTGTTTTTTTTTTTTTTTTTTTTTTGTAATTTCTTTTATATTCGATGCAATATCCTGAATTTTGCTGTATTTTCAGGTAAAAAAAATATATAATTGTTCATAGTTGTTATAAGTAAGCATATACAAAAGAAAAAGTATTCGTTAGCGAAGCAATTTGATGATAAACGTATAGTAACATCGCTTGGAATTCATTGGTAGACTAACGGAGATCTCAGAACGGCCACTAGATTTATTGTACAAAATTCAATGCGTAGGGGTGGTTTTCACCTACCTTGGGGGTACGTATGGACAGTATTGGGGGTTGCATCTATTCTGGATCTAAAATCGTACTGCCTCAAAATAAATGTTGATCTAAATCTTATTCAAGAACACTGTCTAAAACAATACTGATAATTCACCCCGTTTTCACCGTAGTTTAGGGGTGGTTTTTTGTTTTCTTAAATTTTTGTCATTACATTCGCATTCAACGTTGAAAAATACATCGAAAACGTATAATTGCGTCTCCTTACTAAAAAAACTGAATTAAACTATGTTGAACAGAATTTGTTGAACCAGGCAAGTGGAAAATGGGCGCAAGGGTAAAAAGTATGAGTTCTAATTGTTGGAACCTGCATCACGACTTGAGAAGGTTTTTCAAATGAGTTTTTCTCCCTGCGCGACACAAACGCTCCAAAACTTGGGCCTTTTGAATTTCTTTCGCTGATTGCGAGTACCTAGAACAGGCGGCAGGTGCTCTAAGACTTCGTACAAACAGTGGCGTTTGTAGATACGTCCTTTTCCCTATAAATTCCAAGTGCCGAGGAACGTTGGTATTAAAAATTAAAAAGCTTAAGAAGAGAAAGAAGAAGCTTCGGATGGTCCAATTCCGAGTTTCAGAGCCGGCAGCACTTCTCGGAGGCTTTTCTTTGAAGAGAAAATAATAAAAAAAAAAAAAATGTCCGCCACGTCCGTCTTCACCGAGGCGCGACGACCCCGAGCAGGCGTGATCGTAATGAGAAACGACGTACGTCCCTTCAGCCGTTCGCCGCACCTTTTCTGAATATGAAAACCGCGTGACAGACCTACGAGAGGCACGCTTTGTTCTTCGCCTACTTGCCACGCTTTTTTTTAATTTCTTTTCTCTTTCTCAACAAAGTTAATCGAGGTAATCAAACTCACGTGCAGGATGTTCCCTAGAGTGGTCCTTATTTAGGGTGTTGACGAATTCTTACCGCCCCAACCCTAAAATCAACTTCAATTAATTTAACAACAATTCCCTATTTTTTTCAAACTTTTACCTCAACTCCAAGATAGTCCGTGTTGTGATCGAAATTTCTTGTGGGAATTAACATGAGAAAAACTTTTTTTCTCAGTATATATTTTGTTTTGAAAGTAATAATTTTCCGAAAAAAAAGTTCACATCATCGTACCAGACAATCTATACGAATTGCACACCCTCGAAATGTGACGTTATCCGTCTACATTGGCTGGTATTAAATTGTTCCTTTTTCTCGCAGTTCTCGCCCGGCTGTGTAAGCGAGACCGGGATCGGTCCTCTTCAGGTACGTAGAAACACTAGAAACTCATGTTATAGATTCACGTAGCTATAATTTATTCGGTAGGCATGACGCGAAACACGTGACGGATCCCGGGCCAATACCCATCACTGTTACCGTCTCTTGGCAAACTTTATCCCTCGGAGAAATCTACGTTCTCTGCATGCCAATACGCCCTTTTACATACGCAGAAACGCTTGCACATACCGGCTGTAAGGTATAACAGACGGGAGACGCGTATGCGCCACATGATATTCAAAATCAACCTTATATATGTAGCGTACCGAGCATAATTTGGCGGAAAATTATTCTCAACTCCTTATTTGTAAGCAGGGTGGCCGTAAAAAGTTCCGAAGAAAGAAAATCCCAAGACATTTCCAGGTTTTTGAGGACCTGAGACCTAGTTTTCCCCGATATTTTCCCAGTTCTAGTAAGTTACTAGAACCCTAAATCGTTCATCTTATTTATACACAACTCTATATTCGGTTCTAATTCAATTATATTATGTCGAAAAAGAAATCAGTTTGAGCCGATTTGTTTTCTCGACGAGAAAAAATAAACTTGTTAGGTACCTCAAAAAATCACTTCTAGTTGTCACGAGAGAAAACTGCTATTTTTAATTCGTTCCATGGCCAAATTAAAAATCCTCTTGTAACGTCAGGTTTATTCCATGACCCATTTTAAATATCCTGACACTTTCAGGTTTTTCAGATTTTCCATGTGTCTGGCCACCCTGGTAAAGTATAAATGATTGTCGCGTAGAAGAAATCAGTCGCTGCAGCGCGAAGGAGAAAAAGAAAGGAAAGTGCTGAAAACCAGGAAAGAAGTATACGTAAGAAGGAAAAAATATTCAGGTTACGTAGCGTCGTGACGACGGGCAAATATACATATATATGTATATATATATATATGTATAACGTATACAGGCGGATACGTATTACGGTACAAATTGAATTTCTTGTACCTTGTAGCGTGCTCTCAGAAACGAGCTGCCGGTAAAGTGGCGCGATTTATGACTCTGGGGGATCCCGGGGTGCTCGGCCAGGCTCCATAATCTACTTGAAAGTAAAACAAATGCAAAGAAGGGGCGACGCTGGAAGACAATTTGCGTCGTTAAGAGGGAAATACTCGGGCGTGTATGTATAAGATACCGTGCCGATATTCGCCAAGTCGAGGAAAATATCTGGACTTGTCGCTTATCGCCGTCGCCGCGTTCCTCACGGTTTTCGTCCACTTTGTTCGACACCACCTGTAAAACAACCCTCTCAGCGTTTTCTTCGCGCACCTTCGTTCTTCCACCCTTTGCGATGCTTCAGCGTCGGGAAGTGCAGCGTACGGAGACTACGCGAGGAGACTGAACTACAGGTAAACGAATAGCTGCCTAAAATAAGATGACACTGGTGTTCCGTATGCACGAAAGACAGTGGAAGAAGGACAAGGCGGCAGTTTGGATTGCAAAACTTTCTGCCAGTGATGTAACGAATGCGAATTTTTAAGTATTCGCGAATGCACGTTTTTAAATCTGGCGCCATTTCTCTATGGCTAAAAGTCGACGATTGATTGGCCGACAGGCACTCCGTGCGAGTCACAAGCGCAGATAAGCGCCGTTTGCATCTTATTACGGAAATTTCCGGGCTCATCCGAACAAAGCTGATTGTTTGTTTGATCATTCAACGACAAATTGGTAACGGAAACAAATTAAGTTTGAGGTTAGATTGTGGTTCGAACGTGAAGACAAACTTTTATGATAAAAGTTCATTATCAACTAATGTTTTCTTGTCTTATTTAATATTGTATTCCAAAATTTTAATAAGCAAAATATGAAGTGACAGTGACATTCGAATGTCAATAAATATGCGAATATTTTCGTTGAATCGGTACTTTCTACCAATCACATTGCAGGATCGTGATCGATCGATCGATCTTGGGCATCCCTTCAACCAATAACAAGTCGGTGCTAAAGGAACACCAGCAGCGCCAGTGATTCGAAAAATAAACTCAAAGCGTACGTTCGCTGCGACAAGTTTTGTCAATTCGCCAATTTCAGTTCGGTCTCTTTACGTAGTCTCCATGAAACGCGGACTCCGGGGCTGCAGAAGCGACGTCGAAGCGACGCCGAGTTTGGGTAAATACGGTGTTCCGTTTATTTATTATTCGTTTGCGACTCCGGTTCCCATACGTGTTCCACGAACGCTGATGCAGCCCTGGTTGCACGGTACATACTCATTTCGGACCGGGATGCAAGACGGGGGTGGAAACGGCGTCGAGGTACGCGTGTAGATCTTTCCGGCGAACAGTCACATGTAGTTAGATATAATACGTGTACGTGCAGCGCGGGGACGAGGGTGTTGGTTATGTATGTCGGTTGTACCCTGTGCACGACAGGGGCTGCTCGAATTAATATAAATTTCATTTGCCGCGACAGCGAGCGTCCCCCACCCCCGACCCCGGGTCGGCCTTACAAGCCAGTTCCCACTGCAGCTCTACCTACCCCTTTGTTTCTCGTCTCATCTCCTTTTGCTCCTCTCCTTGTTCTCTCCCGTCTCCTTCTCGCTTTCCTCTGGATTCAGCGAACGCTCCCTGCTGATGGAGCAATAAAGATAGGGGTTGTAAGGGGCTGCAAGTGTGAGACCATCGTATAGACGGACAGACACATTTGCTTCTCCTTTTCGGATGCCTTCGGGATCTATACTCGTTGGGGATGGAACGACGATCGAAGTTACTCGATTACCGATGAAACTCATCTCGTTAAAGGTGTAGCTAACTTCGTGAAATTTTTGTTTTTCCATAAAGTTTTACAAAAATATCAGATAACATTTTTCACAATCTATGCGTGGAAAAAGAAAGGGTGCGAGTTGAGTTAGTCACGTTGTTCGTATCCACCGTCCAAATTGGCAAAGACGAAATAGGCACTTGCCTTTCCCATCGACGCGTACGTAATTCACATCACGCAATGTGGTATTCACGGTGAAAATACACGGGTCTGGAAAAAAATATTTTCTTTGAGCTGCATGGGATGTTTTTCGTAAATATTCATTTTTCGAGTGTGCTGAATCCGAAAATTACTTCCACTTCCCTCCGTCACGTACAGTATTCTTGCAAAATACAATGTGTTTGCATAAAAAAGGCATAACGATAATGAAAAACACCGCCATTTCATTACCATGAACTAGACAATATTTCTTGTTAAATTAAACAAACAATTTCTTTATGAAATATATTTAACATTCCGTGTTCATTCTTTTCGCCTATAAAACATTTCCTTCTTCTCTTTGATACGCCTCCGAACACGCTTTCACTTTCCACTTTCTGTTTTCCTGTTTGTATTTATTCTCGAGTTTCGCTCTAATACACATTAAATGAAAGTAAGAAATCACTTTTGCACAGAATTATTAGAATCAAGAATAGGATACCAGATTTCGAATTAAACTGGAGTTTAACTGTATATCAAACTACAAACACGAGTTGAAGAAAAAACCCAACGTGATGTAACTTTTTACGTACCTACTTTTCCCGGTTTCGGTTAGTGAAAATCTGTAAGAAACGGTATAAAATAAAACCTGCGCAGTTTTTTTGTTACAGACCTGTGATATTTCCACCGCGTATAGAATATGCTCGAGAGTTTCAAGATGACCACGTTACTGCGGTACAAAACCTCGGGTAAATAGATCAGTAAATAGCCGTGTCATCAGGTTCTTTCCTGAACGGGGTTGCAGACAGTGTCGCGGGTGAAGAAGCCAAGCGTGTAGCTTCCGATAGCCGGGTGCGGAACCCTCTGCTCTCCTTCCCTTATATCTATGTAGGTACACACGTACGGCACAGGGATCGCAGGAGGAAGGCAAAGAGCCGTCTCACGTTTTATACGGCAGACACCGAGATCTCTCGAACCTTCGGATCCATTCCTGCAAGTTCCGATCGACGCTCCACGAGCATCCGCATCCGCATCCGCATAGAGATCGAGATCGAGATCGAGATCGGGATCGACGAGGATGTTTCAGCCGATCCAGGGAGTCTGGCCCTTGACCCGTCTGAGCCAGCAGACTGCGGACCCTTGTTGCCGGTGCGTGTCTGTCGGTTGTTGCACCCAGTGGCGTAACTAGACTTTGCTGGTCCCGATTCAAAAAAAGTTGGGCCCCCCATTCCTCTCGGTCACCATTGTCTACATAAAAACAAACGTCGACCGTTGACCTTCGGACGGATAAATTGGCAGTAGACATCTGAAAGTTGGATTCAAAAAACTCTTAGTTCGTGTAGATAATTAAATTATAGAATAGCGGGAATTGTATGGAAAAAGCCTACACTTATTTTGAATGGAAAATAAATTTGTCAGAATACTACGTAACTTGTCGTTAAATCGTCATAGAAAAATGGAAACTGACTGACCGAACGGGTTGATGAAATCCGGTTTATTCGAATATAAAATATTGTAAAATTCATAAAGAACGTAAAAAGTTTTTTAGTTCGAGTCGCGTGGGCTCAATTAATGATTTATTTCTTTTCTTTTTGTGAAGTTGTGGAGTTGCTTTTTGTTGAGGGCCTAGGTCGAAAAATGCTTAAAGAAAAAAAAATGTTGAGTCAGGGGCCCCATTGCGACCGCATCGGTTGCATATTGGCACAACTACGCCACTGTTTGCACGGAATTGACTGCCCGGCAGGGAAGCTTGCGGCTTGCAGCTTGCAGTGAGGCGGGCGATTCTCCGGGGCCTTTTCCAAAGCTTGGACTTCGTCGCGTATACGCGAGGCGACGCGACGTGTGGGAAAGGAAGGGCGGCGATATCCACACACTCTATGCTACACTTGAAGCTTTGCACAACTGCCGAGGGGATCCGCAGAGCCGCCCCGAAAGAGCGCGAGGGACTCTGAGGGAAATTAAGCAATTAGTAACTTTGCACCACAGAGGCGCTCTCAGCGAGATTTGATTATGTTTTCGGTTTAAGCTCTCCGGAGTGCCTCAAGTGCCTACGGTTGTGCACTTTCCCCTTCCTCTCCCTTCCTGCCCACGGCTTTCGTTGCGTTCGCGCGTTCTCGCTGATTGTGGTGAAAGCTTTCGCCATTCGAAACACTAATGCCAGATTATTATTTAATCTTAGATACTGACGTTCGGACATGTTTACTCGTAATATTTGTGGTGGAAGGTTGGAAACGATCAGCCGATTACCTTCTTTTTACCGTCGGGTTGCGGTGAGGTTGAAGTGCCGAATTTGAAATGTTACGAAAACGCGAAATTTTTAATTATTTGCTGGGGAAACTTAAAGTTAAGAAATCAAACTTTGACGATACAACGAAGTTTCGGATGTTCTGAAATCCGACGAGTCAAAGTTCCGAAAGTGCGAAAGTGATAAAATTTAAAACTCTGAAACATGAAATTCTGAATGAACAACGATTTTCAGTTCTGTGAATTTCTGGCTTGGCGAAATTTCACCACTTTGATCTTTCTTTGTTTTGGATTTTCAATATTTCTACGTCCGAAATCCTGGAACTTTTCTCTATAGTAACTTGAATTTTCGCAATCTTGCATTTCGAAACTTTGAGCCGTCGGGTTTCCGACCAATCGCAATTTTGTCGTTTCGTAAAAGTTTGATTTCTTTACTTCAAAGCTTGGTCATTAAATAATTCGAAATTCGGCGTTTTCGGAACTTTTCAAATTCGGAACTTCAACCCCGCCCGGTCGGGTTGCTGGAACTTTGATACTGTCACGTGTATCGCTCGGCTTTGTTGAAACGGGTCAACATCTGTTTTGATTGATTAGCAAATGGGGGAAGAAACTTGCATACGCAACCTGTGAGCCGATATAATGTTACTTCTGCGATATTCAATATTAATTGTTCAGCTGTGAGGATATTGTTATTCATTTGATAAAACTGCGTTCGACCACATGTCGGGGTTTGCTACTAGCTGTTGCTTCCGGCCGGTGGATCAAAGTCGGTGCCGAAAATGTAATTAAAATAAAACAAACAAAATCAAAAAACAATAATCGACATACTTGTAACAAAAACTGTTGGTATCGACAATGTCTTTTGTCTTTTCAGTATTCTCAATTTTTAATACGTACTCTGATATTTATGGTCCTGTTGAAATGGTCGTTTCAGATATTCAGTCTCCGAAGCAAAAAATGCTCTGAAATGTATTTTTCGTTCTTTTCGGTTTCTTTGCGATATTTCTTTCCATCTTCGTAGGCTGTTTATCTTCAACTTTATCTTCGTCCCTGCCCTGCCCTCAAGATCTCTGCCAGGGAATTTTTCCGCGTTTATTTCTTCTTGTCCTGTAAATTTCCCAGCAGTCGGTGAACAAGCGGGAAAACATTGACCATCGGACTGCAACGAAGGGTGAACAAGCGGATCTCGTCATCCCGAAGTTTCACCCTCGAATCTATCCGGGAATCCCGAACCCTGAGTGGTAAATGGAAACGATCCAGTCTCGATTACAACATTCCGAAGGTTTCGTAACAGCCACTGTCTTTTCTGTGATGTTATCTTTGTGGTCCTGGTTTGTAATTCCTCGAGAGGAGATATCCCCCTTTAGCTTACGATGAAACGTGAGTATACCACCATATTCCAAAGTTTCTACAAACGTTTGTGATTCCGGAGTAACACCGGTCGATACGAATTTTTAGTCCGGGTCCTCGATGTCAATTTTTGATTTCTTCTACGTAACTAGTGAATGAAAAAATAGTTTTATCGGATAAAGTTTGTTTTTGTAGGAACCAGAACGATGTTTCGGATTTTAAGAAAAATTACCCATTTTCTCAAACATTTGTTGTAAATAACAATTAAATAAACTTTACTTTTATTCAAAGATGACAATTAATATTAAACTACAAATGTAAAAGAATAGATAAACAATGTTTAAAAATGAATATTTTTCGTAGATCTACTATT
The DNA here is from genome assembly GCF_021155775.2 of Neodiprion pinetum. Lineage (NCBI taxonomy): Eukaryota > Metazoa > Arthropoda > Insecta > Hymenoptera > Diprionidae > Neodiprion > Neodiprion pinetum. The sequence continues at coordinate 498,395 of NC_060233.1, forward strand.
TTCGTCTGGACTTTCTCGTATAAAACCCAAAACGTGAACTCCCATAATGTTCTCATCACGCTGCTGATAAAGTTCATCACATCTCGGTGAAAACGTTTTCCTTTCACTTCCGAACAAGCATCCATATTAGCAATGAACGAAAACCTGCAATACTTACTTATCAACGTAAAAAAGTAAAAAATAAGCTTTGTATGTAAAAAACAAAGCCTTTAGTTATTATTCGATGTGTAGAATCGAAATTTCTTCATCAGTCAATACTGTTACGGAAATTGGAAAGAACTTCTTATCGTTAACCCCGGGTTGTGTACGTAACCCGGAGCTTTTCGTAAGCTGGCAAACAGGAGTTTCTTCAATTAGCTTCCGCGGCCCAACGCACCTACCAACACTCTTCGAGTATTACGGTAGTCTCTAACGCAATTTGCATATACCGACTGAGCAGGCGTGTGTGGCTCCATCTAGCCTATGTGCGAAAACACGCGATTGAACCCAGCTGCTCGCCATCGTCGTTGTAACGGGGCGCGAGCAGGATGTGCGGGGAACGGTCAAAGGGATGAGGGAAGATTGGAAGCACGGCCGGCCGCGTCCCGCGTGGATTTCGTTAATTAACCAACACGCGTCCCCGGGGAATCCGGCGCGATCCTCGCCTGCACCCTGGACCTCGGTATTCCTCGTCAACGTAGGAATCCACCGTCCACCTGTACCTTGTTAACGGGCAGAAGTCACCCTGTAAAGCCATCTGTGTAATTGCGGCCTGCCCGACGATGAGAACAGCTTAAAGCCGAAAGCGTCTCCAAATTTCGTCAACGAATCTCGAACGTCTGCGTCGACGATGTAAGTGTACCGGGTACCGACCTTTTTAGTTGGATCTGTTTGATCTTTGGTTCCAAGATCACCAAAAAATAAATCGACAGTGTCCAGCCCCGAAGCAATTGGTTTGTCAGTCATCCGGAAGTTCGCAGTTTTTGTCGTAGATTTATAATTTTGCAAAATGAAGGTGTCGATAACCGGTACACTCACCTTACGCCGTGTAACGAGATTATCGTCGCACTGGGTATAAGCCAACAGTTTGGATTATGACAAGTTTCAGTGAGACCCACGAAGTTCTCCATGGGCTTTCAGAGCTTTGGCTAATTAATTTATGGGATAACACGAGGGGTGGAACACAGCCTCCTGACTAATTGTCTAAATAAGAACTAGGTGCAGTCGAGTAGCGGAACGGGTTCGGGGTGGAGGAGGGTTGTTCTCAATTAAAACAACCGACGGAAACAACACGCCGTTACAACGAGAGGGTAGAAGTTGCGCAGCGAAGGGCGGGCCGGACAAAGTTTCCCAATATATGTTTTTGACGATCGTGTAATTCTCTATCTTTCACCACACACGCTGCCGGACCGGGACGTGTAATTCACCGCCCCCCGCCCCTTCAACCACCCCCTAATTCTCCCCGAGCGTTTAACTTTTTAACCAGATTCGGAATCCATTAATCCCTAACGCCCCCGCAACTGGAAAACTTTTCTCTCGTCGCGTTTCACCCTCTCTCTTCTATTCTCTTCTCCATGCATCGGTCTTTCGTCTTATTTTCTTACGATCTCTACGTATAAATACCTGTACTTGTTGTTTTTCTTCCTCACTCAACTAGCTAGCCGTATACTTGTTTCCGGATAGCAGCGCTGCTGCGATTTCGGTTTAATATGTAACGCGGTTAAATATTAAACCTCTCAGCTGGGGAATTAAATGGCAGAGTTATGGCGCGAGCCGTGGGGATGAATAATCGCGCTAACCGCCGAAAAGCTCGGATAATTATTAACGGGCAGGAATCAACCCCGACGAAACAGTTGTGTGACACGACTGTGTAACGAGTTTGACACTAGTCGAAAAAATCGTGGATTTACAGCTTATATTTCTATAACACGGCAGAATAAAAGAAAAAAATTGTTTCTTTTTTTCAAGTTTCTATTGGGATAAATAAATTTTGATTCTATTATACATCAAATGGTAACCAAAACTTTTATTTATTGCTTACAAAGTTTGTTTTTATCTTTTTCACGTTGATAACTGAGTCTTGAAGGTTTTCGTTGATTCCTAATATGGGTGCCTATTGAGAAGAAAAAGCAAAACGCTTTCACCAAGATGTGATGACCTTCGTCGTTATTAACGTTATCAGGAGCGGCGTAATAAGATCGCGATGGAAAATTTCGTTTCTGGTTTCGTACGAGAAAGTCCAGACGAAAGTAGAAGTACGAAAAATACTCATTTTTAAACTTTGTTTGTCAATTCTTTCACATTTGTGGTTTATTGTTAATTATTATCTTTGAATAAAAGTCATTTCAATGCAAAAATGAAGTTTGTTTAATTCTTATTTACAATAAATGTTTGAGAAGATAGGTCATTTTTCTTAAAATCTGAAATAAAGTTCTGGTTTCTACATAAACAAATTTTATCCGATGAAGATATTTTTTCTTCTACCAGTTACGCGGAAGAAATAAAAATTTGACATCTAAAACCCAGACGAAAAATTCGTGCTGACCGTTGTAATTTATTATCAATTTTCATTTCGAAGATGTTTTTAGCCGAAATAACGAATCAATGACAACTGATTCGGTGAGCAGTTTAGTAGAATTGTCAACAATTGCTGAGCTACTCAGCGTTCCGATTAAAATCGTTTAATCTGATGTCAAGCCATTCGAAATTAACACCGATCGGTGTAAAATTTTAATACGATTTTTGCAACACCGCATAAAAGTTATCAACGTCACGGATATTTTGTTCGAATCATTCCGTTTCCACTTGGCTGCATCGCGGATTAGAGTTTCTTGAACTCTCGAAAGAGCCGATCGAGTTCTACGACTGTTGACACGTGACGTCGTACTACGGAAAATAATATTCGAATCAGGGCAGGAACGTGATGCGTATATTTTCTATAGAAAATGGAAAGGTGTCGTGGTTGACTGAGAATTCTCGAGGGACGGAGAAACGCCTCGCAAAGGCGAAATCGTAAGGGAAATTCGAGTTGGGGAGACCTGGCTTGCTTTTTATTTCACAATTCACTTATTTTTCATTTTCTTCGTCTCTCTTTCTCTCTCTCTCTCTCTTTCTCTCTCCTAGTGATACCTAATCAAGATTTTTAAAAAATCGTTTTTTTGTTAAATTTCATTTTCGTAATGTACATATATCCAAGTGTATGCAGAGAAAATTTCGTGTCGATCGGTGAGTAAGATTCTTCGGAAACGGCGGAACCGATCAGTCTCAAATCTTTACACAAGCTTTCTGAATATATTTTTCAGTCATTGATCCAAGGTTTTGTCTCGCCAGTAAATATCTTACATTTTATAAACAGATTAAGGCGAAAATTTTTACGGAACATCAAAATTTGTTTTCTGAGAAGTCGCCGTTTTGTAAAAAATTAATGTTTTGCTTATTCCTTCGATCAAAGACCAGACAATACCTTATATCAAATAGATATTTTTTGTTTTTTTTATAGTTTCGGATGATAAAGTCCAAAGATATCTCGCACATCGCGAGACGCCTTTTTTTAGAGGTGCTCCCGGAGGTCGGCTATAGCAGCTTCGAAAATCATTATTTTTACAACTGAAAGATATCAGAATGAAGTTCAATCTTACCCCTCTATGTATATAAATTTTTATATTGTCAAATTGAAACGTCTCTTCACGAAAAACCTTTGATAAATCGCTTTTCTTCGGCCTCCTGACTGACTACAACCCCTTAAATATCTGCGATCTATCCTATTTCGCGTTCCAGCCACTTTTCTTTTCTCGATTTGACAGTACTCACGGTGCTAGACGGTGTATGATCAGTTTTTCCGTTATCTTTGAGGTTTTGAATAAGGAAAAATTATGCGGGGTCATATCTATGGTGTCTACGGCGTAAAGCGAGCGAGGCAACCGCAATGCCTATAATATACGCCGCTGTACCGCGAAATCCATCTCCTCATCCCGCTTCGGTAAACCGATAAGACGACGCAGATATTCCAAGGCATGTGCGAGACTGGTTGCGGGAAAGGAGCAGCCGAGGATTCGAGGAATTACCCACCATGGCTGATACTCGCTGCCTTTGATACGTGTGCCGCCGTGTAAACACTAACACTTGTTCGCCAACGTGCAAAGTAATGTGCCGTGTACGCGTGTGTGCATACGTATATATAAGTTACTCGGCGACGGATCCACCAGCCACCTGACTAATTAACAACTATACCGCATCTCTCAGCTGAAAATCCACCGAAGGGATGTAATTCGTGAAAGTGAAACTTGAATTCTAGTCATTTAAGGGGGGGAGAAACTTGGAGGGTCTGAAATCATACCTATTTTTAGGAATTTTTTTTTCAAATAAAACGAAAACACTTGGAGTTATTTGAGCTTGAGGGCTTTATTATTTGTAGTTTTAGGAACATTTTAGAATTTTTTCATTGAAATTAATAACGAAAAAGCGACATGTCGCATTTAAGTAGCGAACGACTCCGAACTCGTGAGCTTTTGCGGAGGCGCATCTCCTGACATCATTGTCCAACTTGTAACAGATGGATACATTTTTTTTTGTTTTTCGTAGCCCAAATGTTGTAATTTTTTTTTTTTTAATATATACAATTATGAAGAAAACATTACATTTTTCGACCAAGAAAATTGGTGAAAAGTTATTTATAAAAAAATGTTTGGATTGAAATTCAGAAATCTAGTCACAAGTTTGAACCGATAAACAAGTTTTAAAGATTGCATCAAAATTTCAAGTCGGTCAGATTAAAATTGACCGAAGAATCTGCGCCACCGGATTGAAAACGTGGTCGTTCGCTACTTGTACGCGCCATGCCACCATTTTGTTATTAATTTCAATGAAGAATTTCACAAGGCTTTTGAAACAATGAATAATAATGCCCCCAAACTCAAATTGCTCGAAGAGTTTTCAATTTCTTAAAAAAAAATTCCTAAAAACAGCTACTATTTCAGACCCCCACCCCTTTGCTCAATGGATTCGTTATAAGATTTTGGGATCGCCAGACCATCGAGCTTCGACACTATTTGAGCGAATAGAAGCGATTATCGAGTTCTTGTAAAATTTTCTACATACGAGGCAATTGTCGGAAAATACTGGATTTGCAGACAACGCCCTCTTGGACAAATCACCGCATCTAATTGAGCAACCGTATAAATAAATACGCAGGCAATTAGAACGAAGAGGAAAGAAATAGCGCAAGTTGAAGCTCCGAGGTTGGAATAATCATCGGTTGCAGTAAGAAGGAAGGATCGAGTCTCTGCCCTTTAACGGATACGTGTTGCCGAGGCGAGATCGAACCGGGAGCAGCGACTCGGTGGCGCGATAAAGCTCGGCCGTGTTTTGCGGGGGTTTAGCATAACAATGATACGAGAACGGCATAACGGGGATCAGGATCAGGTTTCCTCGGGGTCGCGTCGTCGACTCTCGCTTATCGCCTGCACAATAAAGTCTGCAGGCCACTATTATTGCCCGTGTAGTGTTTTTCGCTTACCGCTTATACGTACCGGCGACGTTTCCAAGCCTCGAAAAATCTCGTAAAAGAACTCGAGCCGTAAAACGCGACCCCAGCGAGAATGAGAAGATCTTTTACTCTGCGTCGACTTGCCTCATAGGCGTGTTACGTCTACAGGTGAACGTCGTTTTCACCTCGCGTTCCTTTTTGCCTTATGGGCGGCTGCTGGCTGCTGTTGTATCGGTGGTAACGAGCAGGGGAATGTGGCCGACGCCAAAGAACGATAAAGAAAACAGGGGAGGGGGTTTATCCCGTGAAGCGAGACATATCGAGCGGTTTTCTTTGATGGAATCAAGCGACGGAATGACGTAAGGTGTACGACGATAACCCGCACCCTCCTCGTTACTCGATACTTACCTACTAACAAGTCATGGAACCTTACAGCCACGGACTTTATTCGGTTTTCGATGTTTTCAGCCAAGGAAACGAGGCACGTGAAATCGAAGGGCTAGATATTCTACTTGATGCCTTCTGCATGGTTGCATGGTGGTGGGTTATATTTCCAAAAGCTTATAAGTGATGTACTCTAGATATTATCTACGAAACGCATCTTCGGAATCAGCTTGGAGCTTGGAGCGTATAATACAACTCGTGGGTCGTAAGTAATAAAAACAGGGTTGTACGCTTGACTGCAGTGATTCTGACAAAGACGGTATCCCAGGTCAATCTCTTCGATTTCTATTGTGATATGTTATAGTAGACTAAGCAACACGTATTTTTTTGAACTGTCATTTAAATATAAAAAATACAAAATAAAAATACAAAATTCGATAGTCGTGAGTTGTGTTACGTTTACAAAGATTTAGCCTGTTTCGCGGGCGGCCGACGGTGGCGCTGGGGTTTGATTCTGCGTTGCCAACGTAACGGATCCGTCGAGAAAATTAACCGTCTCGGAATCACCGCGGCGAAGTGTACAGTTACGTGGGTCACAAAATAATTTGGACACTGGCCGCATGCTTCGGGATTTTCGTCCCAGTCTCGTTTTTCCATCTTGTTGCTGTTGGAGCGTATTTCACGGTTGGCTCGACCAATTATTTTTCCCATAGCTCAACGCGTGTAGCACAACGAGCCAGCGACACCTCTCGGGACTCCGACGTGCGACGGTTCCCTTATCCTCCTCTTCTCTCCGTGCCCGCACCCTTGGGTTTTCCGTTTTTTCTTTCGCGCTCTTTTCATCGCTGTCTGTTTTTACGAACCGAATCAGAATCCGGCGGTTTTCGACACCTCGAAGCTGCTCTCGGGTTTGACACCCGGCCATTAGCCGTCGCAAGTGGGGAATCCGGGGTCGGCGAGTGCCGTCGAGAGGCTTCATCAGTCAACTGTCATTAACCACGAGACCGCGTGACCCCGACCAATTCTACCCATCGCCCTTCCATCCACTGACTGACACCGGCCTCGTATTCTTCACCGCCATTCGAGCCGTCGTCGCATTTACTCGATGAATCTTCTACGGGGGAAATCGATTTTATACCGAGTTTGCTGCGGTCGAAGTGAAACGGTTTTAGATTCTTCTTTGACGTGCTTGAAAAATCTTTTTGGACGGATTAAGTGGGGGGGGGGGGGGGGGGGTACAGCTTAGATGATTTAAAATCATATCTATTTTTACGAGTTTTTTTTTTTTTTTCAAAAAATAAAATGAATCACTTCGAGAAATTTGAGTTTAAGGGCTTTATTACTTACAGTTTCAAGAAGATTTTTAGAATTTTTTCTGAAAAATGAAACAATTCTGAAATGTTCTCGAAACTATGTAGCCCTAAAATATAAAGCCCTTAAACACAAATTGCTACAACTGTTTTTAGTTTCTTTAAAAAAAAGTCCTTTACTTCAAATATCTCCGTTGCCCTCTGATTATTTATCAACATATTTTCGATCGATCCAACCAAGTTTTTTCTCGTTGTTTTCGATGGCAACGCACGTGGAGTGATGGACAATACAGCGTATCAATTTCAATAAAGGTATAACATCAGGAATGACAGGTTATTCTTTACTTCGGTATTGATTCAGAAGACCGGGTGAACTTTAACCTCGTTCAAGTTACTCGAGAGGTGGGTTTTTTATTTCAAGATCTTGGAAGTTTCTTATGTACTCTACGTATATACCTACCAATGTAGACACATAGCTTGGCGAATTTGTTAATCGCGAAAGGCTTAATTGGGATTGAAAGGGAGTACCGGAGGCTGAATAATGGCGATGGGGGGCTGCAGGGACCGATAATTGCAAAAGAGCGTGACTCGAAATGCAATTTGAACGAACGTGGGTGGCATTAGAGGGGCGCGTCGGGAGTCGACTAGGTAGTTTAACGCAAGCAGAGACAGACTCCTTCGTGCAGCAGAGACTGCCCAGTTATGCGTTTGAAAAATTTCATTAATCGACGGAGTATCGTTAAGGTAGTAATTAATTATTGGCCCTGTTCTTATCCAATCAAAATACGCCGGTCTTAACGACTCGCCGCGGCCTGGAGACCCTCTTGCCTAATTTCCAATAAGGGACAACGCGGAAAGAAAAAAGAAAGAAAAGAAAAAAGAACGGAAGAAAGACAATTTAGTCTCATCAATTATACTTCGCTACCTGTTCCTCTCTCGCTCTCTCTGAATTTTTACTTGTCGTTACTTTTGCGATTTCTGTCACTGCAGTTATTGAAACTCATTTAAGGACATAGTGGCTGTACATTCTAAACCAAAAGTGAGTATCGTCGATAATATTGAATACTTTGTGAAATGGTAAGAATCGGAAAAAATTCAACCACAATAAATACGTTAAGAAAATTAAATTTGAATAATATCAATGCCCAAAAGTTGTCAAGAAATTGTTTGAACAAAACATTGTTTAACAAGTTCTCAGGAAATGTTTTTTTTTTTTTTTTTTGACAAGTGAAATGAATTCGTTGATTTTTGTGAACATACGTAAAGTTTTAAAGAATTTTCACATTATCTTGCAATTTCCGTTTTCGATAATTTTCAATTTTGGAAAATGGAAGCAAAAGCGTGAATTTTGGATACGTTTTCGTAAAAACGTTGCACATTACAATTAAGAAGTTTTCGGGGCACTGAGCGAACAGTTTCCTAAGTACAGCATTTACAAATTTTCGTAAACCGAAATTTCAAAATAATGATAAATTTTTTGAAACATTCATGTTTATTCGAAAAAATCGACGAATCCGTTTCACAAGACGAAAAACAAAAGAAAATAACTTTAAAAATAAGTATTCAATATTGACGACGAGACTCGCTTGTAGTTGAGAATGTATAGCTGTAAGTAGATCCTTAAAACTCGGGATTGACCGAACGCTATCTGGTTAACTTACAAGGATCCAATTATACAAGGAACTCCATACGAACCACCGCGCAGGTAGATTGAATGAAGTCAATTCAAGTTCTAATACACACGGGTGAGCATTACCGTCTGTGCCGTTTTCTCGACCTCACAATCGCCTTTATATATAGCCGATTCGAGCGCGTGTACAATTTCTCCTCACGGGGAATTCGAGGGATTTCCTCAATCGTGTACAGGATTACCTGTACGAATGTGCTTTCGGCATGTATGCCTTTTCATTGAAGAAGCACAGCCTCTGCTCACGTCATGGTTTTGAAAGACTTTGAAACGCGGCGACGGGCGGATTGCCGTATTAACCGAGATAAATGACAAGACTCACGATGCATTTATGCTGATCAGAAGCATCTTCAACCATGTGTGCAAAAATTGGATTACCTTTTCACCGTTTGTTATATTGTAACAATTACGCGGATGATGCGCGGAAAAATGTTGAATGCCGAGAAGTTGGGATGCGGAATTTTTGTGCTTTCATATTTTCTAATACGAATGACGCAAGTTTTTTATTTTTAACTTTTTTAGGCTTATATCTGTGTACGTCTATTAGCCTAACGTAGGTGTAGGTGTTAGGGTGGTTCGTTTTTTATCTTTTTTTTTTCTAAGGTACCCCTCGAAAAATTTGTGACAAATACTGAAAAAAAAAAACTGTCGTAAAACCTGGAGGAGGTAGGAAAATATTTAGAGGTTACTAACAACTATTGTCATATTTTTTTGGAGTTTACTCCTTAAGAAACGATTTGAGTTATAGGGCCCGGTACGGAAATTATATGAGGAGTAAAATCAAGTGTAACACGAAAAGTTGAGGCGTTATAGAAAGAGACAAACATATATATTGAACGTGCAAAAGAATGAGATGGAATACATTACACAGCGTATCCTATACTCGGGGTCTCCTCTTTGTGCGGTGCTTCGTAGTCTCACTGTGTAGTTCACTACCTCTGGTCTGAGAGTTGAATGTGTGCGTATGTTTGTACGTGAGTGTTGTGTGCCTGCGTATGAATTTATGAGACGTGACGTTATCACGTCAAAATATTTGAAAATATGGAAAAAATTGATTTAGATGATAATGAAGAAGAATCCGAAAAACACGTGGATGCGGTTAATTGGTAAGCTTATCGTTTACATTTATGAATAATATACATTTCAAATACGAACAACTGGAACTTTTATTTAGTGTTTTTATAATTTTTGATTAATTGATTTGATATATTTTATGTTTATATATTATTTTCATTACTTATATTAACCCTTAGCGGCACATATTTTCCCTCACTTACTATCGACTTGAATTTTATACTCGAGGGTTTTTGGGGTCGCTGATTACGAATCTGCACTCAAAATTTGAAAATTCAAGATAGTGGATTCAATATGGCGGATCAAACGTGCAAAAACTCGTTTGAAGAGAGCGAAAGTTGGTACTCGGGGGTTTTCAGGGTCGCTGATTACGAGTCCGCACTCAAAAGTTGGAAATTCAAGATGGCGGATCCAATATGGCGGACCGAAAATGTAAAAAGTCGTTTGACGGGAACAAAAGTTGGTACTCAGGGGTTTTTGCGGTTACTCATTACGGATATGCACTCAAAATATGGAAAGTTCTGAAGTAATATAAATAATTCGAATAATTACAGATATGTGTTTGTTTCTCTTATCATTTTGGAAGATGCGTTCATTTACCCTCTTTTTCTATTCGATATGTATCATAATTATCGTTTGTAAGGAGTAAACTCCAGTCGTGCGTCGGAGTTGACACACAAACTTTTTTTGTTTTTTTATTTTTATGTGTACACCTTACGGATTTATATATGCATATATATATATAATATATATAATATATATATATAACAATAATTGGTAGCCAGCTATAAATATTTTCCTACCTCTTCCAGGTATCACGACAATTTTTTTCCTCAGTATTTGTCACAAATTTTACAAGCGTACCTTAAAAACAAGTGTGTTAAAAAATGTACCACCCTAGTAGGTATGTCAGATTGAGAGAGAGAAAGAGGGAGAAGGGCGTGCTCCACGGGGATTACCACTGTATCGGACCTGGACACACCCCATATTCCATTTGCATCTCAAATATACGAGATTTTCTATAGCGAGGCGGAGGCGAGGCTGGATGAAATTCTGGAATATGTGCCGCCGAAAAGAGAGTTTGGCTCTGAGAGGTGCCGACGTGAAGCCGAACTTCGTAGAGAGAAGAAGAGAAAAGAACAATACGTAACATCCTCCGATTCCCACCAGACGCATATCTGCACGTCCGCAGTCCTCGCGAAAGCTTCGAATTCGATCTCTGGATTCGCGGAATTCGTACTGTTTGATAATTCTTTTAGTATTTCGCAGCATTCGTTGCGAATGTGAAGGATAAGCATTTTTTTTAAATATTTTTTTTCTTCCAAATTCACAATTTTTATCTAACCATCGCAGCTTCTCGAAACGAGACCGCGATTTCTCTCTAACGCTTGTTAACTCGACCATTAAAAGTTGTGAAATCAGAAACCAAGTCGTCTTTCTCGCTTATACGCTTTCCTTCTCTGTCTCTCTCTCTCTTTCTCTCCTGCCGTAACTACAGGCGCTGCTGGCAAAGGCTCTCCCTTATGATTATAGGTTTTTCCGATGTTTTTATACGTTAATCAAACAGGACAAGCTCATCAAACTTAACGAATACCTACGCTGTATAAAACTGCAGGGATCACAAAGCTCAAAGGACTTTGGACTCTTTTCATCCCAAGTATACGTGGAAAGAGAGGAAAATGTTGCTACGGACAATTCAGGTTAATCAAGAATTTTTCAATCTTTTACCTAACGTTTACTAAAGTAGTCGCATCCTAAAAGTTTTAGAAAAACGTATTATATCTATGATTTGGGTGTAATAAAAGTGATGAAAACTACTCTGAAAACCTTTGCAAGCTGTTCCAATTATTTGGATCTAAACGTAGAGGCGTAAATTTTATCGGGAACTAAGGAAATAAGTTTGAACATCTTACTTAAGTATAGCCGATGGCGAACCAAGACAAAGAGATGTTTCACCCTTTCATGCATACCTTATTCCTTGTATGCGATTACCTCGAAATTTTGCATTCATAGTCTGATTACGAATACGAACTCGAAATTTGAAAATTCGAAACAGCGTAAATTCGGAAAGTTATTAGATTTTGATAAAACTTAACGTTATACGACTTTTTGGGGTCAGTGATTACGAATCTCTAAATTCGAAATTCGAAAATTCAAAATGGTGGATCCAATATGGCGGATAAACAAAAACAACAAGAAAAATTTTCAAAAAAATCAGTTAAATGTTTTAGTGTGTATTACGTTTATGTAAAAATTGGCATTCGGATTTTCACAGTGGATTATCAGAAAATGCTCTTTCTTTGTGAAGAATTACGAATTTCAACAATTTGTTTACACGTGTTATATACATTTTTTCAATAATTAAACAAATAAGTTTTACATTTTTTCTAGACGTAGAAACCAAAGAAGTCGATGGTTGTTGTCAAAAAAGTAGTTCATTAACTGAAAAGCTGCAAAAAATAAAAAGAAAAGGTGGGACACTGAGCGTACCGGCGTGAATCAAAGGGTTGAAACTGGAACGAAACATTGAAAGAGGGTAGGATCGGGCCTTTCTCATCCGCAGGTGTGATTAATCCGCGTTTCGCCTTCTCCGCGACTCGTTTCCGGGGGTGAAAAATACGGGGCCACGTTCCTCGGTGCATCCGAGTGATTCGGGTGTCCTGCGAGGCGGGATCGGGTGCCAATTTCACGGCTCGACGCGCGCCTGACTAACCGACCGACCGCCGAATATCCGTGCCTAGCTAGGCGCACATTGCCCGGAATTCATTCGGGACGTCGCCTCGCCTTGCGTTCCCGCAGAAACGAGCAAACAGCGAGCAAACGAGCGACGCTGCTGACGCCGGATAGAGGCGCCACCATCGCGCCTCGATATTTGCTAACTCGACGGAGCACGTCGTCTCTCCCCCTCCAATGGAGGGTAGAGGTAAGGAGAAGTATCTCGTACGGGTTTTCAAGTGGTAAGGTGTCCGCCAAAATGCAGCAAATACTGGTTCAATAAGTCGCCAGAATGGCGCTGATAGGCAATACGGGTTCAATCTGAACTTGGCCGTTATTGATGAAGCGAAGTACGTCGTAAGGGATGTGATAAAATTTAGAAGTACTTGTAATGACTAGATTAGTTGATACAGGAGCCCTCAATGCGTGGTAAACTGCTGACGCAGTGAATGAATACATAGTCAACGTAACCTGAAAACTTGACAGAAGACGGTGTTGTATGGAGTATGGAAGTTATGGAAGTAACTCTATCCTCCTTATTATATGTGGATTAATTACTATGGTTAGAGTTTGTCCTGTAAAAAGTTGCTCAAGTAGACAACGTAGAAGATTCCAATTCATTAATCAACGTGAATTGCTTTCAACAAGCAAATAACTTTATTTAATTGAGGAATTAGTGCTACTATCTGAAAAAAAAAAAATTCACATCATCGTACCAGGTAATCTAGACGAATAGCACTTCCTCTAAAAGAAATAAACGATCAGATTTCAAGGGTGTGCAATTCGTCGATCTTGCATGGTATGATGATGTGAATTCTTTTTCAGATAGTAGCACTAATGCCGAGTTAAACCTCGCAATTACAGATTTTTCGGAACATTATTACTTTGAGAATAAAATACATACTGAGAAGAAAAGTTCTTCCGATGTTAATTTCCACAAGAAACTTCGATCATTAAGCAATGTTGAGGTAGAAATTTGAAAAAATTAGGCAATTGTTATTGAATTATTTAAAGTTGATTTAGTGGGTGGGGTGACAAAAATTCGTCAACACCGTAAATAAGGCCCACCCGAAAGCGTCACCGTAACAACGCGAAAATCGATAATGCAGATTGAATATATACACTAAGTACTAATGACTAATTTTGTATGTCATCTTTGTTAACTCATAAATTTATGTACCGTCTTTACGGAATGTATTTTATTTTTATATTTTAACAATTATATTTATAGATTATAAGCTTTTAGTGTGCAGTCCAGTCCAACAAACAGGTAATATCATTTACCGCTGTTGGAATTTACTGTATCGTACTTGTAAATTTTATACTGGATGTACAGACAAATACATTACAATGCAATGCAATACACCTTTGTTATTGCATGTGTGGTTTGCGCGGTTTTTACGATCAGGCGGAACGCGGATGGCGTAATTATTCGCGTCTGACCCGGTTGTTGTTATCTGCCGGTATACAGATGACGCTGATCAGTTGCATTCGGGGATAGATAAGCCCGGCACTGCATATGATGCGAGGAATTGAATCGCGTAACGAGTAATGCGGGGGACCGGCCAATTTGGAACTGGAATCAGCGCCGCCGCTGCATGAACGACTAGTTTTGACGGGTGCTGGCAATGATCAATTTTCGAAATTAAGGCCGAATGTTTCATCGATTTGCGAGTATCGGTTTAAAAATCAATAACCGCCAAGTCGAAATAGCGTCGAAATAGAATAGCCTCCGAGCGATACAAGTTGTATTTTCGTTCTCCCAACTATTTGAGAACATCGTAAGCTTGGCGTAAACGATGAGCATAAAGCAACGAGGAAGCTTTGAATTGTAAAAACAAATAGACCAGAGAGACGGGCGTTCGTAAATAGAAGTTCGTATACAAAAAGTAACAACTACCGAAAACCGGAATTTCGAAAAATCGAAAATTCGAAAAACTGAAAATCGAACTGTACTACTTTTCGATAAAAATCGATTCTAGTCGAAATGTCGGTTCTGGAAAAATATCGGTTTAAAATGCGAGGCCTAGTTTTCACCCAGGGGCGTAACTAGGCTGAGGTAATCGAGTGCTCCGAGACAGGGTGTAAAAAATTAAGTAACAATATTTCATTCGGATTCGTAGTCTAGATGTTTCGCTTTATTGCTCACGTACTGTATTTTCAGAGAAATATGTTTCAATGTTTCATGATTTACCCAGGGGGCCAAATTTGTGACCTTGTCCCGGGGTCTCTATAAATGCTCAGTTACGTCTCTGTTCTGACCTGGCCGCCTCGAAAGCTGATTGCAAAGCTTGCGAGGTCCATCCGCCATGTAACAAACCGGTAAAACGACAATCCTGCTTCCTCTTTTCGGCAACTTCGTCGTTTTTTTTTTTACTTTTCTTATTTTTTAAACTTTTTATCCCTTTGTTCTACCATTCTTCCCTCGCTCTTTCGCTTTTTCGCTCTTTCACGGCACCTGCGCCTCGTCGAGTACGTCGCCCTATCGAAATAGCAACAGCCCTAACCGCTAGTCGGTGTTGTTATTATGCTGCGAGGGCGAAAATGCCGACGATGGGGTAGACGCGTCGATTGTTAACCAGTTACTCACGCCCCGGTCATCGAAACTCGAATATACAGAGCGAATTCCTAACGACTGCATTGTGCGTAGTCTGATAAAATTTAATGCGCACGCGCTGTAAAAATCCGAGAGCAACTGTTTGCCAGGGAAACCGCTCTCAGATTGTAGAACGTGCGCATTACACGGACCATGCAGTTGTTAGGAATTCACTCCATATGTTATATTGCTACAAGACTCTTTTGCGTATATTTTATCTCTGAAGAATACTAGATCATAAAAAAAAGCACAAAGGGTGATCTAACCCGTCGTAATGATATAGCCTTTTTTCGAAATTTCAACGTCGTTAAGGTAGTGGTAAAGAAAAATCTTCATCCCAGCCCTTTCGCGTGCGCTGTTCTTTACTGAAATCTCGAAGAAGAGCGCAATCTAAAAGAAAGGCCTTTTTCCGAACAGCCCTAATATTCGTAAATATGTGACGTTCGGTGGAACTAGAATCCAGGCATCTGCTGCTGTAGTCTATTATATATGCTGTAATTTATTATTCCTGCAAATAGCGCGCATACTTATAATTGACTCATCAGCGAAGCCGATAGGCGCACGTATATCAGCCACTCGCGAAAGATATTCAATTCTTATTCAGGGAACGTGGAGTATATCGGGTAATTGAGGATATCGACTGGGGAAAAAGAGTGAAAAAGAAGCAGAGAAGCCCCGGCGCGAGCCGCTGCTGCGCCTAGCAAGGAAATCGACATCTTTCTTCGCAATCGATTTTAAACTCACTCAATTCGAGTTGGGCTTCGTAAAACGCGGGTATGCCAAGAGCTGGGAATGATTCTGTTGGAAATTCGTTGTTCGAAAACAGAAGAGAATTAAGAAAATTAAGAAAAATAATACGGGTTACGTCCGGCACGGTAGATGAATCGTAGCTGAGGTTCTAGTTGAAGATTACTTGTTGTTGGAAACATGTCTTTTCGAAACTGGAATTCGGTTAGCCGAGTGCGTAGAAGACAGACTCTAGATTAAAGAGGGTGAAGAACGTCGAGGATCTCGGTGAATAAATTCGGGGACTCGTTTCTTGAAAATTTCTTGCAGCCCGAATCGAGGACCAAGCCATCGCCGGCTGCTCCTTCCTCCGGGTTATCGATCAAAGTGGCTAGGCGGTGGTTTAAAATTTATGCAGAAGCCTGTGCAAACGGCTTAAGCCTTTGACGAACAAGTTTTCCAGATTGATCACTTTGAGGCGCGTGTCTAATCCCCCCGAAAGCTTCGCGCACCCCAGGGCACGAGCAATTGTGGGCTCTTGAAGGGACGAACGGCGCTCACCTTACCCAAATACCAGAGCCGCGGAGCCCGTGTTTTCCCGCTAAATAATTCAAAACGCGGATCCCGCGCGACTACGTCGTCGTCCCCGTTGTTAAGGGGCACGCGGCTCTTCAGGAATCAGGTGCAGGACGCTGGAATCGTTCCGGCGATGTACGGCTAACGAGTTTACGAGATGCGTAATGGTCATCAATGGCGTTCAATCATTCCACCCAACCCCCGACGTCCGGGTTTCCATGGTTACTGGAACCGAGCCGATGCTCCTGCTCCCGCCGGGTGGACCAACGGTGGTTAATCGTTACTGATTGTCGATTACCCATTACTGCTTCCCCCTCCCCCCCTTAACCCGTTCGACCCCCACCATGGACTTCGCGGGCAGACCGCGTATAATCACAAGTTGATACCATCCGACGCGGCTACGGTACTCGCCCGGGGACCGGAAGAACGTTATATGCCAGGGGGGTGGAAAAACGGGGGTTAAAGTCTGATTAACTGCCGCTTCCGCACGGCCTCGATGCTCCTGCGCTCCGCGTCCTGTCGAATACCTTTGCTGGTCCCTCCGATCGACTGCAATGCGCTTTATCTGCACTTCGCACCCTCGGTTGGTTGCGTGGATACCCGATGCCAGTGGGAAAAGAAACGGGTCAGTGGAACCGTGTGATAAGTTTGTGTCCATTCACGTTGATGTCGTAAAGGACCCCGCGGAATCCTTATGGAAATTGGCTCCCGGTCGAATTGGCTGGATTTTCAGTATGCTATAGTACATATCATCTCGGTCAAAAATTCTCATCGGCACAAGTCCCAAGAATCAGTAGTTTCCGACATACAGGCTTCGGAAGCGGGGTGTATGGATTTCTTGATACCTATGGATTACGGGATCTTTACGAATTACAAAGCTTCAAGGGGGACTTGAAATCAAATTTATCGATCAAAAATTGCACAGCCGATTCGCAGAGACTCCGCAGACGCGTGAAAAACAGGCTAAGTCGATTATTGCAAGAGTCGGAGGGTTTCGTTCTTCACGTGAAATCCGAGGCTGCACCTTCTTCCGGTAAACCAACGAGTTCGTGGATGGAATCAATGCTTCAGTGGAATTAATCACAGCTTCCTGCCTACCTTCTAGAATCAACCGTGCAGTTTTTTGACTGATTTGTTTGATTTCAAGTCCCCTTGAAGCTTTGTAATTGAAGAAAATCACAAAATCCATAGATGTCAAAAAATCTGGACACCTTCTTCCGAAGCATGTATCTCGGAAGCTACTGATTTTTGGGATTTTGTCCACGAGAACTTTTGGTCAGGAGGATATGTGCTATAACATACTGAAAATTCAGCCAATTCGACCGGGAGCCAATATCCATAAGGATTCTGCGGGGTCCTTTATTGCGAATTTCTGCACGACGTCCGCAAAAGTCCAATTCCTGTGCATTCGAATATTAGTAATTAGCTATTGACCCAGTTTGAATATGCGAACACTGTAAGTCTTCATTGTATATAAGTGTAACTGATTGTTCCGTTTCACCGTGAGTTTTCTTCTCGTGTAACCTCCAACCCGCGTCATCTCAATAAAATTTTCATTCGCGGGCAGGTATGCACTGTATACCTATGTGTACACCCAGGCGGATGAAGACGGAGGGGTGAGGATGGCTATGGAGAAAATTTCATCAAGCTGCAGGAACTATGGGAACCCGTAAAACTCACAATTCTCTGATATATAAGTATACATATACGGCGTGCAAGTGTCTCTCACGTCAGCTTATGAAACTTTCCTCCTTTCAGACTGTAATACCGCGCCTGCGCTTTTCTTATTGCACCTACATCCCGTTGAAATCTGAACGCTTATTGGTACGTAATCGGATACTCTCTGTACCTACAGCGCGTATACGTTTCACCAGCTTTTAAGCCTATTTCTCAGACACACACACACTTGCATTCATCAGAGAGAAAATTTCCTGCATCTGGGCGCGCTGCTAATAAAAGCACAAATATGCATCCGTTCATGTTCACAGGTACGCATGTGATCATATCCTCTACACGTATGCACATTAAAGTGGTTCTTAAAAAAGTAATTTTGTTTAATTTTGACCTTTTCACGCCTGAAATTGTGCAGATTTTTATTCCATCTCTAACCCGTGCCCGTGAGAAAGTGGATTTCCCTATTTAAACCGTTCAGGGACACATTTAATCTGCCTTATGGGTTTCGATAAAATTTGGTATACGGGTATTTCTTGGGTCGCTGACTGCGAATCTAAACTCGAAATTTGAAAATTAAAATTGGCGGATCCAATGTGGTGGACCATAATCCAAAAAGTCACTCGATTTTGGTGAAATTCGGTACTCACGGACTGTTGAGGTTGTTGATTACGAATGTGAACTCAAAATTACAAAATTGAAAATGGTGGATTCAATATGGTGGACCAAAATCCCAAAAGTCACTTGCTGTTGCCATATTGGATCCACCATTTTGAATTTTGTAATTTCAAATTCAGATTCGTGGTCAGCGATCACGAAAATCTCCAGGCAACGAGTTTTATCGAAATGGAATGAGTTTTTGGATAACGATTCTCCGTACTAGATCCGCCTTCAATTTAATGTGCCCCTGATTTCCGAATTATTTGGAACCGATTTGGGGGGTGAGCCGGTCGAAATTCAAAAATGACCTTATTAAGGACCACCCTAGTGTACGTACATATACCACACATTCGACAGACACGGGCGTCGAAATTTTGCGCCACGTATACAGATAGCAGCCGGAGAGCCGACGGGGTATGTTCAAAGCAATTTTCGTAATTAGATGCCTCGGCGAAGCTGAAGTGAGGTGAATGGGTTGAACGGGAAATTGGTCAGCGTCGGGTGATTGACGATTGTTGCAAGCGGTGGCTTCGAGGAAAGTGCGTCTCAACCTTAATTCCCGCGTCACCTTCGCGCGGGTGGCTGATTATCCTTCGAGGTGAAAGCGTCCGCGGGATAAAGAAGACAAGGATAAAAGTAATTTACAGGTGTAGGAAGAATCGGACGGATATATTGTGATAATCTGTTCGCCTCAGCCATTTTCCGGTTAATACAGAGTCTCTCGATTCGCGTTTCATTCCGCGATCTTCTTTTTATCCACTCTACGCTTTCAATTCCTCGGTATAATTTTCACCCTCGTACGCGTGTGGCTGGGTTCGGTTGTCGGTTGTACTTTGATGGATCCGGAGCCGCGGTGGGACGTCGGGGCGACGATGCGGCCCGGAACGAGGATAGAAGCCTGCGGGGCACGAGGATGATACAATAAATCCCGAGAGACAGGTTGATGGATGATGGCTCCGCGTCGATTCCACCCCCGAAACCCCACCGACCGCCCCATTCCCGCCCCGCCGTCGGCGTCGCTAGGCGTCGCTAGGCGTCCCGCCACGCAAGCGACATCGATAAAGGATAATGTAATACTCGGGCCTCGAACCTTTACTGGCCCACCGACACCCGATTCCTCCGATAAGACCGGGATAACTGATCCCCGCCGTCGGCACCGTTTCGGGTTTCCAATCCTAGTCGCACCCTTCGCGAAAAACGAGAAAACAAAAAAAAAAAAAATAAAATAAATAAATAAAAAAGTATATACATATAATGTATATGTGTGTATATGTATATTGTATTCCCTGAGGTGAAGAGTAGATGAGAGAAGAGATGCGGGTGAGATAATTTTTACATTATACAGATACCGGTGTTATACGCCTACAAAGGATCTTTTTATATCGAAATAATAATAAAATTCGTCGTCCAGGATTTAGGGGGATAAAAATAACGAGATTTCGCGACTATCTTCGGTCATTTTTTTTTTTTTTTATTATTTCGTCGTTTTCAAATTAAAGTGGTCTTTGTCGGATATCTTTTCTTCCTGCATTGTCGATCGCCTGAGTTCTCCACAGGTGCTCGATATCCGCAGGAAACGATGTGAATTTGAATTTCTATCGAACCGTCTCGATATATAGATCTTGCGGAATGGATGGTAAAAAAAGAATAACAATTCTTTTTTTCAAACGCGCATCGAAATTACGATAGACTATAGAGCATCTCAAATAGATCGTCGCGGCCAAATATGAGCTCGTAATATTTATACCTAGAGGTACATATTTCATTTTTTCCATTTTTCATTATAACAAGCAAAAAAATCGGAAAATTCTGTAATTTTTTTCTCTCGTAAACCGCTTGACTTATAAACTATCTAAATACAGATTCTCTTAGGAAATTTGACGTTATATAAAAAGTACTTGCATCAAATTTTTCTAACGCTAACCGATCGAGAGATATTCGCCTGTAAACATTGCGTCATTTTGAATATCTCTTAATCGGTTAGAGTTAGAAAAATTCTATTTCGGTACTTTTTTATAGAGCCTGAAATTGTCTACAAGAACCTGCATATAGATACATAGTTTAGAAGTCGAGCCATCTACGAGAAGAAAAATGCAAAAATTTTTCTTTTTTTCTGCAAGTTATTTAAACGGAAAATGGAAGAACTAATTAATACAGGCATCACTGAATATCAATATTCGGAGCTCAAATTTGGCTGATACGATCTGTTTGAGAGGCTCTACCAAAATTTGATGCGTCTTTGAAAAAAAAAGAAACAAGAAATTAAACAATTTATTTTCGCAACACCCCAAGCAACACACAATCCGTTGAAGTAAAAATCTTCAGATCACGTCATAGGATGAGGTTAATTCCCTTTCTCCTAATTCCCGCAACTCGACCGTTCGAGCACGAAGCGTAACAAAGCTATCTGAGGCCATTATAAATAATCTCGAGCAATCAGGGAAGAATCTCGGGGTGTTTGGACCCGAGTTCACGCTGTAAAAGAAACCGCAACGCGTCGCATCAGCTCCGATGCATATCTTTATAATTACATAAAAGCCACTCCAGCGGACCACGTGCCATGGGCAGAGGGGTACTCGGGCACCTTGGCACACACAGCCTATCTTAAGAACGGTATCTTCCCGGTCGTATACGTAGGTATGGAGGTACGGGTCGTCGAGGTGTTATCTGAACGATGGGCCGAGATAAATCAAGGCTGCAGGACGACAGCTTCCGCGTTCCGAGATGGGGGTCCAAGGTCGCGAGATTGTGCTTTGGAAAAGTGCCGCTCAAGATGGCCGCAGTAAAGGCCCGCCTGGTCCAACCCTAAAACGTCCTCCTTGCCCGTTGATTATCTCGAGATCCCCGGATCTTTCTTTCCTCAATTCGGATCACCACCCACCTTGAGATCTTTCTCTTCCTTTGGATCTTTTTTTTCTTAAAGAGTGAATTTTTTCGACGAATCGTTGACGTCTTTTTACCTACTTCGATGTGTTTTTTTACAAAACCGAGAAAGAATGAATGAATGTTAATTTCAGTCGACCGTCTGGCTCTCTCGTTTCGTACCTTTGGGGCTTCTCTGGCCTTTTGGTGAGCCGCGAAACCCTTAACGGCGCTATTCACTCATCTTTACAAAATTTACATTAAAAGAAACCCCATTTTCATCAACTGAATAGCGCGCTGCTCGTTTTTCAGTGATTATCAAAAGTTCGTCATCGGTTCGGTGCTTGTATGTGTAATCAAAGAGAATTAGAATAAAAGATGGGGAATATTGAAATACGCTCACAAATCTGATAATATCGCAGGGTCTTTTCTCCTTCGGGGAAAAATTGTTATATCAAATTTCTGACAAACAGCCAAACGGTGCACAATCTTACCCACGAGGTGAACGACGTTCAAAGACTAACGATGCGCACTGAGCTGAAAACTATCGATGCATCGATTATTCGAGTCCAAAAAAATAATCGAACATGACTCGATTGATTTTTCTTTCAAAATAGGACAATGATAATAAGTAATACTTTATTCACATAAATTGATATTGCATTGCCTCGTTCGTGGAGGTAAAAAAATAAAAACCGATCGTGAGAAAAAATAATCGATTATACTCGATTGATCGGGAAAAAACGATCGATAATTTTTGGTCATTCTTATCAAAGACGATTACAAAATCGACAAGTACGATGATTATTCGTTCCTGTAGCGGTTATGGAGGAGGATTCGAGTCCTTTTGATCCTGGTGAGTCACCTGCCGGCACGTTCGAAGCCGACCCATGCCATGGGCACATGGAAATCCCGGTGTGCCCATGGTAAATAAAAGCTGGTCACACCTCGTCATATTCAAATAAACAGCTGAGATCCGGAATGAGGGAAACGTGTTCTATTCGTGTAACTAACCAGATACGGGGGAAAAATACGGGGGGCTAGATTCAAGTAGAAACGAACCGACTGGTCGGCCACCTCGCAGTGGTAGGACAATACGATTCGACGCGACAGTCAGAAGCTGCATTCCGTATTTGGTCAGCCAGATTACAAATGGCGCTTCCGTTTCTGCCGGACATTCCTCAACGAGCTTTCGCCATCGAGCAGTTTATTTGCGTATTTATTTATTTTTTCAAGGAAAAAACATCGGACAGGCAAACCCAGGGAGGGCAACATCAATTACATATAGTCCAATCGTAACACAGGTGACCAAAAAAAAGTTTTCCTTTGAGTTTCTATTGAGATAAATAAATTTCAATTCTGCGCATCGAATAGTAAGCAAAACCTCTGTTTGTTACTTGTAAAGTTTTCTCAGATCTTTTGCTTAGAAATGATTGTTCGAATCTTGGTAGAACGCGACTTTGACAACGTTACTGACGCTTGTTTTAACAGAGATTTATTCGAAACGTAAACATTCGTATTCCGTGTGTAAATCCAAGTCTGAGGTATGCGCCGTCTAATTTCGTGTATGTTTTTTTTTATGCTCCAGGATCATAATACCAACGGAAGGCAAATGATGCGGACGACCGGAACGGAGACCCAGAAGTTAAAAAAGCGTCAGTTAGGTAATAGGATTATCGAAGGATCAGGATTCCATCTCCGCGCTGGCAGCAGCGAGGCAGCGGCAAACAAACTTTGTACTCTCGGTAAGTTTTAATGCGCCCGTATAAAACCGTACTAAATCTATTTGCCCGTCCGAGCCCCGATGTTTCGTCGTCTCGCTCAGAAGAAGACGCCTGGCGTCTCTACCTCGTCTTTGAAAATTCTGCGTAAGCCGATAGAGAAGTCGGAAAAAAGTGTAGAACGAAGTAGGAATATTCCGCAGAACTAAGAATATTAATAATAAAAGTAGGCGGAGGTATTGGGAGGGGTGATGGGGGTGGGGGCAAACTGCAGAGTGTAAATCGCAAGGAAAAGCCAACCGCAGGCTGATCGAGTTACGGAAGTGACTGATCACCTCGTCGACGGCGTTAATGGGATGATTAATGTTGACCGTGTCAATTGTAGCGTCGAGGATTCGGGAGCGGACGCAGAGTCCTGTATTATGTAATAAATATGTATTCCCTGGGAGGTACGAAGTACATAAGATGCAGGGTGGTGGCTTACAATTAGTTCGAAGGTTCAAAATTACGTCGATGGTATCGAGTTACGAGGATCTTTAGTATGGGTACTAAGCGCGGCCGGCTGAGCAGAGAAACTAGATTATTTCCTCGTGTAGTCCCAAGTTAGCCGAGGTTCGCTACCCGCTTTGATGCGTAATTATTGCTCGTTGTCTGAAAACGTGCCGAGGTTTGACGAAAGTTGAACTCTGTCACGCTACGCGTTGTTCTCGATAATAATGCTAACGAGCTTTCCGAGTGACAGCTCTTTGCCCCGCGCTTTAATTTTTCCCGAAAAGTTGGTCTACGGATTCCACGTTTTCGGTTCGCGATATGTCGAGGACAAGATATTAGGCAAAACGAAAAGAAAATGTGGTATTAATCACGATCCCTCGAATCGTTATCGCGATTCACCAGCGGATATACGTTTCGAGATTCAGGCGACATCGCGAATTGCATTTCGGTTGATTGAGACGCGAAACGACCCGAAGAAGGAAGGGGAAAAAGTGCGAATACGGCAAAAAGTATTTACTACATTATATGCAGCTGTGCAGCTGGTATATAAGTGCGTAAGTAAGTGTACGTATGTATTTGGGACAAGGAAGGCGGGAGGTTGAAGGTCCCGGCTATCAACGTCATTCCTCGGATAAGATTGATGAGGACGCCTTCCTCGCCCCGAAAAACTACCCCCGGCTAGCTGATGCGCTAAAAACCAACACCCGGTATATAAATGATTATAGGTAGGTAGGGCGGTTGTATTTATCACCGGCAAAGAGGGGCGAGGACCCCGGTATCGACTTACGATGAATTAGAGGAGCTCTCTACACGTTTGAAATAACAAATTCTCCTCTCTCTCTCTCTCTCTCTCTCTTAATTTCTATATTTAATTAATTTCAAGTCTGCTTTCTGTCTTTCACTTTACTTACTTTTTTGTTTGCTTACGATACATGACCTCTATGCAAATGCCCGGTAACAATGTCCAGTATTGCCATTGATAAAGTAAACTGTATCTAACTATACGTCTAACTATCTGTCCGTCTATTCTATTTTATTCCATCTATCTATCTGCCCGTCTAACTATCCATCTATGTATCGGTCTATTTATTTATCTATCTATCTATCCGTCTATCTATCTATTTCTCTACTTTTCTCTCTTCTCTCTCTCTCTCTCTTTCTGTGAGAGAAAAAGTGATGTCGGGCCGAAGTTTTTCGACGAAAACAAGACCGTGACGAACGAATCGGCTGATCATTGGACGGCGACGGTGGCACGAGGATCGGACGGGTGTTCAATTCGGGCGAACGAACACGGCGATATCTAACCGTCGCCTCGACGACCAGGGAAAGGCAGGCCTGCCTACCGCACTGCGACAGTTCGATACTCGCGACCCATCCCTGCAGTAAGCGTGTTTACCCAGCCCTTACACCCTCTATGTGGAAACCAAGAAGTACACCGGATTCTGATGGCGGGAAGGAAGTCTATCGATGCGATGCTCGATCACCCTCGACGTTGTAAAACTGTTCGGTCTTCAAGTTTTTAGCGAGAATCCGCCGAGGTATGGATAGAAACGGATTTAATGCCAGACACATGCTCCGGGAAAGCAAAGTGCTCCACTTGCTGTAGCGGATTTTCACTCTTCCTAAGCCACTCTCGTGTATACTCTTCTAATTTATACTAAAAGTTTTTATCATCCCTGAAAAGATTCTCAAACAGGTTCGACAAAAAGGGACAAGACGTTAAAGGAGCTCGCAGAATCTTTATGGAAATTGGCTCCAGGTCGAATTGGCTGATTTTCATTATATTCTGGTACATATCTTCCCGGTCAAAAGTTCTCATAGACACAAGTCCCAAAAAGCAACAGTTTCCAAGATACAGGCTTCGGAAGGGGGTGTATGGATGTTTTGATATCTATGGATGTCGTGATCTTTAGGAATTACAAAGCTTCAAGGGGGATTTGAAATCAAATATATTGATCAAAAACTGCACAGCTGATTCGCAGAGACTCCGTAGACGCGTGAAAAACAGGACAAGTCGATTATTGCAAGAGTCGGAGGGTCTCGTTCTTCAAGCGAACTCAGATGCTGCACCTCCTATCGGTAAAGTTCGACCAGCGAGTTGGTGGATGGAATCAATGCGTCGCTGGAATCGATCACAGCTTTCTGCCTATCTTTGAGAATCGACCGTGCAGTTTTTTGAGTGATACTGCATATTGAAAATTCTGCTAATTTGACGAGGAGTAATTTTTTTCCTCGACAAAATCTTATTCGTGATTCCAGCTATGGTATAATCGTTCTATTTTTCCTTTTTTGAATCCCTGATTAATGGTTTTCGAAAGCGAAGCTTCAGTTATTCATTGGCGCTGAACCCGTTACGTCATTGCCACATAACTTTTCAAGCAGTGCAGCAGAGAACTGCAGAGTGATCGGAGATACGGCAGCCCCATCCAAACTTCCCTCCGACAAAGGCGCGGAGATACAAGGTCGAGGAAAATCTAGTTTTGATCGGGGATCAATACCCCGTGGTTGAGTCTCGCGAGGATGCATTATCACCGGGAGTGAAGAGTAACCGACACCGCGGCTAGCCAAGTCACGTATCGCGTCCCTAAAAGTTGGGATGAATCTGTGCGAAAAAGGGGAGAAGGAGGTGGCGTTTTTTCCTGGTTAGGTACAGCAAGACGAGCAGGGTCGAGGAAACCCAACCCGAGTAGCGAAAGGGCGCATCTACGCCTCGCCTGTCCTTCCAGAGTCAACCTCGCCTAATGGATTCTGACGTTGCATCTTCGACGCGTCGAGGACGAAATTCCTGGAAAGGGATCGGGCAATCAGAGTTCGGCTTGAGTTACGCATCCCATCGGCTCTGCCGCTGCATCTTGGAGGGCCGACTCCGTTAACGTCGGCTCCAGGAACCCAATCTGTCCTGGAACCTTGAGGCATTTGGTCTCCCTTTTACTTCGGCGACCCAATGGAGCAGTTTCATATTTTCCCGTTCCTCCGTCACTTCCGGGATCGTGAGTGCCGGGCGTGGAAGTTTCCGGCGAACTGCACTGCTTGCCGTCAAAAGTATCCGTTGGGTGGACGGAAAATGAGCAGAATGTAAATTCCGAGGGTGTCTGGAGAGCCTCGACTCCGCGCTCCGCGTCTCCGTGCGACTTCGGCAAGTGTACTTTGGATTTGAATTGCTTGCACAGCTAACTTCCGCTGCACCTCAGGGAACGAACGCCGGGTAAAGCTGGAGGAGAAGAGGTTTAAGGATGGGATATTAACCGGTGAAAGAGGAGCCGCGTGCGACGGATGGATCGATAGGAAATTTCGCGATGTTCGGAATGAAGTTGCGGTTCAACGGCACAAATTTACACCAATCATGTATCTAGCCTGCGTCTCAATTTTCTCTCGTGTAATTAATAGACTGGTCTAGAAAATGGGCTATTATTTTACTTTTTGTTTCATCTCAAAGTCACATGTTTCTTAGTTGTGGGAAGAGGAAATAAGATGCGCAGTTTGATTTGAGACCTTGATATTAATATTTCGAGATTCCTGCACGCAGTTTTCCATTTTCCATTTGATTAATATTGGAAACTATATTTAGTTATTTTGGAATTTTGTAGCTCAGTAACGAGGCAATATACACAAATATCCGATAAATATTTCAGTAGGGAATGAAATGCTCTAAAAAGAAGGTCTCCTACAATTATTTGATAACTCAGTTCTTTCAAAAGTTACTGAGCTACAAAATTCCGAAGTAGCTAAAATTATTTTCTAATATTAATCAAATGGCAAACGGAAAATTGCGTTCAAGAACCTCGAAATATTCATATTAAGAGTTGGAATGGAAACGCGTGTCCATTTTTCCTCTTCCTACAACTTTAAAACATGTGACTGTCAAAAAAAAATTTTTTTTTGCATCAGTCTCGTAATTAAGCTCCAAATTTCCACCCTCGCACCTCCTTATAATTTCTGTTTACCGCGATGCCTAGGAGTATTTCGGATCTGACGACTAAATAAGATGAGAAATGAAGGGTACAAGAGATCCGGGTTTAGTTGAGGAGAGTCGGGGACGTCGAAAGGAAGGGTGGTTCGTTTGCGGAAGATTCACCGGGCAAATGGGGTTCAACCGAAGAGCAGGGATTAAACGAGCGTTTAAGGGGTGTTTATGGTTTGCGGCTAGCCCCTCCACACTTCGGCCCCCTTCGGCTTTGCCTTTCGCCCTGTTCGTCCCGGTAATCCACGTATTCCTCGAAATAGCGCCGCGTATGTTTTCCGAGACGTCTGCGTTATGCATTTTTTTCGCAAAAACGATGCTTTTCTCGCGATAATGCAGTTTCTAACCAAAGATGAGAAAAGTTGCGACCATGGTTTATAACCCTTGACAACGACGCTTACCTTCAACCGAAGAGTGTAAGTTTACGGGGATTTCACGTCAGTCTATCTCAAGTAAGGAGATACTTGAAGGATATTGGAGAGTCGCGAGTGCAGGTGGCTGTAAAGTTCACGCCTGGAGTAGTTCGCAGAATTCGACGAGTTGTGATTTTGGTAAAAGACAAAAACAAATATTACAAGAGAGAAAAGATATCTGACTCGCATTTTCGTTCCAGTGAATTCGGCGCCTGTGTACCAACCAGGTATTACATTATATGCCCACGAAGTTTCGTATCTCTTGGAAACTTTGGAATATACATATAATGTATTCAAACCATCGAATGTGATTGAATAATTGATTGACGATTCAATTCGAATGATCGCATCGAAAGAGGAGCCTGCAAGTAAATCGGTATGAGAATTTCGACACTAAAGTAATAAGTTGGGCCATCAACCTGTTCATTTCTCTCTTCTCTCGTAGTAAAGTACGAAAGGCGAAAGGTAAATTTATAAATTTTTTACAAAGCGGCTTCAGCCTTGGATCCAGCGGTATATTATCATTGTATACAAAATTGGTGACAGTTGTGGGATAGGTATACGATGTATCCTTTTAAGAACCTCGAGGCGAGATGAGATTAAAGGTGAAGAGGATGAGAGGAAGGGGGGATGGATCACAAGGGTAATTAGGAGCCAGGGATAATTTTGGTATAATTCAGAGGGGGCGAAAGAGACGCGACGACGGCGAATCGTTTACCTGATTGATCTAGAGTGGCGGATAAG
Organism: Neodiprion pinetum; assembly: GCF_021155775.2. Taxonomy (NCBI): domain Eukaryota; kingdom Metazoa; phylum Arthropoda; class Insecta; order Hymenoptera; family Diprionidae; genus Neodiprion; species Neodiprion pinetum. The sequence goes on from NC_060233.1 coordinate 527,451, forward strand.
TAAGGACTCTTTCCCCTCGGTATGAACGGGCTGCAGGCAAGAAATTCCCGCGTGTGAACACCGTCGTTGCTCGTAACAACGCGATTAACTTGAATGCCTTGGTAAAGTAACGAAGCTACAACCGCTGAGAGACTGCGCCATAGTCATTATGAACGTCTCAGCAATTCCCTCTGGCTGCACCGAAGAGTGGATGGAGATAGAGATAAAGGGAGACAGGGTGAAAGAAACGCGAGAATAAGAAGGAATATCAGGAGTATCTGTACACCCGGAAATTAGTGAATTAAAGAGAACTGAGAGGAATTAGAAAAGTCGAGGTACAGCCGGATGGGAGATATTCATTATTTCACCATTTTTCATGCAACTTTTCTAATTAAAGCTTCTTCCGATCCTCTCGCTTTTTGTCTCCATGCATGGGAGCGTGATTTCGAAGAATATTGGATCAACTCATTCACGTAGACGGAGTTATAATACATACCTATAACGTTCGAATATGCAAAAGCATTAGTGATCGATCAATCAGCGTCACTTAAGGCATTAGGATCTTTGTACTCTGCGATTACAGGCAAGGATGAAAAATTGAGGGAAGAGATTAATTAAATTTGTAAAAGGACATTAATGGAAAGGAAGGCGAGCAAATGCAAAAAAGAAATTAAATTTCATGAAGCACAATGTATACGTTACGTAAAGCATTTTCAGCAGAAGTGGGACGAAACGTGCAGAACACAAAGCTTAAATACGTTTATTCACTCAATTCCTGAAATACTTTTGATACGGGACTTTTTTGTTCATTTATTAAGCAGCTGATTGGCTTCCGAGCCTTTCATTTATTCCTGCTCATTTTTTTCATAGGCTTGGCGAAATCAAAGTAAAGGAAAAACAATTTCCTCAGTAGTTTACGAGCCTCGGTAGTTGTATTGCAAAGAGAGTTATGAGTACAGAACCCGATACCGAAATTTTACCGACATTGTAGCCGCTTCACAGCTCAGACACAAACCCTTTTTTCGGGTGGAGGTCATCCCCACTATGGTTGACTTTATCGATCATCGGAAAAAAGGGTTTGCGTCTGAGCTGATAAGTGGTTAAAATGTCGGTAATATATCGGTATCGGGATCTTTATCAATTCTCTCGGTTTTACTTTTCTCTCCGACAGCTACCGCCTTTATGCAGCCGCATTGCGCGAAGGGAAATTAAAATGATAAGCTCTATCTCGAGGTGGACGCTTCAAATTTTATCTTGGAAAGATTAATTAAAGCCTCGAGGATTCTCACGCTGCCTCCACACTCGCTGCTACATTGAATGCCATTGTGTGCTTTTCCTATCCTGGGTTTGCGCAGCACCGTTGCATAGCAAAGAAGGGTTTTGACCCTGTGTGAGTATCTGGTAACGATAATGGGAAGCACCGTCGTTAACGAGATGTTTTCCACCGCTCGTCCTCTTCGCTCTTGTCCTCCTACCCTCTTCAATATGCCGCTTTTCGCCTTGCCTTTCAGACCAGGTGAACGTGTAGATCACGCCGTATTATATGCCTGTGGTGATAAATACGAACGATAAACAATCAGTGGTGAGGGAATTGCTGCGCTGGCAATAGGAATTTTATTTATTATTATTACTATTGTCGTCATTCTTTTGGCCAGCAACTGCCGGGTCAAATAATTATTATTTATATCTACCTGTATGCTTGAATCTCGATTTACTTTTCGTGCTATTCACTGCGTCGACGTGCTCTTTTAAACCGCGTGAATTGTGATTGATTTGTTTTATTTCTGCCCACCCTCTCTCACACGTCTCTTTTTTTTTCCATGGGGGATGAAAAACACCGCGGGGTAATTCGCGGCGTGGAATTCAGTAAAACCAGCCCAATTTACTCTCCCACACCTCGTTCTCTGGCACCGAAGCCAATCACTCTTGTTTGCCAATCATGACAAAAAAAAAAAAAAAAACAGTAAATTATTATATTTATTGAATCTCTCTCAATAACCCTTCTGCGCAGTAACAAATTTATAACAAATAAACAAATGTACGGCTACAAGACGATGAATGAATGGTGAAACCGTGAAACGAAATCATGTAACGCAGAAGCAATTCTTTAAGTCGAATAGCATGGGGTGTAAAAAAATAACGTCGTGAAAAAATGTTTTGAAACTATTTTAGAGAAGGATTCAAATTTTATAACAAAAGAAGCACACCTAAATTCAAGTTTGACTGTGAATCGATTTCCAACCATGACAATCGATCGAACGATTTTAATCAAGCGGCTTTCATTCAATCTCCGTTGTACGAATTAATCGTGTTGCGAATTAAGTGTTTACGTTAATTCCAAATTTTCCCTCGAGCGGATAATTGGCCTCGGTGTTTCGATTACTCCGGAATTGTATGTTTCCGGGTTGTTTGCGACAACGCAATTGAGCTGGTGCACGCGTAACCCGTGGTCACATGTTTCAGACGCATGTTCGGCTAATCCAACAGGCATTGCGTAACGCGATCTGAGAGAGAAAGCTGGGGCTGGCTTGCGTTTTCTGCTTTCGGCAGCAACCCTTTCCGGATCCGCTCTCCACCCCGCTCGCGTAAACTGCGTTAGGTTCGTACGCACGGTTTTGGCCACGTGCCGCTTTCCATCCAATTCACTCCACTCCACACCGGGCCGAGCCGTACCGCACCCTCGGAAAAGCCGCGGGTCGATAACCAACCCTCTGAGAGGTTGAGGCAGAGGCAGAGAGAGAGAGAGAGAGAAAGAGCGAGAGAGAGAGATTGATTGATTGACATTTATTTATTTATTTACTTAACTAAATGCTACTTGTTATATCGTTTATCCTTATCTCCAATTATTATCCATTCGCTTACATTTATACCCTCCTATTCCCTTAATGTATTTTTTTAGCATTATTTCGAAATTGTTTATATACTTCTCGCAAAAATTAAGGGAACAACAAAATTTTCGCAATTTTTTGGTGATTTTCAACAGGCTGTATTTCAGTGAAAAATGGTCGTGCAAGAAATAAAAAAACAATGCTTTTGAAGCTTGAAGACTCTAGTTTTTGAATTTTTTGGTTAAAAATTTTTCGAAGCACTATTAGCCATGCAATCCTTGGATAAAGCACGAAGAAAAAATTTTCAAAATTTTTTACATTTTTTTTTTCGCTCTACGGGCATGGAAAAATTTTTCCGAGCTAAACCAATGTATAGGTCGCATAGCCTGTTTATTCAGCTTCAAGATGCTTTTTTTTAAACCTCGATACGACCATTTGTCTTCGAGATATCGAATTTTCGATGCCAAAGGATCCTTTTTCACTCAACTGCCGATATCTCTGGAACTACTGGTCGCACAGCGAGCCGAAGGGCAGTTTCTTTTTCTGCAGAAGATTTCCTACAAAAATCTGTCATGGTTGATGTCAAAAAAATTTTTTTTCCACCTGTAGCGTTAACGTGAAAAAAGAGCAAAAAAATGCCATTTTGCCTTTTTTTGGATAATCGACTGTATCTTCGTCAATATTGGGGGAAGAGCTTAGGTTAGAAGAAAATTTTACAGCCTAATGTACCCCAAAGGTCCCCCTAAATCGGTAGATCGATCGGTTCAGCGGTTTTCCTGGACCGATTGATTGAAATTTTGAAAAAATTAAGGGAACAAGGTTTTTGTTTCTTAAGGAATTTTTGGATAATCGACTGTATCTTCGTCAATATTGGGGGGAAAGCTTAGGTTAGAAGAAAATTTTACAGCCTAATGTACCCCAAAGGTCCCCCTAAATCGGTAGATCGATCGGTTCAGCGGTTTTCCTGGACCGATTGATTGAAATTTTAAAAAAATCAAGGGAACAAGGTTTTTGTTTCTTAAGGAACCTTTTTCTCTCAATTTTGTCAAAATTTCAATCAATCGGTTCAGGAAAACCGCTGAACCGATCGATCTACCGATTTAGAGGGACCTTTGGGGTACATTAGGCTGTAAAATTTTCTTCTAACCTAAGCTCTTCCCCCAATATTGACAAAGATACAGTCGATTATCCAAAAAAAGGCAAAATGGCATTTTTTTGCTCTTTTTTCACGTTAACGCTACAGGTGGAAAAAAAATTTTTTTGACATCAACCATGACAGATTTTTGTAGGAAATCTTCTGCAGAGAAAGAAACTGCCCTTCGGCTCGCTGTGCGACCAGTAGTTCCAGAGATATCGGCAGTTGAGTGAAAAAGGATCCTTTGGCATCGAAAATTCGATATCTCGAAGACAAATGGTCGTATCGAGGTTTAAAAAAAAGCATCTTGAAGCTGAATAAACAGGCTATGCGACCTATGCATTGGTTTAGCTCGGAAAAATTTTTCCATGCCCGTAGAGCGAAAAAAAAAATGTAAAAAATTTTGAAAATTTTTTCTTCGTGCTTTATCCAAGGATTGCATGGCTAATAGTGCTTCGAAAAATTTTTAACCAAAAAATTCAAAAACTAGAGTCTTCAAGCTTCAAAAGCATTGTTTTTTTATTTCTTGCACGACCATTTTTCACTGAAATACAGCCTGTTGAAAATCACCAAAAAATTGCGAAAATTTTGTTGTTCCCTTAATTTTTGCGAGAAGTGTATTATTTTCCCAATATATCACTATTCGTATCGATTGGCACCTTGGAGGGAGCGAGGACTTTAAGTTTCGATGTCTGGGTGGAAAAAGCAGTGAATGACTTGAGAAAGAGCGGAGAACCGAATATCGTCAATTTACGATGTTTGGATTAAGAGAACTCGGCAGTTCTCGCTAAGCTAGCCAGAAAATACCAAAAACGGAAATTGAAGATTCTTTACGTAACGAAGAGAAGTGTCTCGCATCTCCCAGAAAATCAATAGAGTTAAAAATCTCTCTCTTTCTCTATCTTGGCTCTTTCTATTCGTAAGCACAGGCTCTGCATGCCACTTTTTTGAAAAAATCTAGAGTCGGTTAGAACCAAAATAGTATCGGGTCGACATCAATTATTCACAGTAAACACATCACGAATTATATATGCCTTGTACATTCTTTACAAAATTTCCTATTGTATTCAGACTCTCACTAAACACTGGATCATTGAGAAACCCATCGCGCGTATATGTAAATAGTACAATATCTGCCAATTATAAACATTAATTAGTACAATGTGGCGTTCAATTCTATTAAAAACCAGTATGAGCACCTCGTGTAATGTTCACACACAGAGCCATTAAGCTCTACAATCTCATTCGGTAGGTTGTTATAAAATTCAAATCCCGTGTACGCCACGCATCTTTGGGCTCTGCTCTTTCTACAGTAGATACTTTATTGCTAGGTTACTTCTTTGCTTTGCGTTGTACGTGGGTCTTTCGCCAACTGCTTATTACTATTTGTTCATATAAATATCTCGGCGTCATTCTTTTCCTTTATTTTATACACAAAACTGAAAATATTATAAACCATCCTACATGGTATATTAAGAAAACAAAACATCCAACATGTCTTTTACTCTTGTGTATTGGTCACACTTTAATATTGCACGCACTGCTCTATTTAGCTTTTCCCGTTTCTGTTTTTTTTTTTAAGAATGTCCATGAAGTACCTTCTTATTAACATTTAACAAAAGAATATTACAATACTCAAAATTCGGTGCTACTATACTTTTATAAACAGTGACTGTGTTCGGTACATAAAGTTAACTATCTTTATTCGTTATTTCGTTCACAACAAACGCTGCCTAGTTATCGAATTTAAAATTATTGTTTGTAAAGCTCCTCAGGTACATTATTTTTAAAATTTCTTCGATATTTTTATTTTAAATTTGAATTTCACAAAAGTTTGTCATTTGTGGTTTTCGTCGATCGTGTACTATCATAAATTTAGTTTTTCCCCGTATTTAATGGCAGCGAATTGCATTCCAGTCATTTTATAATTGCTTGTAAATCATGATAGAAATTCTGTTCTATCTGACGAGAGAGGGAGAGAGGGGGAGAGAGAGAGAGATCGTGGATGATGTAAGTGGGGCTGATGGTCCGGGAGACAAATGACCCGAGATGCGATGCGGCGGAGGGCCTCCACCCTGATGGAGAATTAAGACGATCCTCGTCCACACTTCTCGATTGACAAGGACAATGACGACGACGATGAACCCACAGAACCCCTTTACGGTATAGCGCTTAACGTTGCCATTTTTGATCGATCTGTAATCGATCAGTATCACAGTGTTTTGTGGATGGGGAAAACTGGGAATTGTATAAGACCAAGTTGAGTCGGAAAATAATACTTCGGTACGATTGGAGAAATTAAAACCTTCGGATTGTTTGCTTCGTGAGAATCGCAGCTCGTGGTGAGATCCCTTGAAGCCAACTCTCGCGAATCCGTAGGGTGTGCGTATAAAATGTTTCTTTCCCAAAACTGAGTCTCGGTGAGAATACATTGAACACTTTGCGATGAGGTAGAAATCCGAAGAAAAAAAATCAATCATAACCGAGTTGATAAGACGATTCGTTTTGAATAATAATAATACCGAAAAGTTGTTAATAAATTGTTTGAACAAAAATTTGTATTTCAAATCTTAGACCCTGAACCCTCACGAAAGATTTTGAAATTTGAAACGCATGATCTTGCAGCTCTCGCTCCGGCAAATTTTCATCGCTAATTTCTTCCCTTGTTTCAAAGCAGCTATACCGTATTCGCGTATTATTTGTATAAACAAGTTACCGTCTCATGCTAATGTACACAACGTCACGAGATCAAGTCTGACGCATTGTTCGCATACCAAGTGTATTGTTATACGAAAGGAAGAAATTTGAATTCTACGGCCGCAGAAACGCGGGGCCGGTTTGTTTATCATTTTGATCGTTCTTGTTCCGCTTTTTATTATTTCAACTTCGCTCCGCGTCCCTGCCGACGACGTCCCCCTTCTGGAAACTTGACCCTTCCTCGAATCCTTCTTTCACAGCTGCCGTGCACGATGCCGCGGAGATAGGAGGAGGCCAAGGGGAAAAAAGATTTGACTGATATCCGGAAAAGTCTTTCTCCTTCCCTCCGGGGGTCCGGGGCGAGGTTGAGGGATGAAATGTCAACCGACCACCGAGACGCTGCGCATCTCCCGCGGGATGAATCTCGGATACAGCGTATCCTGCATCGGAGATGTGCCCTCCGGGTATCGTTTAACTGCACGGGTCGTTTTCCCGCTCCGCGGTCACGACGGAATTGCTCCGCATTTCTTACCGTTTGACGTTTCCCCGTACAGTCAAACTGTGCCATCGAGTCTGGGTGTTAAGGGGTTACAAGGGTTTCGAAGGTTAAAAAAAGCATATCTTCTCTCATTTAAATTTTTTTAGTATATAATAAAAGAATTATTTGATCATCAAGCATCAAGCATATGAAATAACGATATTTGAACGATATTTCATCAAATTTTCATCCTTTAGCTGAAATCAAAAAACCGAATATTTTCTGTTAGTAGATGAGTATAACTTGTAATTGGCTGAAGAATTAGAAAAAAAAAAAAAATTGAAATTTGAATTTTTGACAGAGTTGTATGCATACAAGTATAATTTTCGGCAAAATCTACACCATGTATTGCCTTGTAAAATAAATTGTGATAAAAGAAAAAATAACTTCGTCCAACTTCGAGTTAATCCTATATCTATAGATGAAGTGTGCAAAATTTCAATAGTGTCGGTGCGTTACTTTTTGAGAAATCGTGACAACTGTTTGAAGAATATATTTATGAGAAAGTAACGGTATAAGATCGATTCTGATGAGAAGAATTTCCAACGGCTCTCTCTCCTAGACTTTTACTCGAATTCGCTGGAAACTTTGGAAAAATATTTTTGACCTGTTGTACTATTAGATTTTATCCAAACAGAAATTTTAAATCTGGATTTTTTGAAATTTCTATACCCACGTAACCCCTTAATTGCGGGGTGAAGAGCTGGTTAAAAGCTCTTGCGGGCTGAGTTGGGAATTTAAATATTTCAAGGAATCTGAAGGCAGGCACTTTGAGAGTGAAACTTGATGGCTGCTGGATGATCCCGTCCAGTCGATGCTGTACCAATGCGAAAGGAAAAAGGAAAGGGACAGTGGTCGTGGGGAGGTGAGGGAGAAGAAAGAGGGGTGAGTGATTAAGGTGGATATTCGACTGAAAAGACGGTACATCTCGCGGGTCCTTTGGCAGAACCTGCCAAAGGATGAAAGGCGCCCGAGTAGAATAAAGAAGTTCCATTATTCAAAAAGTGCCCCCGGACGAAGGGAAGGAGATGGTGGGGGTGGGTTGCGGGTGGTTAACATCAACTATAGGAGTGAGAAAGCGGAAGTTGCCGAGAGGGAGGCAACGGAGTAGAATTAAGAAGGTGCAGGGGTCTCTACAGAGAAAGGGTGCGCGAGGCCAATAAATAAATGGCCGTTCATTAGGGGCAGTTAAAAGTGTGCAAAAGTAGAAAAGTACCCGGTTACTTTTCAAAGTACAAAAGTGTAGGAACCAGATATCACGGGCGAAGCTCGCGATAGAAGGAAGAAAAAAAGAAGAAGAAGAAGAAGAAGAAGAAGCAGAAGGAGAAGAAGAGGGAAACGAAACACGGCAGAGAGAATAATTGAAGAACAGCCGCTCCGGGGGTCTTAAACAAATCGCCCCCAACGCGAAGCTTACAATTAGCGAAAACTGCCGGACCAACTGCGTATGCCACCCTCGTGACTTCCCTTTTTTTACCTTCGCCTTCCCTTCACCTTTCCGTAACCCTCGCCCCCGCGAGTTCTTCACCCGTACGTCTCTCGGCCATCTCGACTCAACGTCGGATTCCACGTGTCTCGCATGTGTGTGTTTGCGTTAGACCTATCCCCAGGTATACACGTCTAGGTATACCTACCAACGGCAAATTTGCGCAAGTGTACGAGGAGTGAGACAGCGCGGGGGTAACCTAAGTGGGTGTAATTAAAGATGGCTGCCGGCACTGGGAGCAGCAGCAGCAGCAGCGGTAGACGTGGCGGTGGTAGGCGGATTCTGCAGTCATGTCGAGGCGTAAGCTAAGAAAAAACAGAGCGGTAGTGCTGGAGGGGGGGATAAAGGGGTTGAGGAACGAGGCTTTCTCGCGGCTAAACCCGGCTTCCCGTTTTTTGTCCTTTTTTTTCCGTTTTTCATCCCCAACTGCATTTTTTCTTACCTCATTTGAGGGATTACCTGTTTTGGTCCGCCCTTACTCCACATCCTGCGGCGTGACCCGAGACCGCCCGTTTTCCATTCTCGACGACTCGTAGACTCAGCCAGGACCGGTTTAACCGTAAGGCTAAAAAGTAAGGCTATAGTCTTAGGTCCTCGAACTTTACGGCCCTTTAATTCTTAAAATGAAATTTTTCAGAATAGTACTTAGATTTTCAAAAAATTGAATATTTGAACTCTTAATCTTTACCAATAAAGGATCATATGAACCAATGAGACCAATGTCTCGCTGCAACCCCAGTCCAGCGTCTTCTCGTAGAAACGGTTGAAACGGATTTCTTCTTAACCCTTTGACTGCCATTGTAGCATTTTTCCTACAACGACGAAACAGCTATTTTTAAAAATATTTTCTTCAATTTCAATTTAAAAAGTTTGAAGTCATTTAAAAAATAGTAACGCACTCTGAAGAAAGTTGTCATTTGATGAAACATTTTTTTCAGAAAAATTTGAAACAGTTGACAAAGATGATTTTTTCCAACGGGAAAGAGGCTTGATCGTTAAAGGGTTAATCCGGTAATATTCGAATCTCACACTATACGTACACATTTATCCATCCACGTCAATATAATTTGTAGAATCCATTGTAATATACATATAGTAAGTATGTATGTATAGCCTGTTTTTAAATTACGCTCGTTCACCAATAATTTATACAAGTTTGTTGAAGATTTACGTATTTTCATCACCCTGCAAGGTGATTTCGTACAAAATTGTGAATCTGGATTCAAAAAATGAGCGCGAGATGAGAAAAGAGAAGACCAATAAGACAGCGAAACTCAAACCTATGGCCATAAAAGATACATCGGATAGAGGTACCGAGGTGTATAGGTGGAAAAAGTTTCTGATCTCTCGTGAAAATAGGTAATAAACACTTATCAATGCCCGGCAGAATTTCATTCCTAAAGTCGTAAAGCAGCATAAAATTGAGAACGAGCGAAAGGGGCTCGTTCTGACGTTGCAGGGGATAAAATTGGTAGTTACAAAGGGTGAGGAGGAGGGATAAGCCGTTACATAGGGAGAAGAGCTTGACCCAACGGCGCGGGCATAAGCAGCCGAAGGCTACGAGTATCAGTCAAATGAAAGTATAGCCGTGTGGCGGAAACAAAATGGTTGGGATCTGGTTGAGCGGTCAATTTTTTCGTTCGGTTGGCTCTCGCTCCCAGGACGATCCATCAAGCGTACCGGCATTCACAAGCCCCACGCCCCAAACCCGAAACCCCGACGATGCTGCACCACGCGCGGTAACACGCAGCGATAATATCCCCAGCGGGGCTCCACGGATCACTTCCGGTCCCGGACAAAGTGCTTACAAATTCGAAACGCACGAGGATGAAGGGGGGAGGCTGCTCGCCGGGATGAAAACGATTCGATCGTTCACGATTTTCTCGGTTCTCGCTTGGCAGACGTCGCCGAGGGTTCTCCGGGCTTGTTTACCTTAACACTTTCAGTCACGCAATTCAGTTTTTTTCCCTTTTTTTTTTTTGCCACCGAAGTGCAATTATACGTTTTCTATGTATCTTTCGACGCTGAATACGAATCTGAGTTCAGAAATTGAATAAAACTAAAAAAAAAACCCTAAAATGGAGTGAATGATCAACATTGACTTAGACAGTGTTCTTGAACAAGATTTAGAGGAATATTTATTTTCACAGAGCGCGATTTCAATCCGAGAATAGGTGCAACCCACAATACTATCTATAAACACCCCTAAGGAGGGTGAAAACTATCCCTATGCATTGAATTTTGTAGACCTAATAGCCATTCTGAGATCTCTGTATGTCAATCAATGAATTCCAAGCGTTTTTAGTATACGTTGTTTTTTTTTTCTTTTGCTTATTTTTATTTACAACAACGTTAAAAAATTATGGGTTCACAAAAAATCTCAGTCATTCCAAAATTTGAGTATTATTTTACCTGAATATGCAAAAATATTCAGGATTTTGCATGCGATATAAAAAAAAACGACAAAAAAAAAAAAAAAAAGAAAAAACAAAGGGTGTCACTATAGTGGTTAAAGGGTTGAACGGGGGCCGAGGTCCTGGCTGATTACCGATACACCGCCCGTCGTTATTTACGCCGAGATTCACCCCTTCCGGTGCTCTACCCCGGAAGCGCGAAGATGATCGGCTGGGGGCGGGGGCGTATAAGGTGCATTTCCGCCTCTCGTCTTTCGATCCCGAAGGAAAAGTTTAACGCGTCCCGCATTTATGGAGGGGCCTGCCCGCTTGTCGCAGTAAACGTTGGATTTGATGGGAGCCAATACATTTGAGCTTATCACCTTATCGCCCGACTATACCCGGCACTACCTCCGCCCCCTGCACAGGCTTCGGGGTGACCCGCACTCCGGTAGCACATAAAATACAGAATAAACCCCCGGCGGCCATGCGGCTCCCGCCTCTCAGCCCCCGACACTGGCAATCGCGTATCAATCGATCTAACGTGCAGGGACAGGGACCCATTCGACACGTACCTTGTAACGGCATTTACAGGTGAGGCGGGCTCGCGGACTCTGATCCAGAGGTGCGGGGCATAAATATTTGACGCGGTTATCAAAATGCAAATAAAATTCAACTAGTTTTTACTACCGATCGATGGAATTCGACCCGAAACCCGTGACGGGATTATCTCGTTAGATTTATAATTGTTACCGTGCAGGCATCTGCATTTATATTCATTGGAAGATGTAGCGTGCGTATGCCAAATTTGACAGAGTTGTAGTTCTTACTTGATTCGCTTGATCCTTGATCGTTGCGGTAAAAAGGCCCCGCAGAATCCTTATGGAAATTCGCTCGCGGTTCGGATTGGCTGGATTTTCAGTATGTTATAGTGCATCGATCAAATATTCTCATGGACGCAAGTCCCAAAAATCAGTAGTTTCCGAGACACAGGCTACGGAAGGGCAGTGCATGGATTTTTTGATATCCATGGATTAAGATTGTTACAAATTACAGAGCTTCAAGGGGGACTTTAAATCAAACATAGCACTTAAAAACTGTACAGCCGATTCGCAGAGACTCCGCAGACGCGTGAAAAACAGGACAAGTCGATTATTGCAAGAGTCGGAGGGTCTCGTTCTTCAAGCGAACTCAGATGCTGCACCTGCTTTCGGTAAAGTTCGACCAGCGAGTTCGTGGATGGAATCGATACGTCGCTGGAATTAATCGCAGCTTCCTGCTTATCTTCGAGAATCGACCGTGCAGTTTTCTGAGTGACATGTTTGATTTCAAGTCCCCTTAAAGCTTTGTAATTCATGAAAATCACGAAATACATAGATTTCACATAATCTGGGCACCTTTTCCGAAAGCCTGTAGCTCGGAAGATGCTCTTTTTTGGGACTTGTATTCATCTCCCGGGTGGATATGTACCATAATATACTGAAAATCCAGCCAATTCGAGCGGCAGCCAATTTCCCTAAGGATCCTGCGGGGTCGTTTGTATTGCCAGCTTTGAGAAATATCAGGCTTGTGTTTGCATTCTATTATTACATTCTTACAGGATAAACGGCATATTGCGTTAACATAATTTTATTTCGTGAAGGAATTCACAAGTGAAAATATTCTCGGGACACGTGTGTAATACTTGGAGAATATTGTCGACCATTTAGAATTTTTCCCAGCCACCTGAAGCCGTGTTTCCGAAGCCATTCGATGGTGCTTTTATTCCACATCGCTGCCACACCCTGAAGTGTTCTTGAAACACGTGAATACGGGATATATCGGAACAACCGACGAGAATACGAGGAGGTGAAGCCGTAACTTTTGACGAGTATTCTCACCCCTGCACGGAAAATCTCGGTTAAGTTTTACCATCGTAAGAGCGGAAACTTTTCTTTCTCCAGTTGCAGGATGAACGGGGTGACCCGCAGCGGAACATCTCGAGGGCGGTTTCAGAGACGCTGTGTAAGGAAGGGAGAATAATAGAAGACGGAAAGTGAAAGGCCGTAATGTTAGATTGGCGGGATTCGGGATCGGGCCTTTGGCCCTGTGCGGGAAAATCGAAGGAGACGGGCAAGGGACTGGAGTGTTTACACGTCCTCCGGGACCGACGAGGTACCGCGGCTTGAAAGCCACTCTCTTCCCCTGCATATTGGAAAAATAACGCCTGGCCCAGCCGCCCCCGCCCCCGACCACGTCCACGTCCACCGAGATATTGTTTTAAAGTGGGAACTCGTCCCTAGCGAGCGATAGAAAACTTCACCCTCAAGATTCGTGGAAATTGAGCCCCGACGCTCAAATCGGAAATGACGCATTCTTCGCGGCCGCCCTCCAACGTTCCGCCTCCGAAACAATGGCTGAGGAGATCCTGCAGCGGAGAGACCCGACCGCGAAGAGAGTTAAGCCGTGACGTTATGCAAACGAGAACGATATTGCCCGAAGACCGAGGAACGAGGAACGATCACCTTTCTTCTTTTAACCGACAATTCTTACGACTTTTCAAATTACTTTGTCTACGCTCTTTGCTTTTATATTTATAGAAGAAAGAGGGGGATGAAAATTTTCTGCTACAGGTATTTCAAAGCGGCGAATAAGGTTTTGGAAAAACGGACCTTGGGGGGTGGCGGCAGGGCTTGCTTTTCAAAAGTAAATCTTTACCGGGGAAAACGAGGAACGGAACGGGCACTGAAAAGTTTTAGGAGAAAACCCGAAGTTCGTGCTTCGGCTGCTTTGTGGCTGTTGGTAAGTTTGGATCGGACAAACCCGGTCACGTAGACTCATTTCGGTCATAAAGCAACCCTCCTCCGTTTCCGCAACCTCCTGCCCTCGTCGCACAGTCTCCACCTTTCTCATCTCTTCCAACGCAGGTATGCCCTTAGGAAGCTAAAAATCGTTGCCTGTCCACACCGTTCGACGTGATTTTCTCTTGCGGTATAGAACCACAACTACCTTGTAGGTTCACGATAAATAGACTTGTTGGATTTATCTCCTCGGGAGCGGATCTGAGTTCGCAGACGACTTACCGGAAGTGGGAGAGAAGCTACTGAAAAGGATGTGGTGAATAAGTTTGCCGAACGGGGCTGAAAATGACGAAGGAAGGGTGTGTACCCAAGATCTTGGCAAACTCGAGGAGTACCTGCAGGCTCTCAAGAGGCTTGCAGGTCCTGAAGTAGGTATATGGTAATCGGTCTCAGTTTCCGTGCTGTGTTTCAACTGCCAAATAACGTAAAAGCATCCTCGCCTCGAGCTCTGCTACGCATGCCTAGGTATAAAGTATGCACCCATTTACCAGATCCATGATTTTCTTCTCCGTGGCTCCGTCTATTTCTAGGCTTACAGCAGGGTGGGGCGAAGACCCAGCGAGTGTGCCGAGATACACACCGGAAGATAAAGCGAGGCGGGCCGGATACACGGATGAAGGAAAACCGCGCTGCGGGTTTCGGGAGTGAGCAATTAAGTGGCAGGCATAGCTGAGGGGAAGAAGAGCCGCGAGAAAGTAGAAGGCGGTGGAGGACTGGAAGGGCGCTTTGGTATTTAAATGCTAAACGTTGAGATGAGCTTTCGAGGGAGGGAGGCGAAGTGACGCAACAAAGCCGTGAGTTTATACTTGACCGAGGGGTTCGAGGGGACGACGACTCGAGGACAATGGCTTGGACGGGCACTCCTTTCGCAGCTACGAACGTTTACTTTGTCTGTTAATTTTCGTCCTGCCTCAACTTTCCGACCAAGTCCTGGCGCGTCTGTGTGCCGGATTATCGCGCGAAAAACACACATCCGCACTTCGTGACCGTCCGGATACTCGACGGATCCGCAGGATGCCTGCGACATTCCCGACGTCGGATCGCATCGGCCATAAATTAGGGGTTTATGGGGCGGGCTGCTGCCCTCTAAACCCCACCAAGAATCCTTATTTCTACGGCTCTTCCTTGTATCGAGCGACTCGCTGGCTCTCGGCTAAGCGAAATGGCTATTAGAATGAAATGAGCCGAAAAATGTCTACATCGTGCCGCCGTGAGGTTTACCCCTCCGCAAGCTCCGACACTAGCTCCCTCTACTATTTTCCTTCTCTCTCTCTCTCTCTCTCTCTCTCTCTCTCTCTCTCTCTCTCTCTCTCTTTTCCCCCTCAGTCGTATACTGCGGACAAAGAGGACTCTCGCACGCTAAATCCCCATTTACCGCCTCATCGTTTATTGCGACTTTCTTGGAGATTGAGAGACAGCGAGGAGGTGGAATCGAGCCGAGTTTAGAGAAAAAGCATGGCAAATATTTTCATCCTCAATACAGCCGCTGACGATGAGAGTACACCTGTAATTACCCGGACGACGAAGAGTGTCGAGTGCATGTGATCGTTAGTGCGCCGGCTAATGTCTGATGAGAAGTTAATGGGAATCAGGGATACGCCTGTGATGTCAAAGAACCTTCAATCTCCATGAAAGACGTATCCTTCTCGCCCATCAACTGCAGAATATCACGAAAGTGAAGATGATTATACATAGAATTATTTGTTACAAGGAGAGATTACGGAGGAATGTTGTTCGGTGGCTGGAAGAAAATTTCAAGACGTGTAAGGAACACAATTTATGGAGTGGAAAGAAAAAATTGACAAGCAATGTTTTTATTCCTGACGAGAATTACAAGTATTGAAAAAATTATATGCAGTTTATAATAAAGCTGTCGATGGCGATGGCCGACGCTCGAGGATGAGGAAGTTCGCGTACGTAGTAAACTTCTATGACACAGGTCTGCAACCAAAAAACTGCACAGGTTTTTTCACACTGTCTTTTATAGATTTTTACTCACCGAAATCGGGAAAAATACTACAAAAATTCCATCACGTCAGGATTTTTCTTCGACTCGTGTTTGTAGTTTTCTTTAGAGTGAAACTTCCGTTTAGCTCAAAATCTGGTATCTTATTCTTGATTCTAAGAATCCTTTGCAAAAGTGATTTCTTACTTCCATTTAATATGTGTTAGAATGAGACTCGAGAATAAATACAAACGGGGAAAGAGAAAATGGAAAACGGAAGCCTGTTCGGAGATGCACAAAAGAGAAGAAGAAAAGGTTTCACAGACAAAAAAAAATCAACACGGAATTTTAAGTACGTTTCATGAAGAAATTGTTTGTTTAATTTCATAAGAAATATTGTTTAGTTCATCGTAATGAAATAGTGGTGTTTTTCGTTATCGTCATGCTGTTTTTTATGCAAACACCTTGTACTTTGCAAGAATACTGTACGCGATGGAGGAAAACAGAAGTAATTTTTGGATTCAACATACTCGAAAACATAACATTTACCAAAAACATTCCATCCAGCTGAAAGGAACATTTTTTTCCCAGACCTGTGTCACAGTTCGTCACCGTATCTCCTTGGCGTTTGGTGCAGTACCTCTATACGTGATCTTATCAACTATAGAAATTAGATATTCGTATCTGGGGCAAAGTTTTAGCGCCGGTCTTTGAGCCGCTTCGCGAAGTTGCCCGAGGATCTTATCCGGCAGATAAGTTTCTTATCCGCGAGTCTGCTCGCTTGGCTGCAGTATTTATTTTTCTCAAGTCCCAGGCGACTTGCAACCCCTTCGGGCTTCGGGGCTTGCAGGTTCGAGGGGAGCGAGCTCGAGACCGCTCAAAGAAACTCAAGGACTTCCGTTTCCCGCCGAGTCTCTCTCGGCGTCAATGTTTTCCGTTTTGTTTCCTTCCGGAGCACCTTTGACTCCCACCTTCCATTCTCTCGGTCCCCGCACCGCGCCTTTTGTCACTTTATTAAACAACTTTACACCGGCCGAGTGTGCCCCGCCACTCGACGGTAATCAACCCCGTGTTTGAGGTTGTAAGGTTTCACTCTAAAAGCGCGGGGAGCTGTTGCTTGGATACCTACCCTGCTTCCTTGCGCAACCCGAGCCCTCGCCCTTTGCCTGACTTCGAAAATTGCTTCTCCTTTCTCTAACGCGAAACCTGTCTCAAATATTATTATTACCTGCCTCGTCGACACTTAGCTTTCTCTTTTCTCCCTTTATCCCTCGCTCGCGCGCGCTGCTCTGTTCTTTCGTTCTTTATCTACTCCGCACTTTGCTTCATATACTCGAAGTTTTGCGGAAGGTACCGTGGGGACGTTTCCCGGTAGGGCCTTGTAGTATTGTATAATACAGTATCGTTTCAGCTCAAACTTCATTAAACCAGAAAATGGTTCTGAAGGAATAAATGAGTTTACACGAATTCGACGTTTAATCCGATACTTGCCGTGTCATCTTCAGTCGATCCTTTCCACCCTCCCCCAAAAGAGAAGAACAGTGGATCAACGATTTAAAACTACTTTATTTGCAGAATATTGCCAAACATTTTCATGCTCAAAAAATGTCGTAAGGACTGGGGTGGTTCAGTTTTCAACTTTTTTTTTTAACGTGCTACTCGATAAATTGATGACAAATACTGAAAAAAAATTTTACACCTTACGGACTGAAACGTATATTAGTTTCTTTTTGTCTCGTGGTCCAATTAATCGTCTCGGAGACATTTGGATAACAGTTTTCGTTACCGAAATAGGAGTATCGCAATCACCTTAATGTCCCTATTTTATTTTCAGTACTGCTTTTTGTAAACAATGATCAATTGGATCACGATACAAAAAAAGACAACTATGAGTTCGTAAGGTGTACACATAAAAATAAATAAAAAATATTCCATTAATTGGTAGTGACATCTAAATATTTTCCTACTTCCTCCAGGTTTTACGAAAAATTTTTTCCCCGTTTCGTCACAAATTTTTCGAGTTGCGTCTTAAAAAAATTTTAAAACCAACCACCCTAGTAAGGATATAATCGTTATCCGAGTATCCTGTTTACACATCGATACAAGATCTGAAAGCGGAGTGATTTTCCCCCGAGGTAGGTACGTGTGCCTTTATCGTGCACGGATACGTTTACCCCTCTGTTTACTTTTCCCATTCTCTATTTGTCCTTTGAAATTGAGGTTGGAGATGAAACCGTTCTCGTTCAATGAGTCGAGGGGAATTGGTTCGAAGGAAGTGAGGGCTGGTACCTTACTTCTAGCCCCGAGCACCCGGCTCTTTCAGCAGCATTATTTCGCAGAAATTTCATGTCGCAGGCCGGCCTGCCGGCGGGCCACAGGAAGAGGTGCGATTCGGGCAGTGCGCGATATCAAAGCCCCGGAAGCCCGGCGAGGATACGTTTCTCTCCGACTATACCTTACCAGTCCGGCTGCTAAGCTGCCATCCGGCGAACCGTTTCCCGATAGCAGCCCTGCCTTCGCACACGCTCGTAAATACTGCATATCGCGAATGTCCTGTATACCTATACATATATACATATTTATTCCCGACCGTCTGTGTGTAAAGGTACGTACATACCTACGAGCGTCAGCACGTCATGTACATAAATTGGGCACATAAGGGGACAAATAAAACAGGCGATGCATGCACGGGGGCTAATCTATGTATAGTAATACACGTCTGTGAGCATGAGCCGACAACCGTGGCTGTGAAGTCTGCCTTGAAATCGACCGATCTGTGATCGAATACCGATATGATATTCGGGCGTTCAGCTGGAACAGGCATCCCTCAAACACTCGATATAAATTGGCCGACGCTTGACACTCCGGTTGGAGGAGGAGGAGGCCGAGGGGCGAGACTATCGCCAATTTCGAAATATCCCTGCTCGAAACCTGCCCGATTCTATCCGCACTTTTGTGCACAGCTCACGCGAGAGTTTTTGGGGGCTGACGCGTTTTTTTATTTTTCAAATTTTACCTTGACAATACTCAACACGAGCGTTTTTCATCTATCGCCGTCTCGATTTCATCTTTTCTTTTTTTTTTATTATTACAGTTTCGAAAAATCATCCAATCCTCGGATTCGGCAACTAAAATTCGGGTAATGACAAATTAGCCATGGGACAGTTCGTCGCGAATATGAATTTCGGAATAATCAGACCTCTGGAATAACGACACATTCAGAACCGATACCGTTACTTCCGGTCGAATTCTGACTCCTGAGTCTCTTCTGATTACTTTTTTCGAGACGAAGTTCCAGTTGGTAGAGCCTACTTGATCGACGAGACATCACCAGGGACATGAGATATGTGGGGTACTTTTTCGTAGACAATCATGTAATAAAAGTAGGATACACCCCATGCGGAATTCACGAGGAGACCAAGATTTGGCTGAAGCCTGAATCGAGACTCAAGCCCCTGGGGATCAAGAGGGGCGGAAGAGGGCGGCTTTGCCGGAAATTCTCGAATCGTGACAGACTCCTCGCTCCCCGGGGATCGGATTTTAAATCGGACCTGCACCAGGGCTTAGACATGAGTTTGGCAGGGTCTAGACATCAACTGGTGAATGATCACCGACGTGGCGAAAGAATCTCCTCGCCATCCGGGCTATTTCTCGATTTCTTCCACGCGATTCGCTTCGCGTTCGGAGAGACGAAGGGAGTCGTTAAAATGCCTCCGACTTAAGGTCCGTCTAATCGGCAATGCGAAACTGTCTCGAGATGTCCGTGGATTCCAAGGATTAAACAAGCTTCGCTCGTACTCCTTCGCGACGGTGTCTGTCCTCATACCCCACAGCCGTTCCGTGGAACCAGCACTCCAGGAGGACAAGATGGCTGAAAAAAGGAGATGGAAGTCCAGGAAAGAAGTAAGAACTCGGCCAGCCAGCCAGCCAGCCATCCACCCGCGGGAGAAGAGGACTTGGAGTGATGAATGATGGATGATGACGGTAAGAAACTACGCCGCGGACCCTTTCATCTGGACCCTGAAGACCTCTGTGCTCTCAGGGAAAAGCCTTAACTTTCTGCCGAGGAGGAGGAGGAGGAGGAGGTAGAGGTGAAAGAGGAAGAGAATGAGAATGTCACAATCGAGAGATTTCACCGTAATTATCGTCGGCTGTACTTTTTACGGTGAGAGAGTTCGGGAAACTCTAACGACTCACTATGAATAGTAGTACCCTTGGCCCCGCTTTAGTGCTTTGTAACTATATACTGAGTCCACCATTAAAATTTGCATTTCAAAATATTCAACTCAATGCTACTGCCGCTGGCTAAAAACTACGCTGGAAGCTAGCAGCAGTGGAACAGTTGTTTTTGTAAAAAATTGTCGGGTTGACACGTCAATTTGTGAGTAATTAGAACAGGCGGAGACTTTACCTGCACGGCTGACATTTTGACACTTTATGTAACAGCCGTAATTCTTCAATTTTTTTTTTTTATCTCACTATAGAACGACCATCGCTTCATTTGTGAACTGTATGGATTCCTGACCAAAATATTGGGGGAGGAAAAAAGTGGCTCATAGTCATTCGACATGTAAAGCTCCGTATTAATCACTCGGAATGAATAAAAACCGAACATTTGGTGCAGGACGATAGTGAGCTCAATGCCGCAATTTGAGCCAAAAGATTTATTGCACCATCAAGCAGATAATGCCATGTACCGTTATATTGTTGCAAACGGTAATAACCGCGCTCTGCATACCGGGGTATTAATGTCGGTCCTGTCTGGTTCGCGCGGAGGTTGACCTAGTTTTACAATAAAACGTACAAAGCTCAAGAGTCGTTACAGGCATACAAACAGCATACAACTTAATTGCTAAGTCGCAGTGCTCGTCGAGGAGACGCAATTTGCAGCAATTTCCGAAGATAAGGAGTTCAGTCGCGAAGGGTGGAAAGTAATTGAAAAATTCCAAGGGCTGTCTTGCAGTCAGATGCTACCACGATTCAACTATTTGGTCCGATGCTTGAAGTAAACGTAACGATTCAATGCCCAGCTTTCGTTTCCAATGAAACGTCCTAGTTCCCAGAGATTAAAGTTTTGCGATTTGTGGTTTGTCAGATGATCAATAACTTCTCATTGTCGTGGACGACGTTGCAATGGAACGAAAAACCGAAAAGAAGCGACAGATTCTTGCGGCGTAAAAGTAACGGATCTTTGGAAGGATCAAAAAGTATAATTCGACTATGGCACCACGTCGCTATCCGCAGATTCTCAATTTTTCACCGACGAGGCTTGAACTTAACGAGCCGCGAGTTCAGCCCTGCATTCCATTACGTTACAGGATAGTCTAGAATATTGGTAATCGTCCAACATCACCTGCGTAACACTATAAATTTCTGTGCAAGAGATGACGAGGAGTAGAGAATTTTTCACGCAGCTCGTGTAATAATAAATTCATTTCGGCTCTCCACTCTGCTCCCTTCCCCGTCTTTCTCGTCCACGCTTTCCGAGCAGCACCACTTTACATCCCTTCACACTTTCTAGCCTCGTCAGCTTTCAACGAGAACCGGAGAGAGCCACTCTCTTCGTCTCTTTCCCTCTCCAACGTTCGACGGGTAGGAAGGGAGAATAGGGAAACGTTTTCATTTAAGCAAAGCTTTTCAATTATAACGTATTTTACCCTCAGGTCCTCTCTCGCTCGCTGGCATTCCCCCTTCTCCCTCAGCGTCTTTCCCGCTCTCTCCCTCTTTCTTTCTTGCACAAGAATAACACCGAACCTATTTGTTGCAGGGAATGACTCTCTCAGCTAGGACACCACGAGGTAGCCGGCACTTCACCTGCACTTTGCCACTTTACCCGGGACTCTTGAACGTACCTTGGGCTCCGCTCTATCATCACTTTCATTTCCGTCGGAGAAAAGGGAAACAAGTAAAGAGGAAAGGTTCACCCCAGATACAGGGGCATCGCGGGATCCGATGCTCGTCATCAATACCCCGTTTCCTGCCAACCGACCTGCAGCCGGGATCCCAGGACCGTCTTTCCAACCCTCAACGAGAACGAAACGGCGAGACTTCGGTGCGCCTGGGAACGAGGGAGGGGATAGTTTATAGTGGTACAGTGATGGTGGTAGTGTTGCCAGTGTACAGAGAGGGTCGATCAATGCCATCCTCGCCTCATCCCACCACCCCCGACGTCTCAGCTTTCCTCTCCATCCATTTCGTTTCAACTCTCGGATCTCCTCTATATCTTCTTCTTCGTTTCGTACCTGCACCAACCGTCCACCCTCTTTCCACTTCCCCACTTTTCTCAGGCACAACGCATTCTGGACCACTTACCTGCTCGTGCGTGTAATTTGCGCACTCTTGACGGGACGGGCTTGACACGCTTCCACAACCTCAAGGCGTCTATTATCAGAGACTGGCTCGATTCAATTGGACAGCGGTCAATGAGCCCGAACTAATACAGCAAGGCTCAGGTACTCTGAAAGTTTTTCTTACTCTGAAAATGTAGTAAGTCTTTTATCACCGCACTGAGCGGAATCTGCAGGGAATGGAGTCGCGCCGTTATCATCACCGGTTGATTGTTGATTCAACGAGTTAATCGTCCTCTTCTATAGTTTAAAAGAGGGTTATACGGCAGTCAGCACGCCCGAGCATGAGGGTGCACGACACACTTTAAACCGTACTTTAACCGCTGACAGTCGGCTAATGGGTAAAGAACGCCAAGTCCTCGAACACACTTGTCACCCTCGTACTTTTGAATTTCTGCCTCTAAATAATTGCGGTGAAACACGCGAGAATCTTGAAGTTACTGCCGACTTACTCGACGGTGCGCCGTGTCATCGCGAATTTCAACTTTACACATGTCCCGAGTACACTTGCACATAGTAGTAGGTACGACACAAGGCGCTGTTTCACCCCGACGCGAATTTCCTGTG
The DNA here is from genome assembly GCF_021155775.2 of Neodiprion pinetum. Lineage (NCBI taxonomy): Eukaryota > Metazoa > Arthropoda > Insecta > Hymenoptera > Diprionidae > Neodiprion > Neodiprion pinetum. The sequence continues at coordinate 550,206 of NC_060233.1, forward strand.
CAGTACTTTGAAATAATTTGTAGTACCATTTCAAGTTCTTGGAGTGCAGCTGTGCTAATTTGAGAACTCTGACGTCAACTGACACGCTTTCTTGTAAGTAAAATCCACCATTGTAAAGGACTATTCGTATAAATGGGTTTATGTTAAGTCGATTGATTGCTTGATTCTGAGTGTAAACGTTTATATCGACAAGTGACGTCTAAGGCAATTTCCATTTTTTTGTGGTGAATTCACGGTGTACTTTATCCTTCGAGGAATTCAATATCTGGTATAAAAAATACGTATCCACTGAAATCAGGCAATGCTTCATCCAGTCCTGGAGGTATTAACCACGTAATCTGACAGCATCATGCATTAATATTCCGAAAAGTCTCTCGTACCTGCGAGGAAGATTGTTTCCTAACATTTTCCTTTCAATCTTTCATCTTCGATAAGTGTAAATGCCGCTTGATGACCTCACCCTGCCTCTTTCAGTACCACTCCATAAAGCCAGTTTTCCCCTAGGGTTTGCACACGAGGACGAGAGAAAAGAAACAGAGAGACCACGGACATGAACAAGACAATTTTAACTTATTTCTTGTTGCTCGGCTAGTGCCTGGATCCACTCGATCTCTGAGTACGAGTTGATGATCTCAACGAGCATTCATTGCCGATGATAAATCGAGACCTCTTTTTACGGCTTGCAACAGACAACCGCAGGATGTCGAGACTTTCATTTCTGCAGTCTTGCATCGATTGGAAACTTATGCATCCTTGGAAGTCCACATTACCATCCAATAAAGTTACCACCGTTTAAGGTGACGACATCGAGTGTTGAGTGTATGTTCACATGTTCCTTCTTAAGAATAGAGAAGTCTCAGTAGTTATTTTACACAGCCTTTAGATGATTCGTAAAGGATTACAACATTTTGACACCGTATTTTCCTTGAAGCCTTGTGGTAAAGAAAGGCTCTTGTGCTGTCCGTGGGATAACGTACAGACGTTCGTCTGCATTGCCGTTGACGCTGAGGAGCGCCGTAAGGTGATACTTGCTTAGTCCATCGGATAGAGACCTTGCTATAAGGTACCTACGGTAAGACACGCGTGAGTCACGGGGTGTTTTCAGGAGATCGATCAGGAGAATCGATATTTTGGATTGAGGTCAATTTCGAAAGGGGGCTTCAGTTTCTTTCTTTTCCTCTCATCTCGTCTCTACTAGCTTTCTTTCCATTCGGTACATGGTTCACGTTCACTGACGCAGATAATTGGCCCGCAAACACGCGCGGAAACTGCTGCGGACGTGGAACCTGAAGCAATGGCGAGCGGACGATAGGAAGAGATGGAATAACGAAAGACACGATGAGGAAAGGGATTATTGGGTTATCCACCCGCCGTGAGGATGTAACCTTGTTACGGGCCGCCAACAGATGAATCCTCCCGTGCAGCCAAGGCTGAGCGAGGAGTGGCATTTAGGCGCTCAATCAATTTCACTTCATAATCTACGAAATAAAGTGCCTGGCTCGACGCTCTCGAGCCATCAACCCGCACTGCCTCACGCGCAAGGATGGAGGAGCTCGGCAATTTTTATGGCACGAATGGAGGCACGGACCCATCAACCATGTGGGTATATGTACATAAAATGTGTACATAAATTGTGTATAAATATGTATACAGGGTGCGGACGATGGAAACGAGCGTCGGTGCGCCGCGATTCGGAGCACCCAGAAAGTGCCGCTTTCACAGATAATTTTATTTTTTTTTTTTTCATTTTTTTGCACCTATTTTCCCTACCCCTGACACACTACGTGGTCATAGCTCAGGGGAGTACAGCTACATCGCTTTTTCTTCTAGAATCCCATTTCCCAACTACCTTGGCAAAAGCCCAAATTTTATTCTCACCGCTGCAGCAAAGGATGAATTACTCACTCAAGCTCAGATTCTGCGGCTGAAGATGGTTGCAAGGGTGAATTTCAATACGGAGGTGATTGCGATTCTGATCTTTAACGATCGTTCTTTATGTACGCACTCGTTTTTCAATAGTTCTAATCACTTTGTCTGTTTGTCATAACTTTAATTCAATTTTCTGTCACAATTACAGGGGATCAGACAATACTGTGATCCGGGAAGCGGAGAAAGAGTCTCAGGCTATGATTGTCCAAACGCAATTCTTGTCTCAACGATAGGAAATCAAGAATTGTGTGGGGACATCAGCGCTTGGGGCGAAAATCAACCCGCAAAAACTATTTCAGGGTGCAACGATGCCAAGTAGAATATGATTTCGGATAATGAGGCAAGATCTGATCAATCAGGCTCATCCAGTGGCTTCAGCTGTTGTTTACGACCTGGCGACAGTTTTATTCACGCAATTATATAGGAATCCGTGAACCGGAAGGTTTCCTGAAACTGTACTACCTATAGATTCTTTGACGTTTATGCATCACAATTTTACGATCGAAGATTTTGCAAACGATTTTCGGTAGTAGCAACTTGACCCCAAAACTTGAAACAAATGGTAGTGTGCGAAGTTATCACATTGTCACTAACCAAGTGCGATGACTGGCAATGGAGCTCTCATCAAGTCAGTCCTCAAGGAGCAGCCACCTTTTGTGGATCCGAAACGACTTCGGTACGGTGACTGCCAACATCACACTTCCATGACAAATGAAGTTCGAGGGGATACACTAAACGGATCGGATATAAAGGGAAAAAAATATCTGAAGAGGCGGAACTGGAATGAGAAGATCCAACCCTGGAGTTCATTCTCCGCGTATAATACGTTTGATTTCGCTTACAGGATAACTAAATCACTATGGTATTTATGTTTTTAAGACTCGTCTAACCCATTGAACTTTTAATACCGTGGAAAAGTAGGGTACATTTGGGTACGGGCTGAAAAACATCGGATAGACAAAAGTTAATTTTCTTAAGAAGAATTGTAACGCAGCTGCAAAGAGGTGGGTGCTTTAACATGGCTCATAATGAGGGTGCATTCTACAACTGTAGATATGTTTCAACTTGTGCACCAACCTGTAATATACTTTACATGCAAAATGATATGCAATTTTCCTTCTCTGATGGTTCTCGCCGTAAACATCTTTCCGTCTAATGGATCTGCTATGTCGGACGCGGCCACGCCCTTTCCCACCGTAGGTTCATTCTACCTACTCCTTTTTACTTCTCCATTCCGGCGCTGCTCTGACGAGGGGAAAAATTCTTACAAATTATAATGAATATCAGACGGGGAAACCGTTAATGTTGTACTTTTTCAACAGCCATCACATAGTGAGGGCGCACGTAATGTCCTCGTTGCATAATGCATCCGACATCCCAGTCAGCAGCAGGGTGGATACCGCGAGGTCTGCTCGTCCTCATTTCCCTACCCCCACCCTCGCGTTTCCATCGTTACTATCCATCCTCTGCGCTGCCACTGCCGTTATCTTTTAACTATCATCATCTATCAACGAATCGGCCTGTCGAGAAAAATTCTGTCTTTCGATTGCCCGCTCGCCGGCCCCCGAAGAGCGGACGATTAGGTGAGCCGTGGGTCGGATGTGGAAAAATTGAGCGCAAGTGAACGAACGAACGAACGAACGAATGAATGAATGGACGGCTGATTCTCGTCCGGTAATACAGAGAGCGGACGTGCTGACCCGGCAAAACTTACCCTGCACCCTGCCTTGCTTCCCATGTCCGTGCAGGAATCCTACCGACGGACCACCTTTGTCGTTTGTACATATGATCTATCTTCCTCTCATCCCCAGGGAATCCCAGGACTCGATTGAGCTGTGCTATATCGCTCGAACCTCGACCCACGTCGTTCGAATACATCCTTCCTACCATTTCTGGAGACAATGAGAGAAGCTCGGCAGACTTCGAAGTGCAGTACTACGTTTGTAAGGTGAAAAAATGCCCGTTTCGAGGGTAATAACCATAGACTTACAGATATAGACTGCGCGCTGCGTAAGAGGCATTGAAACCTGGTTGGAAAGAGAGAGAGGTATTGTCGACGTCTTTCTATTTTTTTGTCTATAAAGGTAAATGGTGAGGGCCAAGATCGTTGAAAGAAAGGGTTCAATATAAGTATGTGTACCCTATTGTCACAAATTTCTCGTCTGGTACCTGAAAAAAAGAAGTTAAAAAATACTCCACAGTCGCTAAGCCCGACACTTCTTGTGCTGTGCGAGAGAGCACGAACGATGTCCAGAGTACTGTTGTCCTTCACAGTAAACAGTGGCAGTTACATTGCATATTGTGCGACCTAAACCTACTTCTTAGTGCTGAGTCGCATATTGCGTGTCGATCATCATCCTTATTTGCAAATTCACGCGATTAATGATGAGACCTTGATTAGTCGAAGACTGATTGAAGCCTAGAGTCCTAGTTTGAGTTTGATAAATGGCAGTATATTGTGATGAAAGTTCAGGGGAGTTCCTACTGTTGTCTGTACATTTACCGGAAGCTTTTACGTTCAATGTTGGCGGGGGCAGTGGAAGAGTTTCCTCTGGGGTAGCCCGTGAGTCTAGATCGATTTCGTGCCCCTAACCACCGCTCCTCCTAGGACCGAGATGTATTTTCGAATGCGAATGTGAGCTCCTCGGGCCGCTTTGCTGCTATAGCGAAACCATAAAGAGAAAGGCGCGTCATTTCACGCAATCCCTTTCACGATCCTTGATCGTCGTAAATACCTACATCTGTGTATCCTGTAATGGTGATAAAATGTCGTTCCATGTCTGTATTTCCGTCCTCATATACTCTCGTATTGCCTGTGTAGTATATATCTATAAACCATGACTTATGAGCAATATAAATAAGCTCGACCCGAGCTGGCTAAGATAAAGGCAAAAAACAAATTATTCGTTAATTTTTTTCTTCATATCATGTCCGTCCTAGTGTCGGAAGTATAAGGCCCATAGTCAACGAACCAAAGAAAATAGACCGGGACCAGAAGTCACGAATTCACTGTCTTATTTTCAGATGACGAAGAAGAAGAAGGAGAAGAAATGGGCACATTGGTAAAGTGCTTTGGTCAACGATTCAAGGTGGGTTAGAGCAGCCGTAGATGGACACCTGACAATGAGTTGCAACAAGACTGACCTGTATCGTTGACCTCAAATAGAGTAAACGGCGAGGGAACCAAGGCAATATGCGAGGAATTGTGGACTATGGGACTACGCTGTCAACCCTCCTCCTGCAGCAATATCCACCACCACCGCCCCTTTTATAAAACCTCGTATACTCCCGGCGGACAGCAGGGATGAGGCGAAGCAAGGAACCGCACTAGGTATAGTATCTCTGGAATCTCACGTATGGGATGGACGTACACCAGGTAGGTATTCATTATACGTGTCTGGTCCCGGTTGTCTGAACATTTTCAGCTTTCCGGATGGAACGAGAGCGGAGAGGACGGTTGGCAGCCACGGTACGCAGCCCAGTGTCAGGTGGAAGAAGGTTGTCCAATGTCCTGAGAAGACGAGACACACCGTACCTCATCGGAGAAAATGTTCAATTCGTTGTTTACTCGTCTCTGGTTTTCACACAACGGTTTTGCTCAACGTGGAAACCCATTGCGCCGATTGCTCTGACCAGGGTGAAAGCTGGATGTACGATATTGTTGAATTTTGGTATACGAGGCCAGGGCGATTTCTTGATAACAATGCCGGCGCTCAGTGTAACGGGCGTGCGACTGCGGATGACGATAATAAAATCCCGGAAGCATTATTCGAGTTAAGTGGAAGCTGAAAAGCACCACGGCAGTTCTCCACTCCTATAATACCGCGTCTATAGGCAACTTCTCTAGGCAACATTGCGGGATGCCAAGAGTCTCGTTCGTCCCTTATTCCCTCCTCTCACCGCCATGTGAAGCAGCCAGACTTTAACTATTCAAACTCTTGGAGAATCCTTCGGATACGATCGAACCGAAGGACGTTAACGGAGAAAGGCCTGTACGTGGTCCAAGCGCATCGAGTTTTTCAGTTTCTTCTTCTTTCTTCTTCAAGTACCTGTCAAGTTTCGGTTTTTATTTGCGGTAGCCGGGTGCCGGGACACGGTAAGCAGGCGGGAAAGATTGTCAAAGTTTCAAGGGGAACTACTGTCGCCGTCTCGTACCTACGGGGACACCAACTTCACCCACCCGGTGGTTAAACGACATTCGACTGGGCGACCAACCAACAGTTATCACCTGCACTCGGAGTGACAATTCCAACCGGCAACCACCATGCGTTACGAGCAAGTAATATCGCCGCTAAAGGCTCTTTCCCACTCCGATTCGTGGTCGATGATTCCCGGCCATCGCCACTTCTCCTATACACCCATTTGCTTCTCTCGACATCACTGTTCGGAGTTTGCTGATTTTTTCACTTCAAACTATCCACGAATGCGGAAACAGCTTGTATAATTGAACAACATTTCACCCAGCTTGGAGTTTCGTCGTATAAGTGCTTACTGGCAATTTAAGGGTGAAGTTTTGGACCGTCTAAAATCATCCCTAGGTTTACCAGTTTTTTTTTTTTTTTTTTTAAGGAAATAAAAACACTCAGCTCAATTTTAGTTGAAGGGCTTTATTATTCATAGTTTCAAGAACATTTTGGAATTTTTTAATTGAAATTAATAACAAAATTACCGCATGGCGCATATAAGAAACGAACGACCACGTTTTCAATCCTGTGGCGCAGATTCCTCGGTCAATTTTAATCCGATCGACTTGAAATTTTGATACAATCTTTAAAACTTGTTCATCGATTCGACGTTATGGCTAGATTTTTGAATTCTATGGTCTCAGAATGACATTTTTTATTCATAATCGTATATATGTCAGATTTTTTTTTCTGCTTCAACATTAGGGCTACGAGCTCGAAGCCGACAAGATGTTTTTAACCGAAAAGAATTTGTCTACCGTTTGTTTCGGATTTGCATAGAAACGTCGTCGTCGATTTTCCACCAAAGATGGTTGGTTTCGTCTTTGCTCTTCACCGTTTTAGGGAGTCGCTGTAGGGTTTCTTGTGTGTCGAGTAACTGTGCACGCATACCAAGATGAGTACCTACATTCTCATTTTTATCGTGACTGCTTTCTCTTTTCCTTTTCCTTTTCTTATACACATAGGTATGCGCGACTTGCGCGATAACCTCATCGTGCCACTTTTACGACGAACTATATACGGGATCGTTTACACAAGTAATACACGGCAAACTCGGATCACCGCCGATAACAACGAAGGGTGAAACTCTATCAATGACGTGACCTAGATACTCGTTCAACCGAAGAATTCAGCGAGAGTTAAATACAGCGCGAATGCGAAAGACGATAACGGGCTTCTGTGTCTTAAGATGCTAAAATCGCGAAAAATACCGTGTCGTGTAATTACTAGTGATGTAACAAATATTCGCATTCGCGTATTACTTGACATTCTCAAAAATCATGCGAATACTTTACGAATGTGACTGTCACAAGTACTTCATATTTTGCTAATAAGAATTGTGAAGAATAATATTAAATAACACAAGAAAACATTAGTTTGATAATGAACTTTTATTATAAAAGTTTGTCTTCACGTTCAAATCACATTCTAACCTCAAATTTAATTTGTTTCTCTTATCAATTTGTCGTTAAATGATCAAACAAACAATCGGCTTGGTTCGGATCAGTTCGGCAATTTCCGTAATGAGATACAAACGGTGCTAATGTGTGCTTGCGACTTGCACGGTGTGCCTGTTGGTCAATCAATTGTCGACTTTCAGCCATAGAGAAATGGCGCCAGATTTAAAAATGTGCATACTTAATACTGAAAATTTATATTCCTAACGTCACTAGTAATTACAGAGGGAAACCGGATGCCGGCCCGAATTTCTTTTTCCCAATTTCAGTAATCCGCACATGAATTCAACTTTCCTTCTTCAGGGTGAACAATTTAGTAAAAACGTGTCAACGTACATATATATATTCAAGGCACGGTATTTTGCCTCGTTCCTCTCACCGCTCCCGAGTCACAGAATGCCGTACGTATTATAAAAAGGAGGAAAAAATGCGTGGAAAGTAGAAAAAAAAAAATATTTTTTGCGAGAAACGTGAAGAAGGATATACCTATGCAGAGAGGAAAGGCAACTCGAAATCCCATCCACGCAGATGCGACACAGCATATCCTCACGCTTCGCGCGTGCACGTGACACAGACGTCACGCCCCGATTCCCCCTCCCCCTGCAACGGTGTGGGGGTCGTTCCATTTCGTTGTGCGTAAATATATATATTCGCGGGCGATAACAGTCGAAGCAAGCAAAAAGTTCGCGGCGCGTTTCGCCCGCGTTCTCGGGGCTGCGGACACTCCGGCAACCCTCGAAAAAGACGATGATCAGTCCTTTGGGGTGGCGGGCGAGAGTTTCGCCAAAGGCTGGGAAAGCACACTTTGACCGAGTGATGCGAATAAGGTGGTGATGGGGAGGGGGGGGGGGGGGTCTATCTTTATTAGATTCCACTGCCCTCGAGAATCCCGTGCCTGCATTTCTTGATACACAGAGCCATCCTGCATGTACATATGGGCGAGAACGCGTTAGCCTGCAAACGGGTGTCAGCGGTTGGACCCAGGGCCATTTTTGGCAAATGGACATCCGCACGGGATCTAATAAAGAAACTTGGGGACATCTCGGTCGCGCTGCTCTACTTGCGATCTTTTGACGGAGGCTGGCAGGGCGGTGGGTTGAAAGGGAGGGCGATGAGGTTGTTGGAGGGAAAAAAATTTGCTGGGTCGGCAGTAAGTCTTCGATGTCCGAAAAGAATGCAGCCGGTGGAAAAGACGGTTGAAAAAGGATGAAAAAGGAAGAGAGAAAGAAAAAAAAAACACGAATGAAAATAAAGTTTCATCACGCGGCCGGTCGGTATGGCCATTTAAAAATTCGATCGAACGAACCGAGGGCGAAGGATAACGGATGTAATACATAAATCTCTACCCTCGACCCCGAACTATGCGATCCTGTAGCCAGATTCTCGCAGCGTGAAATATTTATTAGAGGTTTTCCGATAATTCTGGAGGTTAAATACTTTCATCCGATTAAACTGTAATCAATTCGTGTTGAACAGAGTTTTAAAACTGGCGTTTCACTACATACAGAATACGTGATACAACTACTGTATATTTACAGATGGACAACCGTTGGAGACGCGTATGATTTCAGCTTCACTGGACGAGACGTACAGCTACAATACATTTTATAGACATGATATTTTTAACGTGATCCCGAGGAGGAATCTCCTTACTTGGAGCCAATACTTTCTTTCCCACCCCCGGCAGTTTAACGAGGCATAACTCTTTGAATAAATCCCTACGAAACATTACAAGAAATGTACGCATTTTAAGAAGGAAATCTCGAGTCGGCTGATACTTACCTTCGAATATCTACATACACGATCTTTTTTATTGCAAAGTTATGTCAGATGGAAAAGAACGTCGTTTCGTATAGCCTATTCGAGAAGGCGGTACATACAGTGAACAGCACACTTTTCAAATGGGCTATAATTCTCTGGCGAACAGGTATTGTTATGCCGTTTATTCGCCAGTTTCGATCGGGCGGAAAAAAGTTCATCGAAACTGATTTAAGGGGCGAGTTATAGCTTGGACGGTCTAAGGTCTTACTTGGTTTTATATGCGCCATGACGCCATTTTGTTATTAATTTCAGTGAAAAGGTTCTTACTGCGTATTCGTCATCGTGAAAATGAAAATTTCACCTAACAATAAAACATGTTCGCAAGAGAACCGGCGAGTCGAAGGGTATAAATTTTGAGCGAGTGTCGTACGTGCATATTTTTCGGAACGTAGACACGTACTTGGACATTTTCTCTTTCCGGATGTGTAATGCATCTACATACATCTTTTCCGAGTGACAGATCGAGAAGCGATAGATATACACACCACGAGCAGGGATAACTCGATCGGCGCAGCATATACATCAATGGGATACAAAGAAGTGTGTATAGCGCACAGGTATTATGGAAGCATGAAGTGGAGTTGGACGTAAGGCGGCGCTGCAGAGATGAAAGTATAAGGCAATACTCGAGGATATTGGTGCGCCGGAATGATTGATGGCCGGAGATATTCAATATCTGAAAAAGTTTTGCAAGCCCCGCGACGGCAGCAGGCGACCCCCAGGATCCCCCGGCGTTCTGCACACAATATATAACCGACAGACGTACTTTTCAGCCGAGCAAGAAACTACCAACGAGACTTTTCTCTCAGGAAACCAGGCAGATCGGGACCCGACCTATCTCGATGCCCGATAACCGATACCAGATACCAGATACCAGATATAGGCACTCGCGACACTCGAGGTTTGCGTTAAGGGGACATTTACAGAAATTTTAGGTCATTCCTCGGTATTTCAGTTAATTTTTTACTCGCGCAGGAAAAGTTTAAGAAATTTTAGAGGTTTTAGGTTTGCATTTCTTACATCTTTTCGAGTGCGTCATTAGATTCTCATTTAAATGCATCAGGGTGATGCACGGAGTGCAATTTTAATAGAGTGTAAAGAGGTGAAAATTTATTGCGCGCAAGGTTTCGAACGTAATGTTTGTAGCGTCGCGTACGGATTTTTATGGCATGATCTACTTGCAAATGTTCACAAATTGTCATGGAATTTTTTCAAAAGTTTCATTTTCAAAGAAAATAGATCATTTTTTAGAGTCATGACAAAAAATTAACCGTTTTTCAACATAAAATTGAGGGTATATCACTCCATTCGAGAATTAGTGCATAATCCTATGACAATGTGTGAAATATGCTTAAAAAACAACGAGTAACAATTTCGGGTTGATCGAAGTAAAAGGATGTAAAATGCATTCAAAGATTAAATTCTGAAGTACTTGCAGTATGCAGACTGATACAAATTAAAGGTTTTCAACCCCCAAAATTTTTTTCAAGTCTAACATTCATACGAGTCCATTCAAAGGAGGGATGAAAGTGTAGAAAAATGCAAAAAACCGAACATCCATTATTCGGCCGTAAATCCACCTTTAAATTTTGAATGAAGAAGGAAAGAAAGACATTTCAAAAAAAAAAAAAGAAAAAAGAAAAGGAGACACCGACCGCCATGTAAATTCCAATTAATTTTCTTCCCCATTCGTTCTGATTATTGCGTAGCGAGTTTATAAAGCGTCAAAACCGCTCGGTGGAAATGAAACGGAAGTAAAATAATCACGGGTTTGGGGGGCAACGATACCGCAATGCTTACGCGGGGTTAGCAGGGTTTCGAAGTGGCGTTGGTAGGAGTTAAGAGAGGGCTCGATCCTCCTTTCTCTCGACCTCCAATTACTACGTGTCAGTACGTATACATACTTGGAGGCATTGTACATACCTTACCTATGTACTCGTGCGAGGGTAGATTCGGGGGGGGGGGAGTATAGAAGGAGAAAGGGATGGGACGGGTTATCCTTACGATGATTGCGGTAGGCTTTTCATTTCGTTTCATTTCATCTTGACGCGTTTCATTTCGTGCCCATTTCTCGGATAGCTGTCTTTCAGAGGGAAGTATTTTTTAAGTTTCTCAGAATCACAGTAAAAGGATTTACGTACGAAAAGTTTGTCTCATCTCCCTTATTTTACTAGGCAAATCATTTGCATACTCGTATAACAAATTTAGCATCCAACTTTCAAATTCATCCAAATTTTCATCCGAGTTTTGTTTCTATCATCCCGAGGCTCGGCAGCTCGCAATTTCCCGAGACTGTGAATGGAATCTGCACTATGTATTTATATTTCACTGTTTGCCCGGCTGTTGAACTTTAATCGACTTCTTTGTTCCGCCTTAGCCGATTCGTTCCTCGGTGTGCCGTTGTCTTTGTCTTTGGTGTACTGACTTTTGACAAAGTGTATCGTTGATCGTGATGGCGAACGGCAAAATACGGGAGTAACAAGTTTTCCGAGTTCTCGAAACCAAACAAACGGAAAGCAAATTTGCGCCTCATACTGCGCGACGACTGCTGGGTCCACAGAAGCTCCTCGAACCGTGACTGTTCGTCGAGAGAGCGCAATTGAGCACCGAAATGAATAAAGCCGGCTCTTTTCGCACCCCCGCAAAATCCCCGGGATCGACCCTTAGCTGCGATGATGTTTCACGGGGGCGGATGTTTTTCACAGAGATCAAAAAACCTCCCCCAAAAACCGCGCGATCCTCATCCCGTTACAGATGAGCGCATATTAACGTCGCAGACCCTAATTGAAGCCTAGAGTAAAGGAAGAGAAGAAAAATGCGTAAAAAAAAAGACAAAATTTTGAAAAAAATTTCACCCTGTGAAAATAAGTTGATTCCTGTAAATGCACCTGAACGTTTTCTACACAGAGGCACTGCAGACAACCAAACGCACACTCGGATGAATATAATCCACCGATACGAACAAGAGAGCCGTGAAGACAAAGTGCCGTGCACACGTTGGACCATTTCAAGTGTTACAGGCGATTTGCTCGTGTAAACGAGGCCGAGCTTATCCCTGTGTTTGTGTTTCTATGGGCGAATTGCGGGTGGCTAGTGAAGAGGGGCGGCGAGAGGTGGAAGGGTGGAGGGGGATGCTGAGATAAAGGGGAGGAAGCCAGTCGAGGGTAAGGATCTACATTCCCGTGCAGATATCTGCTCTTCATCCACGCCTCTCCTGCACGCAGTGCATAGAATTTGCCATGTGTTCGGTTGTACACGGGGTGAGAGAGGAAAATTTTACTACAGAGAGGTGTCGTTGGACGATTTTCATTCCGCGATTTTCTTTCCCCTATTCGTGCTCCTGACATCGTATGACAGAGCCGTGGTCTTCAATCACCTTGTGTATACTTCTGAATTTGAATATCAATACTTTTGGATTGGAAATGAATGAACAGCAGCATTATTTCTTCACTTCTGAACTTGTGTGAACACTTTGATGTATGCACCGGTTAGGGTAGTCCTTGTTTAGGGTGTTGACGAATTTTTACCGCCCCATCACTGAAATCAATTTCAAATCATTTAAAAAGAGTCGCCAAATTTTTTCAGATTCTTAAAGCAACTCTGAGATAGCCCGCATTTTGATCGAAGTTTCTTATGGAAGTGACATGAGAAAAACTTTTTCTCGCACTATATATTTTATCGTGAAAGTAATGATGTTCCAAAAAATCTGTAACTGCGAGGTTTTGGTCGGCATTAGTGATACTATACGAAAAAAAATACACATCATCGTACGAGGCAATATAGACGAATTGCACTTCCTCTAAATAACAAAAAAGTTGGATTTCGAGGTTGTGCAATTCGTCTAGATTGCCTGGTACGATGATGTGTATTTTTTCCCAGATAGTGGCACTAATTCTCACCAAAACCTCGCGGTTACAGATTATTTGGAACATTATTACTCTTGCAATAAAATATATACTGAGAAATAAAGTTTTACCCATGTTAATTTCCATAAGAAACTTCGACCACAATGCGGACTATCTTAGATTCGATTTAAAAATCTGAAAAAATTAGGCGATTGTTTTCGAATTATTTGAAGTTGATTTGGAGAATGGTCTGGCAAAAATTCGTCGACACCCTGAATAAGGACCACCTTAAATTGTACCCACACCTTCGACACACGTTCTCACGTCTCACCCCGTACGCGAGCGTCCCGAGAAGAATAACCCATAGATGGCGGGGGGTGAGCAACGCCTCACCCTCTCCTCCTTCCAGGCAGTCCGGCTCACGCTCGATGGCAGGCAGGGTGGCTGGGTCGCGTCTTGAGGAGGGGTGGAATCCGGGTTGAAACGAGTTGAGAAAAATGAGACTAGAAAGTAGCTGCGGCGGCATACGTAAGACGCGAGTGGGCGAGTGATAAAAAGCGAAATACATTTGACGGCATAAGAGAATGCAGCGATATAGAAAGGCGGCGAATAGGCAGCCACCCTCCGGTGCTGGATACGTACACATGGACGTACGTGGGTACCAGACAGCCAGGAGAAATTGGAGCTTTTTTTTATCCTGCACGCCGCGAAGGGTGTTCGCAAGTAAACGATGCGCGTGTGCGCGAATTAATATCCCTGCATACCTTATGATACTCCTCGATATTACGTGGCGTGTAAGAAAATGCAGCTATTCGAAAACCGATCCCCTGTCAAGTTGTTTTGTATTACTCAACTGCCTGCACCGCGTATCGAAATTCATTACTCTAGAATTGCTGCGGTAGGATTCTGCACTGATCGAAAAATTTAACCAAACCTAACGTCCGAGAAAGTTCACTTTATGCCCGTGATATTTTTTGAATTTCCGTTAATGACTGTATGATACAAATTCTTGTAATTTTAACATTTAAATTGTAGATTTCAGATATGTTTTCAGTTAGTAATGATGCATTAAAAAATTCTCAAATCAACCCAAAAATTTTAGTGGAACTGCTGGGACATTTTTTTTCTAACCGTGTAGGATGCACGATGTATGTACATCATTGGCTATCCTAATCACAGCACTTTGTTTGAACTGAAATCGTGATTTTCGAACGTAAGACAAATTGCGAAATGCGAGAATAGGAGCGGAAATAATATCTACAGACGGAATTTTGCATTATATTATTTTTCACTCTGATTTTACCTCGTATATATGTATATGAAAACGTATTTTGAAAATATACATGACAAGTTTGCAATATTTCCTTGATAAAATATCCGTACAATTTCAACGCAATACAGTTAAAGGACGCTCTCGGTGACGGATCGTACGGAATTTGGTGGAAACAGGACTAGAAAGCTCGAATAAATTTTAGCTTCCTGAAAATGTAGGGAGTGAATTTCTTCCCACGTATCGTCATTTCTTGTCCCGTTCACAAGCCGTTGTATGGGAATGGTATCAAGGGGTGGCCTCACTCTTCGATATCTCAGGGACGAAAATGTGTATATGAATTATACAATTAACATGTGCGTAAGTTGTAAAATATTATATTTGATGTCGAATAATGAAAATGTGCCATGGAAAGAGTTGGGTAAAGGTTCTTTTTCGGATGCTTCTGTAGTACTCGTGGTGGTTCTTACCCGACTACACGATCGCGTTTTGAAAACGTAAGAACGATGCCGGATTAAACCGTAATCTTGATTTCTTAATCCTCGAATAGGATTATGACGAGCCATAATTATTCTCGCTGGCGTATCGGAAAGATCAACTTGTCGAAGAGAACGGAATGAGTGAGAAAAGGAAAGGACGAGGAGTGAGAGGAAGATGAGAAGGATTTGGAAAGTTTTGCGACTATAGAGAGAGACAGAGAGAGAAAGAGTGAGAAAGGAACCGCGTGAAGGGGTGGAAAATGACAGGCACAATAGCCCCTAAACTCCTCGAGGTGAATGGAAACACTTTAAGCCTGACTGAGCTAGGAGGTTGAAGAAGAGGACGAAGTGATCGTCTTTTCGAAGAGTACCGAGTGTATTTTTATTCGAGGGATCGGTTTGAGGTCGAGTGCCGAGGGCCATCTCCTCCGGGTCCTCCGAGTAACGACATTGTCGGATTACCTCTGAGGGGGGTGTAACGATGGAAATTTCCAACGCCAACAGGGTGACGATGCTGAAATTAATTAGCCGCGTAAAATTGATCGTCAATATTTCTCCTAACTGAAACCTCCTGGCAACGGAAAATCACGCAGCACCGATCCCCCGTCGAAAGGTTAGACAATTCCTAGATTCGTGTCGTTGTACTCCATATGGAAAGTCGAGATGACTGCCCCAGGATCTCATTTGAGGGGTTACGTGCACTTGGGACGACTAAAACTAGGGTTATGTGTAAGAATTTTTTTCGTGTATGAAATTTAATTTTATTCACATAAAGTATGACATTATATCACGAGTTTTTGTCGATAGCGTTTGCGATACCTGACGCGCGTCTGCCACTTATTATCTGAAAAAAAACAAACGTCTTAAAGTAGATAGAAAAAAAAGTAGTAGTTACTTATCGAGCCGGAATTTGAAGATTCAATTTATTTGAATCATGGCAGTCTCTGGAATAAGACGGACGATTTTTTGCCGCAAAATTGTTCAGCGCTCATGAAGATAAAAATAAAAAAAAACTATACCAGGTATCGGAAAACCGCTCGGGTAGCGATTTTGAAAACACTGTTTCGAGAAAAACGCGTTTTAATTTTTGAGTACAGTTTACACGAAAATAACTGGTTTATTTTAAACTTACATGAAATCGTCGAGTTCTGGGCCATCTAACGAATCTTTCTGAGATGTCGATGCTTACATTAAATCTTTTTT
The DNA here is from genome assembly GCF_021155775.2 of Neodiprion pinetum. Lineage (NCBI taxonomy): Eukaryota > Metazoa > Arthropoda > Insecta > Hymenoptera > Diprionidae > Neodiprion > Neodiprion pinetum. Next base: position 566,394 of record NC_060233.1, read on the forward strand.
TTTTTTGTCGTGTCAACCTTATTCTTTCTTGTTTTGATGCCCTTGTCGCGCCAACGGTTCGTCGTTGCTCACCTGGTCGGTTACAAAGGCCATAACTTCGTCATTGGTGCGAATTTCTTGATGAAATTTGCAGGGTATACACTCAAAGAATAGTGCTTTTCCTACCCAGGCATGTGTAGCCCCTAAAAAGAAACCATACCGTCGAAGCGACGAGGGAATGAAGAGGAAAGAGAGGACGGACAAGCAGGGTGAAGGAGAAGGCAGAAAGCACACGGCCAAGGCAAAAGCATTAAGACATCTCCTACGACTTGCGTAAGCAGACACACCTGGCAACGTCACGTCTCTCTGAGCTCCCCTCAAGCCTTAGTTTCAGCTTCCGCGCCTTCTCGCCCCCTTTCCATTCTCTGGCTTGCTCATTCTCACCAGCGGCATCGAATTAATATATTAATTAACTTCTGTAATTATTAGAGTCGGTGGAGGATCGCAACGCGCGAGAGGGTGGATCCACCAAAACACGAAAACACCTGTAAGATTGTGCTGAGTCGATAAAATAGCTCGTTAGCCCCTTGAATTTTTACACTGGACTGAAATTTACAAAAGAAACGCGCTTCGAGGATACCTGCAAGGACTAATCGAACATGATAGGAGCTCTGGAAGGACACGGAGAAAAATTGACGTCCAGCCTTCTACAATAGAGAGCTTTTGCCGTGTCCAGTTAATTAAAATTTCCAACACTGTGCAGCAGCGACAGTTCATGTTGGGCTTGTTTCATGGCCGGCGGTTAAGTAACTGAAACTTGAACGCTACGAGGTAAATCATTTTTCTCAGGAAAGTCGAGTTGAGCTTATAGGTATAACGTAGTGGTTGGCGGGCAGAGTTTTTCCCTCTACGATTACTTAGCAGGAGTGTTGAGAGAATGAAAAAAGTTCTCACTACGAGCTATTTTTTTCACGCGCCTGCAAAGTGCTAACCAACGCAACGGGTAAACTTTTTCGCACCTCCCTGCATATTGTATCAGTACTTGCAATCGGCGAGTATCAAGATTCAGAGATCCTTGTATGAAAATTTTCCACGGTTTCGAGCAAAGAGACGAAGCGTTCAATTACGAGCAGTATGCTGCAAAGGGGGGCATCTGGCATTTGCAGGTACACCCAATTGTCAGAGGCGGACATCAGAGGTGCCAAAGAACAAGATGAAGAGAAGTTTCAATTACTCTCATTGTCGGCTGGTAGATCCGCGTTGCCGGTCTAAATACTCGCGGCCTGAGATAAGGGAGGGTCTCTCTAGCTGCAGATAAGGCGAAGCAGAGTGAAGCGAACCGAGAGAGGACGTCGCCGGGAACGAGTGTGCGGGAGACGCGTAGACGGTGAGGGGTTGAAAGTGTGGCGAGGGGGGAGAAAGAGGGTGTTGCTAGGCTACTCGGCTGCCTGCGAACGCACCGCGAACCATAAGAAGCCGTCCAGTCCGTGGCCGAAGCGAAACTTTTCTCTTACCATTCTCCACTTCCGAGTTCCCAGTCTGAAATTTCAACCCTTTGCCATCGACTTGTTAAGTTTAAACGTCGACTCTGCGTCGAGACGCTGCTAAGGATCGTGATTTTCAATCGGAGCACTTGGAATGCGGCAATGAATTTCAGTTACGGGATGATTATCACATGGTTGGGTCGTTCCGCAGCTGCTGTTTATTGTCTTGACATACGAGGAGGGAGGGAGGGCGAGAAAAAGCACGGAAGAAGAAATCGGAATGTGCAAGTTACTCAGATTCCACGCATTTACGGAATTTCGCTGCATTGTTGTAGGTACCTTGAAAGAAATTCGAAAAATGTTTGTTCTTTTTCTTGAACATTCTTTGCTAATTCGAGACCCTTTCAAATCTGATGCTACTGGAGCTCATCCGTGATTCGAAACCGAGGTTTGACCCTTGTCTGGAAATTCCCGCGAGAAGATTTCCCCGGCGTGTAGAAGTCGGCAATTTTAACGTTCTTCTGCCGTTCCGCTCAGGCTGGATCGCCGGTGGAATTCATGAACTGTAAATATCAACGAGCATTGTTACCCTTTGGGGGCTGGGGCGAAAAGGAGGAAAGGAAAAAGCGACCATTCATGGGGGGCGCGAGGACGAGCTAGACGAAAATAGGCGGAAAGATACCGAGTCAAGAAGACAAGAGCCGTTTATTTTTCTCTCAGACTTCGGCTCCGACGCCCCAGAAGAAAAAATACGCGAATTGCCACCCATTCAACAGCAACAGGGTTAAGTTATGTTTACGAACAGCAGGGTGACGCTCAATGCTTTGGTATACGACCTCTATTAAAGCTTAGTAAAACTTTTCAGTTTTCCCCCACGTCTGTTGGTAACACAATATTTTCGTAGCGCACTCTCGAGATAGAAAAGCAAACGAGTATCCATTGTTTGTTATTGTTATAATCAATGCTACGTTACTACTTAATTTTAACTTACAAGTCAGTTTCCTTTTCAGAGTTTGTTTTTCTTGCTGTGGTAATAGAATGTCACAAGTTCTCAAATAAGAAAGTGGAAGAGAAAACTTGCGTCACCTCGCTGTTGACGAAAGTTGAGCCTGTTTTACGGCAGGTGGCGCTACGGGCTGATTTTGCATTGCCAACCTAACGACTTGTCCAAAAATTTAACCGTTTCGGAATCACTGCCCTGGTGTAAATTTCTACTGCAAAAATTTTTTACAGAAATTGGAACATTTCGTCTTACTTCGTACAAAATTGTAAATATGCATAATTTTCGCAAAGAATTTTGATTTTCGTCAAAAATTGTGGTATCTTGTAGATTTTTTACTGAAAAAATACTGATTGCCATAAAAATCTACACAAGTATTTTTTTTTTTTTATGAGAAACAAGGCATATTTGCAATTTTGTACAAAAGATTGTTTTTTACGAAATCTTCCAATTTTTCTAAAAATTCGCAGAAAATTGTAGAAATCATTTTCACCAGGATGTAGCCATATGGACGTGCATGGAACGCATCGTTTTTATAAGTTGGAATTGCCTGGTCGGGGGAAACAAGCCTCTGATAAAAAATACGAGGAAGTGACTTGGTCTCTCAAGGAATGCTTTATAGACTGATCCCTCAAATCTCTCAAGTTTCTGAATCGGTTTCGATAGAACGTTTTGCAGTTCGAAGTTGGCTGACCCGACGCGGGGTTTTTCCACTGCACGGGGCTAATGAGTTGGTGAAATCTCCGCGGCAGCCATAGTTTACAACTTATACCTATACTAACCCAAGTATACATAATATATTCGGGCAGCAAGCTGCGTCTCGCTAACTACCACAACAGTCTACGTAGTACGTAGCCAAAGAGGGAAGGGCGGCATCGAAGAGGATAGAGAAAAAGGGAGGACAGAGGCAGCGAAGGGGCGAGCTTTGTAATAAAGTCCAAATATTGTCGCAAGGATACTCGGTTAGGACATTGTCAAGCTGGGGAGTTAATGTCCAAGATTAAACGTTATTTATTGCTTTCTTCCCGAATATACTTTTCTCCTCGAATATCCCTCGCTTTTTTGCTTCTGCGATCCGGTATCGTCTTTACTGAGAATGGTAGTGGTGAATTCCAACAGATTAAAATTCTCTCGGTAATTGCCGTTCGATGAATCCAGCAATAATGGCTTTCAGTACCGTCATGTCGAAGTAACTTCTTCTAAATCGATCATCGATGAAACAGATTTCGAATTAGACAAAGTGGAACAAGGTCAGTAGATAAACCGAGGAGGAAATAACTCGTTTAATCGACGTGTCGATAGTCAAACGTGTAGGTTTTACACTACACTCGGAACATGATAAAATAAAAAAATTTTAATCCCTAGGGCGTCACTCCAATTCGCCATTTTGTTCCTAGGGAAAATTCCTCATGCGAAGAGCTATCTCTATCCACTCGTCTATCTACGGACCTTGAAGTGCGGAAAACACCAGACCATTGAGGGTGGTTTTTGCTCACGAGATTTGACCGATCTGCCTATCGTGGGAGTAACCGGTGAGTTATGAATCCCAACGTAGGAAGTAGATAAGCACGCATAACGCACAAATCGTGGGGCTCATGGTCAGAGGTTTGCGGGAACGAGGCGAAGGCCCCGATAATGCTCCATATGCAGTGACGACACGTTGTCCTCGCTGATCCCCTAAGCCGCAGGCACTGCGAGGCTGTCGAACGTTATTACCTAATCCGTACCGGGTCCTGGATCCTGGAATACGATATACAACGTCTACCCACGTGTTCGTGCACGGATGGGACACCGCGTCTCCTGCGTATAAAGTATGCGTCGAGGTACGTGTAACAATATGCGATATAGCAAGAGAAACCCTGTAGAAGCTTTCGAACGAGCTTTCGCCCTTGGCGTTCAGCGTGGATCCACTTTACTCCAGTTTGCAGAATTATGCTCCAGTACGCGTGTAAGAATGTAAACGATAACGACGGGAGGTACCGATTTTAGTGATCCTTGTAATCCCTCGTCAATAAGGTTATCGGAAGCCGAATTTGAAGTCTTGGGATTTCGTTGACGGTGGAAGGGTGTAGAATTGTTATTGCCTACGTTGTGTTTCTTGCGAAATAGAGGTAGACCGACACCGTGAATTCTGGAACTGAGCTTATACTTGTAAAATAGAATTGCAATTGTATGTATGTTACGGTACCAATGGCAGCTAGGCATGTAGATTTTGCAATTCTACTAAATTTCCGACTGACCAAGGACTCTGAATCGCTGATAAATGTTTTCGATCTGAAGCATCATTCGTTGCGCCACAGGGTTGGACATGAAAATAAATTGATCTGTGAACACAAAAGACCCCTCGAGAATGTCCAGCTCTCCGAAGAAACCACTCAAACTCATTCCTGCATACACATATGATCACGGAAATGCTGCTGCGAATGTGACAATGGGCCGATAATAAGAGTAGAAAAGAGACAAAAAGAAGAATTTCAATTTGTTATGCGCAAATAGTGAAAAAAAAAAAACAGTTGTATTCCCTTTGACTCGTAGCGGTGAGTATTCTTACCACTTATTTTACGTCCATTTTTTGTATATTTAGAAAACTTAAGACCACATTTCTCTGTAGTTTTTAGCTATTTCTAACAGTATACTACGAGAGTAATTATTCGTATATAATGTAAGTTATTATTTTTTAGCAACAAATTGATTGAAAAAAAATTGTAAATCGAAGGAATAATTCATTTCCGAGAAAGTTCCTTCTCCGTACGTAAACACGTTTCACGTAAATTATGATTTTTGAGCTCACTAATTACGAATCAGAAATCGATGTTAAAATTTCAAAATGGCGAATCCAATAAGGCGGACGAGAATTTCAAATTCAATCGAAACCGTAGAAAAAACTCTGTCCAGTAGTTTTTGGGGTCGCTGATTACGAATCTGATACCGCGACACCGAAAACCTCTGCATAGGGTTTTTTGAATGGATAGAATCAAATTTGAAATTTTCGTCCACCATATTGGATATGCCAACTTGAATTCTAGAAATCTGATTTCAGATTCGTAATCAACGACCCGAAAAACCAGAGAATACAATCTTGTTATAAAAGTTTACTCAGCACAATAACGTGTGACTCAAAGTGATAAACGTGTCGTATTTTCACGTACAGGACGTAGAAATATAGGTGTAATTACGTAGTAGGTGTGTCGGATAATACAAGCTCCAGGCGGAGCGGGGACGCGTATGTAGTTGCATGGTCGAATCGGAGGCGTAGGCCCGTTGCCAGAGTTTCGTGTTAAGCTACCCGTGCGGCCTCGTTATAATAAACCGCGAACCGATATAACTTACCGCTACAAGAGCTGTCTGAAGCATTAGACTGCGATTAAGGAATTTTTCGGTATGATTTTCGTGCGAGCCAGGTGCTTAAGCATCAAGTAATGATAAAGTATAATGATTCGAGGAAGAACCTATTTTTCCCACAAGTCTGGCTTTATCGATTCCAAAATCAACATGGTAACTTCGAAACTATTGCTGCATGCTAGTGCAGTTCTGATCAAATTTTCATCTCTAGGTAATCACGCCACAATCCCACCTTCCCCCCCTCTTCTCTCTATCGAATCAACTATTGTCAATTATCGGATTCCGATGGTATGTGGACATCGTGTGGGAGACAACTTAAACGATCCCCAACCATCTATAATAAACGAATGATTCTAAATCCTCGTGTTTGCTCTTACAAAGTGAAACTGGTCTTATTTTATTGCAATCGAGATCATGAAAAAACTAACTCAGGGACTAATCCATCAAAAAAATGATTTACTGTGATCACGTGTGATTGGTATTAAATATGAATACTCGTGTGGATTTTATAGATCAGAAAAATCTGGTCTCGCCTTTAGACTCCTGCTTTTTGTGAAACCGACAACTTTCAACGTCACCGGGATGACACTTGACCACTGAGTACCCGGAACTGTTTCTCTGGGGAAATACTTGACGCGTTGAAGACGTAGAATCGTTACCAAGGGGCCACTATCGTACCACAGCAAGTCGTAGCTGCGCGAACCTCATACACGGTTTCATGTTCGCAAAGGGACCACCCATGGCTGGGCAAAGGTGCTGGATAAGGGAATACACAGCAGCGCAAACTAAGTTCAAACATCACTTGGTTCACCGGTACTGGCGCATAGAACGCGGGTGAATAGTCACGTACCTACCGTTGGAAAGCTCGGGAGCGGTACATGACGTGTAGGCGGTTAGAAGGGTACGTGGGCATGTGGGCAAACAGCTCAGGTATACTCATCATATGTAATAGCGTCGGCCCGAAACCTCCGAATAGTATACATAAGTAGGACTTTTCACCCGTGTATTAAAGGGTGCGCAAACAGGAGAAGAAAAGATGGGGAATCGCGATTACAGTAACGGGAAGGATACGCCGCGAGAGGGCGCAGAAGGGAGGCATGGATGTACGCACAATGCTACCTAATACGAAGCGCATGCATCACAGCTCAAGCGGACACTTGAGTTATAACATTGCCATGGACACTTGCCAGAGTAATATCAAAGTTTAAAGCTGCCCGCGTCGTCGACGCAGACCATCGCAAACCCCCTGCAGCTACACGCTGGGGGGGTGCCTACATATCTCGCCCCTATTCTCGTTTCTGTCCGCGCGGCTATCTGCCCGTTCTGTTACTCCTATAACAAACTTCTCCCGACTTCACCGCTATAGATCACGACTATTTAACGTGGCAGTGACCTTCTGTATGATTGAATCGCTTTAAAATACTGCTCTTCGGACGACAAGATTATGTTCCATCTAGGATCCACCGTGGATTTCCGGTTCAAAAATACCTGTAAGTAAAGAAATTTCGATCAAAAGTTCTCGTGGACAAAAGTCACAAAAGTCAGTAGTTTCCGAGATACAGGCTTCGGAAGAAAGGAGTTCAGGTTTTTCGATATATATGGATCTCGTGATTTTCATGGATTACAAAGCTTCAAAGGGATTTGAAATCAAACAAATCACTCAAAAAACTGCACGGTTGATTCTAGAAGATAGGCAGGAAGCTGCGATCGATTCCATCGATGCATTGATTCCATCCACGAACTCGCTGGTTTACCGGAAGAAAATGCAACGTCGGATTTCGCCTGAAGAACGAGGCGCTCCGACTCTTGCAATATTTGACTTGTTCTGTTTTTCACGCGACTGCGGAGTCTCTGCGAATCGGCTGTGCAGTTTTTGATCGATGCATTTGATTTCAAGTCCCCCTCGAAGCTTTGTAATTCGTAAAAACTGCGTAATCCATAGATATCAAAAAATCCATACACCCCCTTCCGAAGCCTGTATCTCGGAAACCACTGATGTTTGGGACTCGTGTCCGTGAGAAAACGCCAGCCAATTTGAACGGGCGTCAATTTTCATAAGGGTTCTGCGGGATCCTTTTCCCTTCACCCTTTTCGTGGAATTTTGGAAAATCTGCAAGCAAGATGAATTTGCAATAGCGGACTTTGATTGGGATACTTTATACTCGTGTACTCAGGTATTCAGGCGCGTACACGAGTGTTGTAAACCAGGATCGAGAATTTCTTATTCCGTTCACAAAGCGGTGTAAGATATACGATTACGCGGTCTCGTCGTAATCTTGCGGTAATCTCGGTGTGGGCTCACGGTACGCGTTGCATATTTAACGTCGCTTGGGGTGGCTTTGTCACGACAGTTTTTGGGCCCGTTTGTAGGTTCGTGCTACGGAGGTACCTGCCTATCTTCAGAGGGATAAAGGAGAACTTGACCGGTGAGCAGACCCTTGTCCGTTCAACCGGGGCCGAGGGATCGCGCAAGATTCGAATCACGCTCGACTAATTAGTCGGGTAGTTGCCCGGTGGATGGTATTATAAATTGCACGTCGCACCCGGCTACGTAACATATTTTTCTGTCACTTGGTCGAGGGAACCATCGTAAGAAACGGACTTTGACAAATTGAATGAGCACGGAGTCGGTCGTGTCATTATTCTCCGAAAAGCTCCAACTCTTAGACTGATTGATAAAACTGATTTTAATTTACTCGTCATCAGCAGCTGATGGTGGTTCTATGGTAATCAAGACATTACAATTTTTCAGCACTTCTTCATCATGGCCGTTAGTCTTTTCTAAGCCTGTTCGAAAAGCTGGTTTCGATACGGAAAAATAACTCATGTATCGTGTTATCACTTACGCATTTTTTCTGACTCGTTGATTTCCAGTCACGCTGCATTTCTTTAAGAGCGAAAATTCGAAATATTCGCCACGCGAACGACATTATTATGACCTGATATTATGCGATCGGAGAAGTCATATTCCACGCATTTGGCACGCCGCGCCATCCGGCTTTGGATGAATATATTTGCCACGGCGTGGTGGCATTTTGCAAGTCTTTATTGCTCGGTTTATTTATTTTTACCAATATTTATGACCGCAAGGGGCCGAGCGAGCCGCGTATAAGCTGGATATAAAATAACACCGAATTGCCTGGGAACGCGCGTTAGATGCAGCGCCAAAATTGCCAATCTCTGACACATAACTGACGCCTCGACGTCCCCTATCTCTGCGGTAATTTCATTATTCACGTTTGGATATATCGTCATTGGGGAAGTTCGTTCGAAGAAAAATTAGGAAAAGGGGCAAACTCCAGGACTTCTCAGCCCTTGATCATCGTGCCGGGATTATATGTACAATTCGTTCCCTTTCGGGCTTGCAACGTACACTCGGTTTGGAATATGAATTTCGAAAGAGGATGTGCAAGACGCGTATACCAACCGACCCGTCGCTTGGTGGGTTCCTTCGCCTTTCCGCCGAGGGGATTGGAAGTTTTGTTAACGGGTCACTTCCGGCGACTACTTCCGTCTGGCTTAAGAGGTCGCCTCGCGTGATCTTCGAACGTTACACCGACGACCCCCCGCCCTCGACTCTACCCCGTGGAAGGAGTTCGCAGATCCGGATGACTGATAATAATTGAGGAGTTCAAATACTTTGAAAGGTACGACTGTAATAACATGTCTGCCGCGCTTGAATTTTGAAAAATTCTGTAACGTTTCTTAATTGTCAAGTTTTTACGGGTAATCGACATGTAATTTATAACACGATTTATCGCGTCAATTCAAAAAAAAAAAAATACACATAAAAAAATCACCTGACAAATCACAAATACGCCAATCATCAGATATACTGGATGAAAAATCATATAGTCAACTGATGATTCGTGCTTTTGTAATTTATTACGTGATTTTTTATATGTTGTTCTTGATTTCACAAGATAAATGATGTAATAAATTACATGTTGATTTGGATCATAACATCCGATGATTTATCACATGAACATTTTCGGCCGGGGACCCAAATCCATTTATATAGGAAAATCAAAACGAAGCTATATAAGAATGCCACTAGACTGTTCGTCCTTTTTCATTCGTCAAAACTCACAACTGAACATCGATGAGAAAGTTTAGTGGGCAGTAAATGGTCAGACGCGATTTACCACGCTCCCCCAGAAATTTTGGAGCTTCTAGTCAATTTCCGTTGAACAATTATCGAATCACGATGATAAAAATATGAATAATTGAGACAAATGCATGAACAGGTTTGATTGAATAATTTATTGCTCCCCAAAGACAGTTTGCCTTACCAACGTTTTCAATTAATTTGCATGCTCCTCGCGCGGTTATTTCTTATGCCTGAATTGTCCGCCACCGTGTTGCTTCCGATTGAATTTAAATTAATTTTTCTTTTCCCCCCAGGCTCCACTTCTTAAGTTTACTTTAGTCTTTAGAATCCTTTTATTAAAATATATGTTGGATCGCGGAGTAGATGAAATTTGTGATTTCAATTTCGTATATCAGCCTTTTGCCATTGACGTCAGCGGTCCTCCTGTGGTATGGATGTTAAAAAAGGCGTTCTGAGATTCCAAAAAAATGTTGTGAACCGGACGTCAGCCAATCAAAATTAAGCAAGTCGAATCGCGCGCGTTACGAGCAGGTCCTTTCAAGAAAATCGCTCGGTATAAGCAAAATCTTTTCAGTTCTTTTTCCAAGCGTGTCGCTTCCTCTTCGTTATTTCTAAGATAAATCTCAAGGAATCAGGCTTTGCGAGATCTCTCTCGGCACTTTGCACCCCTTCGGCATGTCTGCAGCCCTCGGCAAAAATGGAGCGAGTAAAGTTAAAGTATTCATAGTTGAGATAGACCCGCTGTAAGAGGATCTACGGAAATGATCCATGGAAGGATCGCGCGGATCCGAGAATATGTCACGAAGGTGGGCTGCACTCGCTTCTACCTGCAGCTTCGTAATAGAAGTAGAACGTCAGTTATAACCGTAGCCTGGCTGGGCCCGTCTACCTAGTTTAGATTCGGGTCAGCAAGGGCTTGTCCTGCCCCTGGGGGGTTGCTGGACAAATTATCTCCCTCCCTCGTCGCCCCCTTCTCTCGAAAGTCCGACGTTCTAATAGTGGACGAGACGCGGCGGGACTGCCAACGGAAACATCCCCTGCAGAAATGTAAGTTCAAACGTTTTTCAAACAATTACGCAACCCCCGTCTGCCTCACGTTATCCCCGCGTTCCCTGCGTTCTTCTAGAAGAATTAATCGGTCACGCGAACGAGGCCGGGTTTCGATTTTACGAAGTTCATTTTAATTTACTTATTACCGGAAATCCATGTGAATAATCTGTATCACGAGTCTCAGCTTCGAAACTATACGTATATTTCAGACCCAGGGAAAAATCCTCGATCGGATATCTGTTGATTGAAAATGACGAAAAATAATCGATTTTCGATTAAATAGATTATCTTTTCCCCGATTAATCGACCCGACTCGATTATTTTTCCTCACAAGCGGGTGTTTGGTTTTCACTCCCGTGAACGACTCGATACATCATCAATTTATGTGATTAGAGTATCAATTATCATCATTGTCTTACTTACTAAGTAACTATTTCATTTAATAAGTGAAAGATGAGTGAATATTTTCACCTGAAATTGAAAGATATTTTGAATGAAATTATAAATTATGAAAAAACTTTTCCGCTATTAAGGCATACTGAAATTTACGAAATATTCATTTCATATGCAGAGTTTCAAAAAAATACGAAGTGATCGATTAATCGATTAATTTTGACCGATTCAATCGAGTCATGGTCGATTTTTTTTTTTTTTTCGGGCTCGATTAATCGATCCAATTAATCGATTATTTTTAGCTGCTAATCAGAGGCCATAGAGTGCTGACAGATGCGAAACTGAATTTCGCCGGAAGTCAGTTCGGTTGCGGTGTTAGATCGAACGGTGACCTCTGAATCACGAGCTCGATCCTCGCAACATAATTAGATATATCTAATCTTGACTCGAAGCCACGTGTTGTAAATGTAGGATTGACGGTGTAAGGGATTTGAGCTTCTCTGCAACGGCTGTGATCAATATTGGTGTCTGCGCGAGCATTGCAGAGTCAACAGTTGAATACAAATGATTTACTTACATTTTTAGTTTTTTACTTCGCAGGCTGCTACATCTTTGTATGTCTGTATCACCGCATTATAGTTACACAAATATCGCAGCTGTTATGCTAATTTCAAAGCACTGTAATGATTCCATTTGATTCTAGAGATATTCGTGATTTGGGTCAAATTCTGGATTGAACGCGGATTCGGGCAAAGAGCATTTGAAGAAAAAAGAAAAATACAATTTCCCTGCAGCGTTCTCGCGATGAAAATAAACGGTCATTTCACCGAACGCAGTTGGAGCTGAGCATTAATGGTAAGGATGTACCATCTACGAGAGGCAATTATACTCGTCTCCAGCTTGATCCGATTCCCTGTAATAGCTGCTGAATTTTTTCATCACTTCGTATTCCTCAACTTTCTCATTGCAGCCTTCGCGCCGAGTTCTGCTTCAACGCTTAGTATTATACATGTGTCAGCGTCAGATCCAAGACAAACAACATTTTCAAATGAATAATTCATTCGCAATTAGGATCGTGGGAATAGAGTCGATAAAGGTCTGCGCCGCAGACGGGCTTGCTCGCGCCGTAGAAAAATCAATTCGATACACTATGTATAGCATGTACGCAGAGAATAAAGTAATCTTGCAGAAATCGTTACGTTGTCCGCACTTTGGCGGAAAATGCAGCTGCATCCTAGAGCGGGCGATGCTTAAGCGAATTTGAAATCGAGCCGAAAGTTGAATCAATTTCGCATCTTGAATACGCGATTGGTTTGAATACCATCTGCCCGCTTCGTTTGGCTCCGATGCCAAAGTCGTATCGAAAATGTGAATCTCGAGCTACACCTTCGCTGATCTCGTTCAAAATTCAAACCGACTCTTGTTGCAGATGGTACACCCAGAGTGACCACGACATAAATTTTATAATTTTCTAGGATCAATTCGGTTAAATTGGTTACAGTAAATCGACAAAAGTAAATGCATTTTCCATACAATTGTTTTCTTTTTTTCCGAAAGTACGAACCGTCGCTCGGGTCATACTGTCTCATCTAGTAGTCGATGCGCACGATCGTTTGTGAGGTAATATTTAGGAATATTCAAAGTTTGAAGAGAACTTTCGGTGATGGTAAAAAAAAATTGTATTCGTTTTAATTTATCCAAAGCTTAAAAAAATTGTGGGACGTATTTGTATGACAAAAAATATACTAAACGGTTCCATGACTTTCCGCAAAAACTCCTGACATTTCCCATGATTATTCCAGAATTTCAGAATTCCACGACATTTCCAGGTTTTCCAGAATTTACTGACCAATGGTCACCCTGACACGGATATTCGATCGGCATTTTGTTTTTTGTTGAGTTTCAAATTCGACGAACGAATTAGCGAACGAGTTCCTGTTTATACATAATTTCTAATATAATTGCCGTGTGGTGAAATTAACCCGTGTTATAGTTCTTGCAGACGGGTTTACTTTTTGAAAATCTAAGTTAATTCGAGCATATTTGAAGAAGTGTATGGAATAGGCTGCAGTTTAAAGTTTCAAGCGTTAGAGCGAAACTGGCTTCTTCGTCCTAATAGTCAAAGTTCCCACTGCTTCCTGGCTTTTATTATTTTATATTATATTTCGGGTCTTGTAGCGGCAAGTTTTCTCGAGATAACAGAAAATTGTATCTCTTTACCAGTATACATGTATACGCGTAATATGCATGTAGGTTTAAACTCAAACAACCGCAGTTAGATTCGAGAAAAGTTTCGTACTTCCTCTGCAATTACAAATTGTGAATACCTATATGTATACATGTATTAACGGGTATGTGTAAGTCGGTACATGCACCGTAATTTTTCATCTACTTGTTTTCAGTTTGAAAATTTAATCCCACATAATTTATTGTTCCTGCAGTTGGGAGAAAATCAGTGAAGTTTGTACGTGAGTACAGGTATCAAATAAGATCTAATTGATGATGATAACGTATGATGGGTGAGGGTTTGGCCAGAATCCAACCTTTTGCTGGTTAGTTTTATCTGAAAAGCCGACATGCTGTGAATATGTAGAGAAATTCAGAGTGTTTGCTTGTCCTGGGTCGATAGTGTGAAAAGTTGATGTACCTTTTCAGCACTGAAATAACTTTACTAGTTAGCTGACAAAAAAAAAATAATTTTTCGACTACGGAATACAAGTTGTATATAATATTGTTATCTGTTATTTATTTATTTTTTTTTCATGAACGTTCAGAAAAGTTAAAATCGGAAATTAACTAACATGAGGTACTTTTTCTTTCATTTAATCGAAAAAAAGGTTATTATCTCATGAGATGAACGGGGATTAACAGGAATAATAACTAGGATGAGTGAATTATGCATCATTAAACAAGTACGAATGTATTTTGCATTAGAATAGAATGAATAACAATGTATGAGTCTTATTATGTATATTTAATTTCATTCAGTTTCTGCGCAAGTTTAAAGTACATTTACAGAATATTTGCATAAAAATATACATCTGCTCAACCTCCGTGTAGAGTGGAAATGAAAAGGACGGTATCTCTGGGCTTTAATTTATACTCTCCTTGTCCCTGTAGGCATAAAACAATTTTTACGAGTATCAAATTAATCACCCGGTTTAGGACAATGGATTGAATTTTTTTTTATTTTTACATCGTAAATTCGATTTTGATTTCAAAGTCATCATAATGTTACAATTTTAATTATTGTAATATTTATCTCTGTCATGCTCTTCTCTGATCTATTTTCCGAATGAAAAATTATTCTAAACGTTTGTTTCTAGAAATTAATGAAACTTGTGAAATTCAGGTGATAGTAGAAAAGCTAATTGCATTTTATATAATAATTGTAAGTGTTTCATACAACTTTTGCACTGAATTTCAATTTGTCCATTTCTGTAACACCTCAAATGTTGCCATAAAATATCTTACCAACAATTCCCAGTCTTCGTCATTGACGAGCACAAGAATTCCAGGTCGTCTGTAAAAAATGATTTTGAATTCGGTTTCACAAACAATATTCAATAAAGCAACTTGTGTGGTTATAAACTATTTTCAGGTTCAGTACTCTCGTCTCGATTCAAGTTGCTCGATACAATCGATAATCTAAAGCTGTGTTCCTACATACTTACACTGTATCGCCAAGTAGAAATAATTCTGGCCTGTCTTTGAGGAGGTTGTCTCGGATCCAAAACAGCAAGCGACGTAGAGTCCCTGGAAAAATGAGAAATTACTGTGAGTTCGACGAATATATTAATACCATGTGAGACAATAAATTAGATAGAATTTGAGAGGACGAAAACTTACACTCCTCGTCACCTGGCAGGTTGAGCTCATTCTTTTTTTTCTCGAACAGCAACTCGGCGCCCCCTCTAGAAAGACAAATTTGAAAAATCACATCGATTTGAGGTTATGTCACCGGCTAATCTACTACTTGGTAATTTCATCTTCACCTAAACTCAACGGTTATTGATAAATCTTTATAGCCGGATGTCATGACGGATCACATGAAAATTATTTCGCAAGCAACTTCAACGACAGAGTATCATAAGCAGTTTCGTGTCTCTGACAAAGAGAACTAAATTCACGCGGCGTAGTAGAGGAGTAACGGCGGATAAATGGGTTACATATTGAATGGTTGGACCCTCATTCATTGTTTGGCAGCGCCTGTGGACTGTCACGTCGCCTGCATCGCTGACACCTTCGACGTAAATAGGTTTGCCGGGTTGCATATAATACGGCGGATCCCGTTTAATTCGACCGCAGATTACTTAAATTTTCATCAAGTTGTTAACTAATTATCCAGGAGATGAAGTAAGTAGTGACACCATCTGCGGGTATTAATATATTTACATACATGGTATTTGCATACATTAATAAAGACAAGTTATAAAATACTATGTACACACAATCTATATACACAAAATATGTCGCCTTTATTAATGCAACGATAATAGAATCTATGGTAATCCAGAGGTGGCATTTATAATGAAATACCTACGTCTTAATTAATTTCCTGTATCGTGATAAATTCGACAATAGCCAACGTCGTTTCTGGATCATTCAGAATAAATATACCTAATTTGAATATGGCAACAAGATGAGACATTATACCTGCACTTCGGAAATGTGTTAACTTTCACTGTGAGTATAATTTGAGCTGTCTTCAATGTCCAGAGCGCAGGGTACATATTCTTGGGTAGAGTCCTGAAACAGTGCAAAAAAATTTCTCTCATTTCTTACCTCTATCAGTTTTGAATACACAGTTGCCTATTATATGCCACACCGCGGAACATCGGATGGAAAATTGATCCAACGAATATACGTAGTGCAACAACTAATAACTCACCGAACTTACTATTATTTCGGTACCTTCTTCCAAGTTAAGCTCATCTCCGTCGTCTGTCGTTAAAATGATCACTGAATCTTCCGGTATCCCGTTTTCGTCTATGTACGTTATCGGTATTTCTGAAGTTACCTGCGAAAGTAAAACGGTAACGATAAATCAACAGTTCAAAAAAATCATTCCGCAGAGTTACTTAAATTTTTCGCAAAAAACACCAAGAACACTGGCATGAATAAAGTTTTTTGCACGTTACATGCCTCACAATACGCAAATTCAGGTTCCTGTTCTTTATGGTCAGACAAATCGTTCAATTCTTCTGATTTTTGGTTACCCTCCTCGTCTACAGATCGATTCGGCTTTTTCCCATCCTGCTGTAACCTCCTCCATATTGTTGTTTTGGGGATATGGTAAGTCATCGATGCTGCAGCCTGTGACATTTTTCCACCCCTGCAAGCAGTCACTGCTTGCTCTAATCGAGATTTTTTCAAATCCTCGTTCTCAGTCTTTCGTTTTTTCCAGAACGACAAAGGAAGCTTTCCTTCATCCACCAACCTTGCTTTGTCTCTGAACAAGGTCGTTTTTGGAATCTGAAATGGCAATTTTTATTGTTAATTTACTGTCAGAGGAGAGAAAGAGACCAATCCTACTAATATGTAGGGAAAAACCATTTCTTAATAATTCGTTACTTCCACTGTTGGGTATACTCATTGAGAATCAAAAACACACGTACTTGAAATTGGAGGGACACTTTTGTGAGGTTTTCACCTCTCTCCAAAGCTTTAACTGCAGCCTCTCTCTTATTCGCATCATAAGATTTCTTCATTTCTGTCCGTTGACCAAGAATCTGGCAACCTTCTTTCTGAATCCTCCGCCATAGCACAGTTTTTGGAATGCTAAATATTTCCGATGCCTGCTGCAAGCTTGAACCCTCTGTAATTCAGTAATTAAAGCATAATAATAATTGCAATTCGATTATTCTCTGAACATTACTCTTCAAAACGAATTATTTCTGCGCACCCAAAACAGCATTTATCGCCGCCTTCATACATTCCGCCGAATACTCATTTCTAGAAGCATTTAAATGAAGTCCTAGGGCTTTAGCTCGCATATACAATGTAGACCTGGGTATACCATGACTAGTTGCGGCCTCGACCAAGGTATGCCCTGTTTTGAGATCGTTTATCGCAGCCATGAGCATGTCTTCGCTGTAGTCTTTCTTGGAGGAGTCTCGCCTCCGCTTCCTTTTAGGACTAGTCACAGATATATTGCTTTGCTCGATCCGATTATCGACACTTTCAAAGTCTTGATCCAATGTGTTTAATTCTTGTTCTTCAGCCTCGTTAAGCTCGCTAAATGATTCAACCGTCTCCTCGCTGACATCCTCACCGGAAGTCCCGGTATCACTCTCATCCAAACCATCTATCTGTAATGGGGTCAACGTTTGTTTGTCATTACAGGGCAATTGATATGTAAAGTGAAACTCACCTCCATAAGACCTCGTATTTTCAAAGAATGGGCGGTATCAAGCAGACTCCCTATGTTATCCACAGGTATGCTGACCTCTCCGTTGTAAATGAAGTCTACGATAGAGCGAACATCGTTGGCAGATACGTCGCTAAGTATAATTGTAGGTGAGTCCTCGTTTACTTGATTTAGAATTTCCTAAAATTATGTTATTTTGAGATAATGAAGCAACTACGATTGTCAAACTCATATTAGATATGAAATATTTCATCTCAAGGTAGTTACGACTTGCGTAACGTTCATTACAAGACACTAAATGTTCGGAGGAAAGGGTTAACGTGCGTTTGTTTACGGAATGCGCTTAGTACTTGGAACAAGGTGCTACAGGCAGATAATACGATGCGATGTGCATGAATCTTGTGTCCGTCAGCAGAAATGGTAACGTCCACCATGCAATTCTCGTCTAGTAGCTGACGAACAACGCATGGTACGTGGCTCCCGTAGTCGCTCCATTTGAAACAGTAGCTCTGCGAGATCCCCGGCTGACTCGGAGGACTGGCAGCCTCGGACATGCCGTTTCAAATTCGTTTCGCGTTTCGTTTCGATTCCAATTTTTCGCACGACCTCCGGCCGTTGGAAGTATGCCTAGAGTCTTAACACCACCGGAACTTGGAACGGAACTACCGACACGGAACTGATAGAAGTCACAGAACCGCTACAACGACAAAACCCCGACGTGAGTGAAGCACACTAAAGTGGACAAAGGGGTTTTCTCAAACGAGCAGACCTCACGAGGGTTATGACTAACTAGAGGACTAACTGTACGAGCGTTTACGAGTTGCCTATATTCAGGTACATTAGACAATTCCTCCATAGACAATTCCACGGAGTAGTAGGAAGGAGACAACATTTCCCCAGTTTTGAGGTAACAAAAAAAGTTGACTAAACGCAGTTGAAGCGCCTCTAACGAAAAAAGTGAAATTTTCGCTATAAAATGTAAAAAAAATAAGGGTGGTGATCGTAACCTATAAACCCTCATGCTATAAACATACTCCGTAATTTCGTAAGATACGCATTTGAAGTGAAAACCAGTGAAAACCGAGTAATTGCTTTTCCAACCTCAACCGAAATTAACTACGACGAAAAAGTAGCAAACGGCGAATCGCTAGATCTTGGGGCGAAGGGGGGAGAATGCCATACGGCCTTACACTGCAAGAGGCGCTGGAATCGCCGTGGTTTTGCCCCTGCAAAAGTGTGTCTCTTTCCTAGCAGTTGTACTGATTGTTACGGATATAAATTCGTGCACGCGTGTCACGCGTGTGAAGGTTGGAGGTTACGAAATAGAAACGTAAACACTCGACTGTCATTTCGAGCACAGTTTTGGGATTGGAAAAATTACGACTTGTGATTGAAAAATGAGTGAAAAACGCGTTCACCAACCGGTAGCTCGTTACAAGGGATACGAGGCAAATAACGAGTGGACTAATGATGAAAAAGTGCTCTTATTAAAGGGTTTAAAGAAATACGGACATAAAGATATTTCGAGTATAGCTAAATTGGTGCCAAGCAAATCCCCGGTTGCAGTGAAAACGATGATTCTCAACACAATGATGGCTGCACGTCGTTCTACCAAACCAGGGAGAACACCACCTATAAATATGTGGCTAGAACGAACGTCGCTTGATGATACAAACTCGCTGATTCCCCAGGCCTTGCAATTCATATCGTTGTTCGAGAGACACCCTGCTGCTGCAAATTGTGGTGGCTGTGATCTCAGGTAAATAGACAAGCTTACACCATTGGAGCATTCTTAGGCTAATTTTGATTTAATTCTTTATTCAGAGCTGCCTACGACTACGTTTCTCGCATGACACGCAACCAACCTACTGCTGAGCTGTCAACAAATACTAGAAGAATTATTTTTAAAGCTATTTCAAAGACGGTCAGCAAAATGAGATTAAGCAGTCCTGAGAGCTTATTCCAGGCTATTAATAACGTAAACAAAACAGCCTTGCAAAAGGATTACACTCACAATACCGTAAGCCATTTGAATAACGTCCGGTTGTTTGAAACCTCATATCCCAGAACTGACCAGGATCTGATCTGTATTTGATTAGGACACACGTTATTTTTACTTTGTAGAAAACGCAACATAACGCTGGACCTCACAAAGTGCTA
Source organism: Neodiprion pinetum (assembly GCF_021155775.2). Taxonomy (NCBI): domain Eukaryota; kingdom Metazoa; phylum Arthropoda; class Insecta; order Hymenoptera; family Diprionidae; genus Neodiprion; species Neodiprion pinetum. The sequence continues at coordinate 586,283 of NC_060233.1, forward strand.
CAAGAGTTGAACACATTCATGGTACCAACTGTGCAGCTTCGCAAGCCTTGATTTCATTTCAATCAAGGTCTGAACTATCATGGGTAGTTATTTCTATTATCTAAGACTATTTTCTCTTGTAAGGTGTAACTCTCAAGAGGCACGCTGAGTACAGGATACCCAGAGGTGATGACATATTTTGACAATTTTTAATGAATTCTTTTTCATTCTTTCTCTTATATCAAGAATCCTCTTTTTTTTAATATTCATTCCGCAAAAACTATCTTTTTCTACATTGTTTGAGCTTTTGATTGAAGAAAAAACCTGTATAAATCGATTAATTTAATCGTAAGATATAAATAATTAGCCACACGGGTATGACATACCCATGTGCTTTTGAATCGGAAAGCTGTGATAGTGTACCTCTCGAGGATTAAGCTCAGTTGATGCAGTTTCACCAATTGATAATCAGCCGAATTAGACGATAATCCTTTTTCATAGATCAAATACTGATCCAATCAACTTAAATATTTTTTATTTCATGTGTGATAAACAATTGCGTTAATTTAATAACTAAGTAATACATACAATACGTGTAATATAGATAAAATATTATTTAAAAATTTTTGTTTCGTTACACGAATTATTTATAACAATGATTGAATAAAAATAGTGTACATGTTTGTATCTTTACAATATATATGTATAATACACGCAAAAAATTTCTAATTTCAAAACAATAAAATACCCAACAGTTTTTAAAACTTTTGTTGGGAAATTGATAACAATTTTATTACTATTCATGGTTTGTGATCGATGGTTGAAAGAGTTATGTACACTATGGAAGGACATAAATTTGAAAAACTGTGTTGTGTCAGGATCATTTACTGATAACGTTGCACTTTGATCGAATTTAACTTCCTTTTGCTTTTCAAAGGATTAGTTAAATACAGAATAAAATTACGTCATACGGAAATTTCCTCTTATAAGGCACTACAGTTTTCAACAATATGCCTCAGTAATGTGCAAAATATTCTGTTATGATAAAATAAAGATGATCATACAACAGAGACTCAAAGGTGCGGTATAGTATTCGGTATTCAGGTAAATTAAGAAGACTGGTAATGTTCGGTATTGAAAGTCAAGTGATGGTTCAAATGGATGGGAATGTAAATTTTTTCATAGCCTATCGATTATACTTTCACATACATCGCTCAACATCAATGAACCATGAATCCCAACTAGCTTGAAACTTTTTGTGAAACATTTAAAAGTCTGATAGCAACATCACGGAAGAACAACTGCTTGCTGCACGTATTTATATTTTCATACAGCTATTGAACTGTATCTACTGTGTTTTTCCTATATTTCCTACAGTGAAACTTGATTGTTGAGCCTTCTTCATTTCAGCAAAAGAAAAGTAAGTTGACACCTAAACAATGTTATGATTAATCTTTCAGTATATTCCAAGCATCTTCTTCTAGTTTCGAAGTCAAATCTGCGGGCTTATTATTGTCTTCTTCAAAATCAATCAAAGATTTCTTTTTGCTGTTTCCTTTTTTTGATGTCCGAGGCACTGGCTTTGACCGATCATCCCCGATTGATTCATTTGATAATTTTGGATTAGTGCTACTTCCCCAGGAATCCCAGTCCCGACTAGAAAGCTTAGTTCCTGACGAACTGCTTCTGAAGAAATTATTTCACATGCAGTGCAGAACTAACAATGACTTACATTCGTCACTTAAGAATTTACAAATCAATACTACAAATCTACTCACTTCATCGTATTTCCAGCTACTAACGATGATTTTTCAGTTGAATGTGAGCTGCTGGAATAACTGTTTTGTTGAGTATTTGAAGTCTGGTAATGATCATTTGAATCAAACTGTTGATGCTGTTCGGATGAATTTGTTCCACTGATATCTCCCCATCCTCGACGCCCTATATCACTGACCTAAACAAATTGGAGTAAAGTAGAAGTGATTGAATGCGTTTGTAGCATTAAGCTAAATCGTTTATAACAGCTGTAATATTTTTTACAGTTAAGGTAACAAACAAAACTGTAAGACTTCGAAGAGCGTATATCGTTTTAGCATTTTCGGAAAGAATTTATGAAAATGAAATGAACTGAGATTTGAATTTCGAGGATAAAAATTCAGACAAAGTGTTGACTGTTTGGCAAATTGATTAATTTCCGTTTCTACCTTTGCGGCAAGACTGTTAACCTGTGCTCCGACATCCTCCAAAATTGTACCGTCGCGAACCTAATGAAGTAAACATAAAAACAAAGAAACCAAAGTAGTAAACCTAAAGTATGTTCCGGATAAAAAAATGACGATTGTAAAATAATCACAATGTAGAGAAGAAAGAATCGAATAAAATGCATAAATTATAATGAGATGGTTTTATCGAGCAAGAAGAAAATGTGGAGTACCTTTTGAGAAGCCATTCCACCAATCTTAATTGCGTTTTCTGTCGCCTTGCTCGCGATCTTCGCTGCTGAAGATGACATTATTGACCAGCCCTGGAAACAAAATATACATTTCCTGAAGTTATAGGAGTCAAAGATTAAAAATCAGGTTTTAGCATAGTCTTGCAGATTAAAATAAAATCTTACGCTGGCAAGGGAAGAGACAGCAGTGTCAAAAAATTCTTGGGAAGAACTCCGAGGTGGGGCATCCATTTGGTAACCAAAGCCTCCATACTTTCCTCCTTGATTTGGCGGTAAGTTTCTGCAAGTGTAATTTGAACTACTTTGAAAACTTGTGGGATTAAACCATAATTCCCAAGAGGACTAATGATTATTTTTCATAAAGCTGTTTCTTGAATTCATAACTTAGTGTGCGAATTACTTGCAGGGTAGTACTGAAATGCCTTATACTCACTCGGGTCTAGATGCATTTTCATCCTGTTTCCTGGCAAAGAACGATTCAGTTTGAGTTTTAAAGCTAGCTGAGTTAAAGTTCTGATACGAACTGGATTCTTCACTCTGATATGAGTTTTGTTCGTATCTACTATTATTGTCTTGATACGACGAACTCCTCGAACTCTTGACACCGGAAGAACTTGGGCTCCACGTTTCCCCACGTGCCAATGTCGCTATCTAAATACGTCAGTTGACGATCATTCAATATAAAAGAAATGAATTGTTAAAAAAATACTGTCTATGCAAATACGAAATTCAATAGCTGATAAACGTGTGATTTCATTAATTGTATCAGTGGCTAAGACCGGCATGTTGTATCCCTGAGACTGAGTTACTAACAACTTTAACTCTGTGTTGAGCCAGTCTTTTTTAAATACTGAAAGAGGAAAGTCTCGTTACCTTGTCTCTGTAAAGAGCTGCAGCATTAGTGTTATATCGTTGCTGTATAGACATGGAATCATCCCAGTCAGGTTGAGCCTCGAAGAATTCTCGAGCCTTTCTGTTTCCACCAACTTTCATTTTCTCAAGTTCCGAGTCTTTCCATTTGTCCATAGAAACGGATCGAACAAAGGATAAGTGCACGCCAAGACCTCGGTGCTTGCCGGAACACTCGAGGCAGATCCATATTCCATAAGTAACAGAAACCCATTGAGGATTGTGGGCTCCACACTCGAAGCATTTCTGGTGTAAAGATGAAATGAAAATTATGATATTAACGAAATTACCCGCGTTATTGACACGAGGTATGACAAACGTCTGTTAAGGTGAAACCTTACGCTATTTTCATCACGGGGTTTTAATTCACCAAGTATTCGTCGTGTTCTCGGGCTCGCCATGTCCCTGCTGGGGTCGAGACCTCGTCCCAGCTATCGTTGTGAATTCGGTCACTGAATGGATAACGCTGACACTTTGATTCGAAGGTGACGACAAAGCGACGGGGTATGCATACGAAGAACCGCCAACGTTTACAGACCTCTGGTTTCAGCTGATGTGCGAATTACGGCGCGCGTCGTGCCCGACAGATGCGATTTCCATTCAGAGGTTACCACGGCACAAAGTCACAAAGTCAGCTGTCAGCGTGTCAGTACTACGACGACTCGGGCTACGGGCATGAACTGCTGCACGATTGCCACAGCATAAGGCTCTGTTTGCAATAAGCGATGCCCGTTCGACCAATGAGCAGCTCGGATTTCGGGAATGCGATGACCGAGGCGAACGATTATGTGAACCTGGCAATAAGGGGAATGAAAAGCATGTGGGTAACGTGGGATGACGTGGCCGGTCGTGGGTATCTGCGGGAAGAAGAGTGTACGGCATCGCTGCAGTGTGCAACTTGGCGAACTTGGCTGAGCTTCAGGACTGAGTTTCGGAAAAGGCTGCGACATGGCTGCCGCAGGATCGTCGATGGTCGGTAATGGCTTAGTCATATAATAAATATGACATTGATTTTGAAGTGGCTCGGTGACCACGATGAGAAGTCGTTCGGACCAGGTACTGATTCGAGGTGGAATTAAAAGCAAGAAAACCGGAGCTGATAACTTGAGGCCGGGGGTCATGATACGTAACGCAAACGTAACTGGAAGACGAGAGCAGTGTCCACTACACGAGTTTTGAGATGATATCAGAGCCTCATTGAACGCGGAAGAGATCTTCTCATAGCGGACTAAACTTCTCGATATTTTAGCGGATACCTCGTGTGCGTCAATCTCACGATGTTTTGGAAGGTTTCCTGAAATCTCTGATAGTCCAATTAGTAGCTAGAGTTTCTACGCATCTAATCTCGAATGGAAGGTTTCAGGATCCGGAATCTCAGAGAAAGAAGGCTTGGATTCTGATTGGATTTTTTCGGGCAAGAATTCGTGGAATTTGAAGAATGCTTGTCTAGACATTAAGATACCTCTATCGCTGCGAAGGATATCGTTTTCTGAGTTCCTGGGGGTCCGATTAGTCAGAAAATGGTCGTACAAATCGAATCTGAGACTACAAATTTTTGGCTCCGAAAATGAAAAAAAAAGTAAGGCTAACCCTTTGTTTATGGCGTTGCCCGAGACGTTTCCGTTCACACCTTTCGCAGGGAATTAAGCTGGCTTACAATTAGCGACCGACGATTGTACTTCCTCCTGATTGCAGTGTTCAATATCTCGCGCACGGGGCAACCCGCATACTTGTCCGCATTATTCTCGCTTCGTGCACCTGCAGCTTCCACCTCCACGTTGCGAAATCCGGGTGAACTTGTGCTGCTCCTTCCGCAATCTGAGCTGTATCAGCATCTCTTCCGGACGGAGGAGACCCGCTCTTGATGGCGGCTCGTCATCTAGTCTTCTCCACCTCCTGTTTCCCACGTTTCTATGTTTCTATGTTGCTGCTTTCTTAGCTTTATTCTGCTTTCTTATCTTTTCTTTTCTTTTTCGCTTTTTTTCTGACATTGTCTTCGCCGTCTTTCTCTGTTCTATTCTCCGTTCTAATTTTTATCGCTAGATCTTAAATAGTAATATAGAACTAGGCTAAGGTTTTGGAATTAAGGCTCTGTTTCTTTTTAATTTTGCAATAATGTTTTCCAATATTGTTATGGAAAAGATGAAAAATAAACCATTAAACCATTAAACCCCTTTGCTTTTTTTGCGAAAATTTTCGCGATTTTGAAAAGTGCTGGAATAAATTATTTGATGCACTATGCCGACGTAATTTTGCGAGAGGAATCGAATGGTTGCAGTTGAAATCCGCTGCGATGAACGGATCGAGAGTTACAGCCATAAACGAGAACCTGTGTTTTTGACATTTTTCAGCTGGTGCTCTTTCCTTCGTAATTTCTCTGCCGTTGGTCCTACGCTCTTTTCGCTGCGTTTTCTGAGTTCCTGGGGGTCCAATTAGTGAGAAAATGGTCGTACAAATCGAATCTGAGACCAAAAATTTTTGGCTCCGAAAATGAAAAAAAAGTAAGGCTAACCCCTTTGCATTTTTGGCAAAAATTTTGGCGATTTTGAAAAGTGCTGAAAATAATTCTTTGATGCACTATTCCGACATAATTTTGCGAGAGGAATCGATTGGGCGCAGTCTCAATACGCTGCGAGCAACGAATCAAAAGTTACAGCCAAAAAACGAGAACCTGTGTTTTTGACATTTTTCAGCTGGTGCTCTTTCCTTCGTAATATCTCTGCCGTTGGTCCTACGCTCTTTTCGCTGCGTTTTCTGAGTTCCTGGGGGTCCAATTAGTGAGAAAATGGTCGTACAAATCGAATGTGAGACCAAAAATTTTTGGCTCCGAAAATGAAAAAAAGTAAGGCTAACCCCTTTGCATTTTTGGCGAAAATTTTGGCGATTTTGAAAAGTGCTGAAAATAATTCTTTGATGCACTATTTCGACATAATTTTGCGAGAGGAATCAATTGAGCGCAGTCTCAATACGCTGTGAGCAACGAATCAAAAGTTACAGCCAAAAAACGAGACCCTGTGTTTTTGACATTTTTCAGCTGGTGCTCTTTCCTTCGTAATTTTTCTGCCGTTGGTCCTACGCTCTTTTCGCTGCGTTTTCTGAGTTCCTGGGGGTCCAATTAGTGAGAAAATGGTCGTACAAATCGAATCTGGGACCAAAAATTTTTGGCTCCGAAAATGAAAAAAAAGTAAGGCTAACCCCTTTGCATTTTTGGCGAAAATTTTGGCGATTTCGAAAAGTGCTGGTAATAATTCTTCGATGCACCATTCCGACATAATTTTGCGAGAGGAATCAATTGGGCGCAGTCTCAATACGCTGCGAGCAACGAATCAAAAGTTACAGCCAAAAAACGAGAACCTGTGTTTTTGACATTTTTCAGCTGGTGCTCTTTCTTTCGTAATTTCTCTGCCGTTGGTCCTACGCTCTTTTCGCTGCGTTTTCTGAGTTCCTGGGGGTCCAATTAGTGAGAAAATGGTCGTACAAATCGAATCTGAGACCAAAAATTTTTGGCTCCGAAAATGAAAAAAAAGTAAGGCTAACCCCTTTGCATTTTTGGCAAAAATTTTGGCGATTTTGAAAAATGCTGGAATAAATTATTTGATGCACTATGTCGACGTAATTTTGCGAGAGGAATCGAATGGTTGCAGTTTAAATCCGCTGCGATGAACGGATCGAGAGTTACAGCCATAAACGAGAACCTGAGTTTCCGACATCTTTCAGCTGGTGATCTTTCCTTCGTAATTTCTCTGCCGTTGGTCCTACGCTTTTTTCGCTGCGTTTTCTGAGTTCCTGGGGGTCCAATTAGTCAGAACATGGTCGTACAAATCAAATCTGAGACTACGAATTTTTGGCTCCGAAGATGAAAAAAAAAGTAAGGCTAACCCGTTTGCATTTTTGGCGAAAATTTTGGCGATTTTGAAAAGTGCTGGAATAAATTATTTGATGCACTATGCCGACGTGATTTTGCGAGAGGAATCGAATGGTTGCAGTTTAAATCCGCTGCGATGAACGGATCGAGAGTTACAGCATTAAACGAGAACCTGAGTTTCCGACATTTTTCAGCTGGTGATCTTTCCTTCGTAATTTCTCTGCCGTTGGTCCTACGCTTTTTTTGCTGCGTTTTCTGAATTCCTGGGGGTCCGATTAGTCAGAAAATGGTCGTACAAATCGAATCCGAGACTACGGATATTCGGTTCCGAAAATGAGAAAAAAAGTAAGGCTGACTCCTTTGCATTTTTTGCGAAAATTTTGGCGATTTTGAAAAGTGCTGGAATAAATTATTTGATGCACTATGCCGACGTGATTTTGCGAGAGGAATCGAATGGTTGCAGTTTAAATCCGCTGCGTTGAACGGATCATAAGTTCTAGCCGAAAAACGAAAGGTTTTCTTCCTAACATCTCGCCTGTTGGTGCTACGCTCCTCTTAGTACGTTTTTTGCATTCCCGGGGGTCCAAATTGTCAACAAATGGTCATACAAACTGATTCTGAGACCAAATATTCTTTTGTCCACTGCATATTTATTATTGCTCATAGAAACAAAGCAGTTTTGAAGCATAATTTATTCTTCACATGTAAGATATTTTTACATCATTCATAATTATGGGCATGCGACGTAAGATTGGTTAATGCTTGGATGTTGAAGCACCTATATTTACGTCTCTCACCAATCATACGTGGCATATTACCATTTTCTTCAGTTCACTTAAAAATATAATAGGATTCGTATAATATGTTTATACTTATGTATAAAGCAGCATGTATATGGTTTACTATTATTATAATAAATACTTAATGTAATTCTCACAAACTTATCATCGATTACGAACTCAGTAATTGTAATAATATTAATTTCAATGTCCAATATATAAATAAAATCAGGTTTATCCAATAACGGTTGTACATACGTTACAATAATTTCTCCTTACAATTCGCAAACACGCTACTTTCATAATAACATATGTCTGCTCAAAGCTAGTACACATTTATCACTCTTGCACTCGTTATATTCGTTAAGTCTCGGGGATAATAGCTAAATTAATATTTTTGGGCTCGAATAATAAGGTGTTCTCTAATGTCCTTACGCACTTTTTAGTTTTTATTGACAGACCAACTCTTTACGTATTTAGCGTTTCGCAAAGTTTGGGTCTCATATGTCTGCAAGTAACTATTAACCAATATATATCAATGTAGACCTCGAACGTAATCTTCGAGTCTTCGTAAGATACACGTTTATTGTCTGAATTCCGTGTTAACTTTCCTTCAAACATTAACGAAATATTTAATTCTTTCAACGATTATAAAAACTACCCGCAACTTCTAAACCTTTTTGACGATTTAAATATCCGGTGAGTTGCAGAAGTTTCTTTTTTCATTTCTAGTCGGTAAAAGTCAGAAAATTCTCAAGCTTGGTCCTTTAAAAAATATTTACATTCTCAGGTTGTCGGTTATTTCCGACGTTCGCCTACGTCAACATGGACTTTGTATTGCAACAGTAACAATGAAGTATCTAGTGATTAAACCTTTCTTTGACCGGTTGGTGAAGACATTCATTTAGTAGTTATGGCTTTGACAGTTAATTCTGATTGCAATACAAGACTACAACTATTTACATTACGTACAAACAACATGCTTATTTGAAGAGTTGATTAGCATAATGCCATATCCTGAAGAAGTACTCATCCTTTCGTAGTAGGCGTAATCTTGCGTAAGAATGAATATCGGCATCCATGTTGTGTTCTCTGAGCCACGAACTTGTGTTTTCTGTACTGTAACTCAGAGAGGCTGTTTCCCCTCTATCAGTTGCTTCTGCAACTGGTTCGATGACCGACAATTCTGCGTGGCACAAAGCATTTTATGAAAACAAGAAATTGACATCAAGACGCACCTCACTAAGCAATAGCAAATAGTGTGAAAATAATACATACCAGAAGCAGGTAAGACTTTGAATGGTTCTTCAGACTCCAAGGGCTCGCTGTGACCCACTTCGTTTTTCGCAAAGATTCTAATCAGATACTCGTGGTTCTCCTGAAGGTCTTTGATGGTGAGCTTTTGGATGTCTGCGTTAACTCGTCCAACCTCCATCCACATTGTCTTCTTAACGTCTCTAATAGCGATTTTATAACCCTCCAACGGTGCGCCGCCGTCGGACTCTGGTCTGCCCCACTCGATGACTATCGTGTTTCCAGCAATTTGCCGGATTTCAAGTGGCGCCGTTGGGGGTGACGGGACAGCTGAAATAGATCATAGCATCAGAAAACCCAAGAAATAGTATCCCATAACCAAACTATGTTTTAAGGTTTTCCCGTATGGTCGTAATATCGTGACCACTCACTTGCATGTGTTTTCAGAGTAACGGCTTCCGATGTTGCCGGTGTACTCAAGCCTACGATGTTTTCAGCGAATACTCTGAACATGAATTCACTCTCTTTGAGATTCTCAATGCAATGTTGATGCGTCGTAGCGTCAAGCGTGATTATTTTGCTCCACTTCGCACCCTTTCCAGTCATTGTTCTCTTCTCAACCACGTAGCCTGCCGGGAAACAAATTCATAGGTGAACACTTTGTTCCGCAATACGGAAACCTAATTCCTTTATTCCTAGTTTGAACTCTTGATCTACTCGACGTGGTCACGATCTTACCTGTAAGCTCTGTTCCTCCTGTGCTGGCTGGTGGCGCCCATGTCAGGGTTGCACTTCGACTAGTTATACCAGTCACTTGTAAGTTCAGCGGGCATGAAGGTGGTGCTGAAAGTGATGAGATATTTAAATGGTTTACTATTGGTTTAATATATAAATAAAGAATATAAACGAAGAGCTTAGTTTCGATAAGAACGTGTTAATATAAGCCAAAGCACATAATTAATTTATGGTTCAGTATTCCAAGTAGCATGAATATACAACGTGAAATGGTAATTGTTCAGGAAAAGAAATTGATTCAAATGATGCTATTCCATGAACTTACTTTTACTTGTTACAACCTTAGTCGTTGGAAATATGCCGAGTAAAGCATACATTGTACTTTCGGTAAGCTTGGTTATTTCTACGTAGAAAGGAAAGCGAACAATTAGTAAGCGAAGCGTTTTGTTAAAGAGCACTGTCAAGATAAGAATAATGTGCATTATCAAGTAGAGCTAGTAATTTTTAATTCCTTGATAGACTTACTGATTCTTTTACCAGTTGTGATAGGCTCTTCTGGTAAATATGGTGGCCCGCTACCTACACTATTTCGTGCTGTTATTCTAAAGTTGTAGGGAGTGTCTGTCTTCAGATCTGACACGATAATATTTGTCGTCTCTCCCTGTGTGCTGCCGATCTTTAAATATATATGTTTTTTTTTATTGCCTCCTATGTGCCGATGTTTGGACGATAATGACATTTTGCAATAGCAAGATCACTAAACGTTTCAATTAAGAATATTTACCTTCTGCCATGCTTTCTTAGATACTTCCTTCGTCTCGACAATGTACTCTATGATTGGAGAGCCTCCGTCATTCTCAGGCGGCTGCCACTTTATGGTGAAGGAAGTTTTCGTCATTCCCGAGACATCGAGAGGTCCTCGGGGTGGCCCTGGTTTTTCTATAGTAATTATAGTCAAACAATTGTAATTTACTCTCATCGTTAAAATGATAACATCGATTCGTTTTCACTTCTTCTACTCACCGAATGAAGGTTTAATCGTGACTGGTTCCGATTCCAGTGGTTCTGACGATCCGACAGGGTTTTTAGCGACAACTCGGAACAAGTATTCCGAATCTTGCTGCAATTTTTGTATACAATAAGACTCAGCATCTTTGTCGACGTCAGCTACCTTCATCCAGACCATTTTTTCCGGCTCACACTTTTCAATCGTGTATTTGCTAAGCTCGAGACCTCCGTCATCTGCAGGTGGTTTCCACTCTATGGTGATTTGGTCTTGTCTGATGTCTCGCATTACTATGGGTCCACGTGGTTTGCTTGGCTTGTCTAACGGATAAATAGTTACACAGAATGGAATTTAGAGTGAAATTCACAGCGTTATACAATTTGAATGAATAAAAAAACAAAACATACCTATGACTCGGAGGTACATTTCGACGGACGTGCTACCCGCTTCGTTGGATGCTGTAACTGTGTAAGTTCCCGTATCTTCTCGTACTACTGAATATATCGTTATGGAAGAAGTTGTTTCTTCGTTGTAAACTGAAACTTGTTTCTCTGTGATTGTTTTTCCGTTTTTGATCCACGAAATTTGTGGCTGCGGAAATCCTGAAGCTTCGACGTTGATTTTCCACTGGCTCGTTACTCGCAGTTGTTGAGTCGCCAAGCTTTCGTCGAAATTTAGAGTAGGAGGCTCCTGAATTTTTAGTTCACATGTTGTCTCGGCCGTTCCAGCATTGTTTTCGGCTTTAACAGTAAAGGTAGCGGCTGAAGTCTCTGTTGTCTCTTTAATGGTATACTTTGCCACCCGATTTTCATATGTGATGTTGGCATTCTTAAACGGATTTCCATTTTTCATCCTGCAATGAGAGTTATATAGTCATCGTTGGTCTTCAAATCAATGCTGTAGAAGATAATCTGACCTAGTAAATTTAAATACGGAAACTACAGTTTTAGTTACCATGTGATCTTAGGTGTTGGAATTCCGCCGATTACACAGGATAGGGATACAGTTCGTTTCAATCCAGTTATAACGCTGTTTAGTGGCTCTAAAATAAGTGGTGCTTCCGTTGCCACAGGCTTAGCGATCTTCAAGTACCTCGTGTTATGGGACGGCTCACTGGGACCGACCGTGTTCACAGCTGTTACGCGGAACATGTATTCCTTGTTTGTCACCAGTTCCGTTACTTTGTGGGTTGTTTCTGTGATCTTTTGCGTATTCCTGATCCATCTGTGAATTATTCACCATTGCAATGAAGTCATAGAGTTTCAAACGGTAATATCGAAATCAAGTTTCGTGGTTCATATTAGGTAAATAACTTACGAAAAGTCATCTCGATCGTGGTACTCGAGAATGTATTCGGTAATCGGAGTGTTTCCATCAAAGTCAGGTGCTTTCCAGTGAAGCGTTATGCTATCATCAGTCACTTCCAGGAGTTCTGGAATACCTGGTGTACTTGGCACCTCTGAGGACACATGTAACAAATTTAAATGTAGAATAATGTCGTCTCGACTGAAGAAACTACATCAGCTCTATAGTGATGCCTAGTTGCACCTAAGGTAATATTTATGAATAATGTAACTTACGCATAATGATGAGTTTGATGTCAGTGCTTGCCTCTCCACAGCTATTGGTCAGTTTCAAAGTGTAATTACCGATATCGTCTTCCTGCACCTTCTTGATGGTCAGAGTTGCTGATTCATCGTCGGTAGTGGGAGTAATTCGTTTTGCTTTGGGAACGACCTTGCCGTTGACTGACCATTCGGTTGTGGCTTTAGGCGTGGCAGTGAATTTGACAGTAATATTGACGTCGTCGTCTTTCTTGACACGGTACTCTTTGGGCGCATCCATACTTATTTTTGGTGGCGTTTCAACAACTAAAATGGGAAGTTTTTGCAAAGTGTTAACTATCAGGTTCTTGAATATTGATATGTTACATCTAATACAATTCAATACACACCTTCGACTTTCATTTTTGACGATGTTTTCATATTCATTGCCACCGCGCTATATTCCACAGTATCTTCAATGGTACATTTCTTGACAATCAACTTTTTCACCGTACCCTCGTCTATAATGGTATATTTCGGCGATTCCTTAATTTCTTTTCCTTTCCTGTTTGTAAAAAGAGAACGTTAATATAACCATAATATTTTGATAACTATATCACCGGCAAAAGTATTTTGCCAATAATAAGGTGACTCACTTGAACCATTTTACCGGTACATTTGGTCTCGAGAGTTCAATGACGAATGAGGCATCTGAGTTCAGTGGTACCAGTGTAACGTCTGGTAATCTCGTTATGAAATCTACGCCAGGTTCTTCAACGGTCAATTTAGCTTTCGAAGTTTGTTCACCGACTTGGCAAGAGTATACTCCTGCGTCCGTGAGCTCCGACTTGTAAATTTTTAGCTTCTGTCTCTTGCCATCGATGGATAGTTGAACGTGTTCGGAAAACTGTAATTCTTCACCGTCCTTGAACCAGCGAACTAATGCATCACCTTTAGTCAACTCAATTTCGAACATAGCTTTTTCTCCTTTAGCTATAGTGACGTCCTGCATTTTGGTGATAATTTCTGGTGGCAGTTCTGAAATTTAGAGAAAATATGAAAAATTGATGGTCATTTTAGCTTTACTTGTGTCTTAAAATAATAAATTGGAAAATGTCCGTCACACGCTAAGTTGTAAAAGACAAATACTTACCAACTACGGTGACTTCTGCTGTGCATTCCTGATCTAATAAGGAACATGTGTATTCTCCTTCGTCGTGCACTGAAGTGCTTCTAATCAGAAGTTTCCTAACAGTGCCATCCTTGACAAATTCGAGTTTCTGTTTTTTCGGCTTGAGTGGTTCGCCATCCTTATGCCAACTAACTTCGGCTGTTTGCGAAGTTATTTCAACTTCAAGGATCGCTACATCACGTTCCTTTACCTCGAAGTCTTGGAGTTTCCTTACAAATTCTGGTTTCGTGGCTGTTTGAAGAATGAGCATTCAATGAGCATTAAACTATGTCGCTATGAAAGAATTAGCGTGACTTCGATATATCTATATCGAATTCGTTTTACACTTACTACTAACATAGGGGTATGTCTTTATTCTCACCTCTGATCACCACAGTGCTGGATGTACTCTGTTGTTTGACAGTACACTTGTAAACGCCTTCATCTGTCGGACTGGTTTTCTTTATATGTAATCTATGGGACCGTCCTTCCTGGATAATTTCTCTGTGGTCCATGCCACTGATTTCCTTGTCGTCGTGCCACCAAGTTGTAGAAACGGTATGTGAAGTTTCGCAAGTAAGTTCTAGCGGTCTATACTCGTCCACTTGAACGTTCTCTTCAAGGTTCTTAGTGAAAACAACTTTGTCAACATCCACGGTGATCTTAGCTCCATGCGATGTTTTCCCAACTGGATTACTGGCGATGCACTTATAATCGCCAGCATCAACTTCAGAGTCTGCATTCTTAATTTCAAGGGTGATGTTTTCTCCGTCGTAACTTTCCTTGACGTTTGAAGATGGTTCGAGGGGCTTGTTATTTCTGAAAAAATAAGCAAAGGTGTTACCGTATCAGTGCTCACATTTGAAACATAATTACTGATGAGCTGAATCATGTACCTCAGCCATGTAATTTCCGGCACAGGATTTCCAGTGACCTTAGCTGTTAATTTGACGGAACCCTTCTCCGGAACAGTCTGTTCTTGGAACCGTTCAGTAAATAACGGTGGTTCTGGAGCACCACTTGGAGTCTCTGTAAATTATAATTACAAGGTCAATAAATTGTCGCTCCTGCTGATGAGTTTTGGATTCACAATTTGAGAGAAGAAAACAATCTATTTTAAGCATTTAAAAGCATACCCTTGTGTGAGATGCGTAGCGATTTCTCATTTGCTGGATAGATTGCATCTATAGCAGGTGCGGGTTTAAGATCTGCAGAGCTTAGAGCAGCTGTAATGTTAGCTAAGCATTTTATGCGCAGACAAATTTACTGTCCATTTATTATTGAAAACAGAAACATTCAGCGTATTTATATGCAATCAAAAATAGGTGATGGATTATTTGATTGAGTCACATGCAATCACTTCGCGCTATAACTGTGTTATTGTTGTTTTTATATTTCAGTATTACCTTCGACTGTTAGCGTTGCACGCGTTTCGGCCGTTCCTCGTTCATTTTTAGCAATTACAGAGTATTCGCCTGTATCGTGCAGCTTAGGTTGGATCAAGGTCAATGTAGTGGTATCGCCATCTCGCTTAGTGGCAACTCCCTTCAGCGGTTTCCCGTCCTTGTACCAAGTAAGTTGTGGCCTTGGATTACCTATAATTTGAGTGAAGAGCACCACTGTTTCCCCTTCGCGAATGACATAAGGTTTCAACGGTTCCAAGATTTCAGGTGGTTCTTTCTCGCCAGTTTGGACCTGTGCAATGTATCAATATAAATAACAAGAAATAAATTGTTACGAGGTTTGAAGTAATGAGGTTCCGTCAAAGAAGAGTGGATTATCAAGGTTGTTACGCTACCTTCAGCGGTATTTCGATGGTTGCTTCTCCCTCTCTATTCTTAGCCACGATTTTATAGCGACCCTCCTGAGTTTTCTTTACTTTCGTGATCTTCATTACGCTACAATACATGTGCATATCACTTTCGGTGACGACAGTCACGTTATCTTTTGTCGTCATTTCAGTTTCCTCGTAGTACCAAGTTATTTCCGGTTCGGGGACAGCGACTAAACGGCATTCTAGGACTACATCGTCTCCCGCATCAACGCATTTTGCCTTTGGTTTACGAGAGAAGGTTGGTGGTATACCTTCCAAGATGTCAGCAAGCGAGGATTCCCTGAAGATAAATATATCATTCGTACAATATTACTTTACTCAGGTATTTTATTTTTCATACCATTCATTTTTGAGAACCTGCCAACATTAAAGAGATTCAATAGTAGGTTTTGTACTATGTATGTACCTTGAGAGGCTTTTCCTGGATAAGCCAGTCATGTCTGATCCGTGGTCAGACAACGGTGCTTCAACAATTAATTCCGTGGTACTCGAGGCGAATCCTGCAGCGTTCTTGGCTACGCAAGTAAATGTTCCGGCATCTTCAGGGAAGACTTCACGAATAATAAGGGTCGCGACGTTATCATCGTCGTAGTAAATCTGGAAGTCTGGCGATGGTTTGATAATGGCTGTTTGACGGAACCACGTGATTTGTGGACGTGGTATTCCTTCCACTTGGCATTCAAATTGAACTGTATAACCATCTGGGGTATGTTTTGGTTGTAGTTTTTCAATAAATCTCGGTGCAGATGCCTTTTCTCCAGGGCCAGGTTCTGAAAAATCATTTTTTTTTTCTTTTTTTTGAGAATAAGTGCATGGACCCGAATCCGAGTATAGTAGGGGTTGACAGATATACTTCCTTTACCACGTTTTTATGTTTGTAAGGAGCCTTACCTTACAAGGTTCACTACAAGTGGGATTGAGAATAAGTACGAAATATTTGAAACGAGGTACTTACTTTCGAAGACTGGTAACTTGTCGATTTTCTCGTGTAGTTTACGCTGAAGATAAATTGTGTACTGTGGTCCTTTGAGAAGATACTGTGCCGGCACCCAGCCTTTTTCTTCAGTTAAATGTTTTTTAACAAACCACCAGTCCGAATTGGTATGTTCTGTAAGAATAATTCAGTGTGTGTTAGAACGAGGATGATCATAAATAATTCCCGTCGGCGAAGGATTAGAGACATACCAATGATGTAAACTTTCTCTCCCTCGACCAAGTTGATGGCTTCATCAGTTTCAGCAACATATGAGCATATTGAGAACATCATGTCTCCATTTCGGACAACGTATTCCGTTTCATCTGAGAATATCGTATTTGGGTTAAAGAATAGTAAGACGTATTGTAAATCGGAATTTTTACTTGAATAAAGCACTTTTAGAAAAGCACGTCCACTTACCCTCTTCCGATATGTTTCCTTCTTTCGTAATACTTAGAGTTGCTTCTTCTGAAAAAAGGTAAAAAAGACGTTTTCTAATTACACCTATGTACTATTGAATGGTGAAATATCATGCAAATCCCAAGAATCACGTTATTATAACCAGATATGACTTATACCGATATGCTTTTCAATCAGTCGACTATAAATAATTGAATATTGAGTCGTTATTTGATTGTGTTAGATGTACTCACGCGCCGAAGGGATGCCAGCAGTATGTTAATAGCAATTTATATGATTCTGTATCATGCTATTGGTTTTCTGTAGCTGTAAGCATGTCTCTATGCAAGCAGATGTTCTGAAATAGAGCTATTAAATTGTTCAAACCTTCGTCGTAAGTGGATACACGTCTTCTTGGCTTCAGTTTCAAAGCTAATGATTCGTCTGTTTCCTCATACGAGTATTTTCGATCACGTTTCAATTTTAGATTTACGTCATTCTCTTCAATTTCTTCAACAGAATAAGGCCTATGTTTTTTCTTGGTTTTGCGCTTCAGAGGTAAGTTGAATTCATCAACGTCGAGTTCTTCTATACTGTACTCATCTTTGACTTCTTCCTCACTATCGTCAATAATCTCCTCAATAATCGGCCCGCCGTCATCTTCGATTTCTTGCATAATCCGAATCGTCTCTTCACCCGCTTCTTCGGAATATGTGAGTGGTCGTTGTTTTGGTTTTAGACGAACTTTCCCAGACATTGTGATGTCTTCTTCCTCGTAGGTGTTTAGAGAGATTTTGAATTCTTGTTCAACGTCCTCTTTTGTCTTTGTAGTTCGAGGTCTGAAGGTAACATTCTCGACTTCAGTTACCTCCTTAACATCTGGTCTGAGTTTTCGCTTTGGCCTGAGCTTACGTAACGTAACATCTTCATATATTTCTTCGATAGGTTTCGGTATGGTTTTAGGCGGCCGTCTTTGTATAGTAAATTCTTCAACAACTTCTTCGTCTTGTATGTCTTCAATTTCTTCAAGTTTTTGTATAGTCAACTCTTCGGCCTCTTCTTCGATAGCTTTCTTCTTAGGTTTCTTGAGAGTTACGTACTGCGTGACTTCTTCGGGTTCTTTTTGTTTCACATCCTCTGGTACAAGCTTCTTGATCGTTACTTCATCACTGGCCTCTTCTTCCACAGGTTTTTTCTTCGGCTTCTTCTTCAAAGTCACCTGCTGCGAAACTTCTTCAGGTTCTTCTTGTTTTACATCATTTGGAGCACGCTTCTTGATCGTTACTTCGTCTGTGGCCTCTTCTTCTACAGCTTTTTTCTTGGGCTTTTTCTTCAGAGTTACCTCTTGCGAAACTTCTTCAGGTTCTTCCTGTTTCGCGTCTTCTGGCACAGGCTTCTTGATCGTCACTTCGTCGGCAGCCTCTTCTTCGATAGGTTTTTTCTTCGGCTTCTTCTTTAGAGTGACTTGCTGCGAAACTTCTTCAGGTTCTTCTTCTTTCACATCCTCTGGGGCAGGTTTCTTGATCGTCACTTCGTCACTGGCCTCGTCTTCTACAGCTTTTTTCTTGGGCTTTTTCTTCAGAGTTACCTCTTGCGAAACTTCTTCAGGTTCTTCTTGTTTCACATCCTCTGGCATAGGCTTTTTGATCGTCACTTCGTCGGCAGCCTCTTCTTCGATAGGTTTTTTCTTCGGCTTCTTCTTTAGAGTGACTTGCTGCGAAACTTCTTCAGGTTCTTCTTGTTTCACATCCTCTGGCATAGGCTTTTTGATCGTCACTTCGTCGGCAGCCTCTTCTTCGATAGGTTTTTTCTTCGGCTTCTTCTTTAGAGTGACTTGCTGCGAAACTTCTCCAGGTTCTTCTTGTTTCACATCCTCTGGGGCAGGTTTCTTGATCGTCACTTCGTCACTGGCCTCGTCTTCTACAGCTTTTTTCTTGGGCTTTTTCTTCAGAGTTACCTCTTGCGAAACTTCTTCAGGTGCTTCCTGTTTCGCGTCTTCTGGCACAGGCTTCTTGATCGTCAGTTCGTCGGCAGCCTCTTCTTCGATAGGTTTTTTCTTCGGCTTCTTCTTTAGAGTGACTTGCTGCGAAACTTCTTCAGGTTCTTCTTGTTTCACATCCTCTGGGGCAGGTTTCTTGATCGTCACTTCGTCACTGGCCTCTTCTTCGATAGGTTTTTTCTTTGGCTTCTTCTTCAGAGATACCTCTTGCGAAACTTCTTCAGGTGCTTCCTGTTTCGCGTCTTCTGGCACAGGCTTTTTGATCGTCACTTCGTCGGCAGCCTCTTCTTCGATAGGTTTTTTCTTCGGCTTCTTCTTTAGAGTGACTTGCTGCGAAACTTCTTCAAGTTCTTCTTGTTTCACATCCTCTGGGGCAGGTTTCTTGATCGTCACTTCGTCACTGGCCTCGTCTTCTACAACTTTTTTCTTGGGCTTTTTCTTCAGAGTTACCTCTTGCGAAACTTCTTCAGGTGCTTCCTGTTTCGCGTCTTCTGGCACAGGCTTCTTGATCGTCACTTCGTCGGCAGCCTCTTCTTCGATAGGTTTTTTCTTCGGCTTCTTCTTTAGAGTTACTTGCTGCAAAACTTCTTCAGGTTCTTCTTGTTTCACATCCTCTGGCATAGGTTTCTTGATCGTCACTTCGTCACTGGCCTCTTCTTCGATAGGTTTTTTCTTTGGCTTCTTCTTCAGAGTTACCTCCTGCGAAACTTTTTGAGGTTCTTCCTGTTTCACATCCTCTGGCTCAAGCTTCTTGATCGTCACTTCGTCAGCAGCCTCTTCTTCGATAGGTTTTTTCTTCGGCTTCTTCTTTAGAGTGACTTGCTGCGAAACTTCTTCAGGTTCTTCTTGTTTCACATCCTCTGGGGCAGGTTTCTTGATCGTCACTTCGTCACTGGCCTCGTCTTCTACAGCTTTTTTCTTGGGCTTTTTCTTCAGAGTTACCTCTTGCGAAACTTCTTCAGGTTCTTCTTGTTTCACATCCTCTGGCATAGGCTTTTTGATCGTCACTTCGTCGGCAGCCTCTTCTTCGATAGGTTTTTTCTTCGGCTTCTTCTTTAGAGTGACTTGCTGCGAAACTTCTTCAGGTTCTTCTTGTTTCACATCCTCTGGGGCAGGTTTCTTGATCGTCACTTCGTCACTGGCCTCGTCTTCTACAACTTTTTTCTTGGGCTTTTTCTTCAGAGTTACCTCTTGCGAAACTTCTTCAGGTGCTTCCTGTTTCGCGTCTTCTGGCACAGACTTCTTGATCGTCACTTCGTCGGCAGCCTCTTCTTCGATAGGTTTTTTCTTCGGCTTCTTCTTTAGAGTGACTTGGTGCGAAATTTCTTCAGGTTCTTCTTGTTTCACATCCTCTGGAACGGGTTGCTTGACCGTCACCTCTTCCTGAGTTTCTTCCTCCACAGATTTCTTTTTCAGTTTTTTTGGCAGAGTTGCTTCTGACGAAATTTCTTCAGGCTTTCCCTCTTTTATTTGTTCTGAAACAAGTTTCTCAACTGGTGCTTCTATTTTAGTCTCACCTTCGACAGGCTTTTCTTGAGGTGTTTCATTTGACGTTATTTCTTTTTCAGGCTCTTCAGGTTTTTCTGGGGTAGTAGTGGGTGCAGGCTTTGACTTCTTTGAAATTTTTTTCTTTTTAGTCGATTCTTCGAAATCATCTACTGGATGCTTCTTCGCTGGTTCAGCCGTATCATCTGGGAGCCCTTCTACATCTTCCGTATCAGGTTTGTTTTTCAGCCAGCCCTTCAACTTGATGGTTTCTGGTTCGTCTTCAGGCTTATCAGAGGCTGGTATTCTAAATGTAACATCTGGTTCTTCCTCTGGGGTATCGGATTTGGGTTTTCCTTTTATTAAAGGAATCTGTTCAGTATCTTGATCTGGTTTCGTTTTCTTTCGTTTTGGATGCTGCGTTTTTTCAGGTTCGGGCTTAGGTTTTGCAGGGTGTTCAATTTCGTCAGAAACATATTTTTCGATCAGTGGGTGCTCGAAATCGAGTGGATTGAAATCGTCATGTTCTAATGTCGTATGCGGTTCAGTTGTTTCCTCCCGAATTATTCTTTCTGTAGGTTTCTCTTTAAGAGGCTCTTTCTTTATTTCTTTGGTATCTTCAACAATTTTTTCTGGTATCTGCTTCAATTTTATTTCGTCGATTTCTGGTTCTTCTGATGTCAAAATTTGACCCTTACCGACACGTAGTGGTTGAGGCTCTTCTGACTTTTCCTTTGGTTTCTTTGGTTGACGTTCGTAGATAGATTTATCCTCAATCTCTTCTAACGGAACTTTTTTCAATTCTTCAAATTCCTGATCTAATCTCTCGAGGTCTATCTCGTTTTTTTCTGTGAATTTCACTTTCTTTTGTTTTGTTTTTAACACTCTAAGTGCCTCTTTCGTATTTCTGGACAGAATTCCACATTGAACTGGATTTTCTTCGAAGGTATCTATTTTTGGTTTTTGTAATTGGGGCGGATAATCATCTATAAAAGTAATTCGACTACGAAGAAGTATTTTTGGAATCACCACGCCCTTTGATTCCTTCTTTTTGGGTATTGCTGCCTTTTTTAATTTAATTGTTGCGAATTGGGGCTGTTCATCTTCTGGTTGTGAAAATTTCAATTTCGTTGGTTGGTTTACTTGAGTTCGTTCGATTTTTTGCGGCACTAATTTTTGTAGCTTTGGAAGCTGAGTTTTTCTTTCAGTTTTTGATCTGGGCTCCCACTGAATCTTTTCCGGCATTGGCTCGAGAACTGGTCTTTCGTATGGTTCTGGTTCAACCCATTCAACATCCTCTTTCTTTGGAGATGTTTTCTTCTTTTTCTTTTTCAATACTTTTTTAGTCGGAAGTTCTTCAGAAGGCTTGATAATTTCTTCACCATGAAGTTTGTCTGGTTTTTCCGTAACGGGCGCTTCAGAAGACTTTTGTTCCCTGTCAGTAGCCTTTCTGTTGTCTTCCTTCGTCACAGTTGCTTTTGAAATAACCGCTTCGACAACTTCTACTCTATTAGGCTGCTCTTCAACTGGCACCGCTATTTCTTGATCAGGTTTCTTGTCTTCAAACAATTCTTGTGCTGACGTTCCAAGAATAACCTCAGTTGTCTCAATACTCTCTTTGGGAACAATATTTTCCGTAGCTTGTTCTTCAGTCGGTTTTTCAGTTGTAATACTCTCAACAACTTCAGCAGGCTGCTCCATCTCCGATGCTTTAGGTTTCTTCGTTTTCTTGGGCGCTTTCTTAACAGGGACTTCAGTGATTTTGACCTTATCAGGCTGTTCTTCAATTGGCATAGCTGTTTCTTGGCTCGGTTTTTCGTCCGTGGGTAGATCTTGAGTAGACGATCCCAGAATAACCTCAGTTGTTTCAATACTTTCTGTGGAGAAAATATCTTCCGTAGCTTGTTCTTCCGGTGGCTTTTCAGTTGTAACATCCTCAACAACTTCAGCAGACTGCTCCACTTCTGCCGCTTGAGGCTTTTTCGTTTTCTTGGGCGCTTTTCTGATGGGAACTTCAGTGATCTTGACCTCATCGGGCTGTTCTTCAACTGGTATGGCTGTTTCTTGGCTCAGTTTTTCGTCCTCGGGTAATTCTTGAGTAGACGTTCCCAGAATAACCTCAGTTGTTTCGATACTCTCTTTCGGAAGCATATTTTCCGTAGCTTGTTCTTCAGTTGGCTTTTCAGTTGTGATGCCCTCAACAATTTCAACAGGCTGCTCTATCTCCGATGCTTTAGGTTTCTTTGTTTTCTTGAGCGCTTTGTTGACAAGAACTTCAGTGATCTTGACCTCATCGGGCTGTTCTTCAACTGGGAGGGCTGTTTCTTGGCTCAGTTTTTCGTCCTCGGGTAATTCTTGAGTGGACGTTCCCAGAATAACCTCAGTTGTTTCGATACTTTCTTTCGGGAGAATATCTTCCGTAGCTTGTTCTTCAGTTGGCTTTTCAGTTGTGATGCCCTCAACAACTTCAGCATTCTGCTCCATCTCCGATGCTTTAGCTTTCTTCGTTTTCTTGGGCGCTTTCTTGATAAGGATCTCAGTGATATTGACCTTATCAGGCTGTTCTTCAACTGATATGGCTGTTTCATGGGTCGGTGTTTCACCCTTGGGTAATTCTTGAGTAGACGTTCCCAGAATAATCTCAGTTGTTTCGATACTCTCTTTTGGAACCATATCTTCCGTAGCTTGTTCTTCGGTCGGCTTTTCAGTTGTAATGCCCTCAACAACTTCAACAGGCTGCTCTATCTTTGAAGTTTTAGGTTTCTTCGTTTTCTTGGGCGCTTTCTTGACAGGGACCTCAGTGATCTTGACCTTATCAGGCTGTTCTTCAACTGGCATAGCTGTTTCATGGCTCGGTTGTTCATCCTCGGGTAATTCTTGAATAGACGTTCCCAGGATGATCTCAGTTGTTTCGATACTCTCTTTCGGGAGCATATCTCCCGTAGCTTGTTCTTCGGTCGGCTTTTCAGTTGTAATGCCCTCAACAACTTCAACAGGCTGCTCTACCGCTGAAATTTTAGGTTTCTTCGTTTTCTTAGACGCTTTTCTGACAGGAACTTCAGTGATCTTGACCTCATCAGGCTGGCTTTCAACTGGAATTGCTGTTTCTTGGTTCGGTTTTTCATCCTCGGGTAATTCTTGAGTAGACGTTCCCAGAATAATCTCAGTTGTTTCGATACTTTCTTTCGGGAGAATATCTTCCGTAGCTTGTTCTTCCGTTGGTTTTTCAGTTGTAACGTCCTCAACAACTTCAACAGGCTGCTCCACTTCAGACGCTTTAGGCTTCTTCGTTTTCTTGGACGCTTTTCTGACAGGAACTTTAGTGATTGTGATCTTATCGGGCTGAACTTCAACTGGAAAGGCTGCTTCTTGACTCGGTTTTTCGTCTTCAGGTAATTCTTGCGTAGACGTCCCAAGGACGACTTCAGTTGTCTCGATACTTTCTTTCGGAAGAATATCGTGTATAGCTTTCTCTCTGCACGGCTCTTCGAGAATCATATCTTCAGCAACTTCTGAAGGCTGCTTTTCCTTAGAGGTTGTTGGCTTCTTCTTTTTATCAGGAACTCTTATCGCTTCTACTTCTGTAGTTTGGACGGTTCTCTCATCTTCGACAGCAGGCTTCGCCTTTTCTTCGGCGGGTTTCTCGATAACAATTTCTTCAACGACTTCATCTGGAACGCCATCGTCTCGGATAATAGCCTTTTTCTTCTTGATAACCTTTCTTGTTGGGGTCTCTATGATTTCCACAATTTGTTGTTCCTCCATCACTGTTGTCTCTTCGACTGGTTTTTCAATGATTTCTTCAATAACTTCTTCAGGCGCACCTTCCTTGGTTGGCTTCTTCTTCTTTTTGATTGTTTTCGTTGTTGGAGTTTCAATCGTTTCAATAATCTCCTCTTCTTCAACAACCGTCTTTTTGGTTGGCTTTTTCTTTGGTGCCTTCTTTACATCCACTTCTGTGATTTGGACGGTTTCCTCATCTTCGACAATCGGTTTTGCCTTTTCTTCGGCAGGTTTCTCGATAACGATTTTTTCAACGACTTCATCTGGAACGCCATCGTCTCGGATAATAGCCTTTTTCTTCTTGATAACCTTTCTTGTTGGGGTCTCTATGATTTCCACGATTTGTTGTTCCTCCATCACTGTTGTCTCTTCGACTGGTTTTTCAATGATTTCTTCAATAACTTCTTCAGGCGCACCTTCCTTGGTTGGCTTCTTCTTCTTTTTGATTGTTTTCGTCGTTGGAGTTTCAATCGTTTCAATAATCTCCTCTTCTTCAACAACCGTCTTTTTGGTTGGCTTTTTCTTCGGTGCCTTCTTTACATCCACTTCTGTGATTTGGACGGTTTCCTCATCTTCGACAATCGGTTTTGCCTTTTCTTCGGTAGGTTTCTCGATAACGATTTCTTCAACGACTTCATCTGGAACGCCATCGTCTCGGATAATAGCCTTTTTCTTCTTGATAACCTTTCTTGGTGGGGTCTCTATGATTTCCACGATTTGTTGTTCCTCCATCACTGTTGTCTCTTCGACTGGTTTTTCAATGATTTCTTCAATAACTTCTTCAGGCGCACCTTCCTTGGTTGGCTTCTTCTTCTTTTTGATTGTTTTCGTCGTTGGAGTTTCAATCGTTTCAATAATCTCCTCTTCTTCAACAACCGTCTTTTTGGTTGGCTTTTTCTTTGGTGCCTTCTTTACATCCACTTCTGTGATTTGGACGGTTTCCTCATCTTCGACAATCGGTTTTGCCTTTTCTTCGGCAGGTTTCTCGATAACGATTTCTTCAACGACTTCATCTGGAACGCCATCGTCTCGGATAATAGCCTTTTTCTTCTTGATAACCTTTCTTGTTGGGGTCTCTCTGATTTCCACGATTTGTTGTTCCTCCATCACTGTTGTCTCTTCGACTGGTTTTTCAATGACTTCTTCAATAACTTCTTCAGGCGCACCTTCCTTGGTTGGCTTCTTCTTCTTTTTGATTGTTTTCGTTGTTGGAGTTTCAATCGTTTCAATAATCTCCTCTTCTTCAACAACCGTCTTTTTGGTTGGCTTTTTCTTTGGTGCCTTCTTTACATCCACTTCTGTGATTTGGACCGTTTCCTCATCTTCGACAATCGGTTTTGCCTTTTCTTCGGCAGGTTTCTCGATAACGATTTCTTCAACGACTTCATCTGGAACGCCATCGTCTCGGATAATAGCCTTTTTCTTCTTGATAACCTTTCTTGTTGGGGTCTCTCTGATTTCCACGATTTGTTGTTCCTCCATCACTGTTGTCTCTTCGACTGGTTTTTCAATGACTTCTTCAATAACTTCTTCAGGCGCACCTTCCTTGGTTGGCTTCTTCTTCTTTTTGATTGTTTTCGTTGTTGGAGTTTCAATCGTTTCAATAATCTCCTCTTCTTCAACAACCGTCTTTTTGGTTGGCTTTTTCTTTGGTGCCTTCTTTACATCCACTTCTGTGATTTGGACCGTTTCCTCATCTTCGACAATCGGTTTTGCCTTTTCTTCGGCAGGTTTCTCGATAACGATTTCTTCAACGACTTCATCTGGAACGCCATCGTCTCGGATAATAGCCTTTTTCTTCTTGATAACCTTTCTTGTTGGGGTCTCTCTGATTTCCACGATTTGTTGTTCCTCCATCACTGTTGTCTCTTCGACTGGTTTTTCAATGACTTCTTCAATAACTTCTTCAGGCGCACCTTCCTTGGTTGGCTTCTTCTTCTTTTTGATTGTTTTCGTTGTTGGAGTTTCAATCGTTTCAATAATCTCCTCTTCTTCAACAACCGTCTTTTTGGTTGGCTTTTTCTTTGGTGCCTTCTTTACATCCACTTCTGTGATTTGGACCGTTTCCTCATCTTCGACAATCGGTTTTGCCTTTTCTTCGGCAGGTTTCTCGATAACGATTTCTTCAACGACTTCATCTGGAACGCCATCGTCTCGGATAATAGCCTTTTTCTTCTTGATAACCTTTCTTGTTGGGGTCTCTCTGATTTCCACGATTTGTTGTTCCTCCATCACTGTTGTCTCTTCGACTGGTTTTTCAATGACTTCTTCAATAACTTCTTCAGGCGCACCTTCCTTGGTTGGCTTCTTCTTCTTTTTGATTGTTTTCGTTGTTGGAGTTTCAATCGTTTCAATAATCTCCTCTTCTTCAACAACCGTCTTTTTGGTTGGCTTTTTCTTTGGTGCCTTCTTTACATCCACTTCTGTGATTTGGACCGTTTCCTCATCTTCGACAATCGGTTTTGCCTTTTCTTCGGCAGGTTTCTCGATAACGATTTCTTCAACGACTTCATCTGGAACGCCATCGTCTCGGATAATAGCCTTTTTCTTCTTGATAACCTTTCTTGTTGGGGTCTCTCTGATTTCCACGATTTGTTGTTCCTCCATCACTGTTGTCTCTTCGACTGGTTTTTCAATGACTTCTTCAATAACTTCTTCAGGCGCACCTTCCTTGGTTGGCTTCTTCTTCTTTTTGATTGTTTTCGTTGTTGGAGTTTCAATCGTTTCAATAATCTCCTCTTCTTCAACAACCGTCTTTTTGGTTGGCTTTTTCTTCGGTGCCTTCTTTACATCCACTTCTGTGATTTGGACGGTTTCCTCATCTTCGACAATCGGTTTTGCCTTTTCTTCGGCAGGTTTCTCGATAACGATTTCTTCAACGACTTCATCTGGAACGCCATCGTCTCGGATAATAGCCTTTTTCTTCTTGATAACCTTTCTTGTTGGGGTCTCTATGATTTCCACGATTTGTTGTTCCTCCATCACTGTTGTCTCTTCGACTGGTTTTTCAATGATTTCTTCAATAACTTCTTCAGGCGCACCTTCCTTGGTTGGCTTCTTCTTCTTTTTGATTGTTTTCGTCGTTGGAGTTTCAATCGTTTCAATAATCTCCTCTTCTTCAACAACCGTCTTTTTGGTTGGCTTTTTCTTTGGTGCCTTCTTTACATCCACTTCTGTGATTTGGACCGTTTCCTCATCTTCGACAATCGGTTTTGCCTTTTCTTCGGCAGGTTTCTCGATAACGATTTCTTCAACGACTTCATCTGGAACGCCATCGTCTCGGATAATAGCCTTTTTCTTCTTGATAACCTTTCTTGTTGGGGTTTCTATGATTTCCACAATTTGTTGTTCTTCCATAAACGTGGTTTCCTCTATTGGTTTCTCAATCACCTCTTCAACTACCTCTTCAGGAGCATCATCTTTAATTGGTTTCTTCCTTTTTTTGATCGTTTTCTTTTTTGGAGTTTCAATGATCTCAACGATTTCTTCGTCCTTAGTAACAAGTACTTCCATCTGTGTAATATGACTTTCCGTTATTTTCCTGAATTGTTGCAAAGGCCCTAGGGGTATAAGTATGGTGAATCTGCCCTCCAAAGATATTCAAATGACACTTAGAAGGATTCGTAGGTACCAATCAAATAATAAGATCCTGAAATTTTCAGATCCTTAACTCAATTGGTTTTTGAGAATAATCAAAACATGTAAAAACAGAAAAAATCTTTTTTCTCAGGATTGACTGAACCAATTGATTCAAATTTTCAACATGCCTTGTGGACTGATAATAGCTTCTAGAAAAACATTAAAAACTGTACAGCTTGATAAGATCCTTAAAAAAAATTGTTTTGTCGCTAATTTCCAATTTTAATCATGATACAATTTTGGCACAGTTATGAAACTATTATTTTTTCAAACCTTATCCATCTACCTACAACACCGCGGTATTTCAAAATTTTTAAAAATGGTACGCTGTAGTAGAAAAAAATAAGAACCACTTTTTGGTCCAAACAATGAATTTATTTATATGTTTTGAGCTTTAACTTTGTTATTTTAACGCCCATTCGTAGAGTCAATTATTTCATCCTCAAACCAACAATTATTTTTTTTCCAAAGTCAAAATCTACAACAGACAAATAATAATAATGAGTAAGTAATTTCAACAAATGTTTCTAAGAACAGCTTTTTATTATAAAATTCGATTATTCATATATTTTCACTAATTTGAAACATAGATATAATTAACAATTATCGAGCTTGAGTGATTATTGAGAAATGATTGAAAGAAATACAACTTTTGAAAATTTTGGAAAGTCAATGCTCAGTGAGATAACATATATATATATATTTATTTCATTAAGCTAATTAGATTTCTTAATCAAAGACAATAAATGAAAAATGTTGCATTTGCTCTAAATTGTTAAAAAAAGTTACTGGTACTCCTAAACGCTTATTAACAGATCAAGACATTTTTGAGTTTTCAAACACATTTCATTTTGTTTTTTCTACTGGAGATACCGTCTGTCGCAATTGTCGATTGGAGTTGTACAAAAAAAAGGAAAATTGATTCTGTTGCGAGTGGATCGTGTTTTGTAGATGAATTGGAATCAGCTGTCAGTGAAATATTAGACAAGACAGAGTCCAGTTTGTCACAGATAACATTATCTCGATCAAGTTCGGATGATCCGTCTTTAAGAGCGAACATCACATCTACAGCCAAGAGTGCAGAGTATATTGAAGTACCAATCAAAAGAACTATTTCAACTCATAAGTGCTGTTGTCTTTCTCATAGTACTGATGATGTAACAATGATTCCTCAATACGCTCGAATGCAATCATTCATTAAACGGCGAGTTTACATTTCGGATGGAAATTGATGCTATTGGGGTCATTTAATAAATAAACATTTTTATGAAGAATAAGAGTTTATTCTAATTGGACTACAATTTCATGTTCAGAAGTAACTAATATGATGGAAAACTTCACTGTTAAATGTGATTCTACATTACTAGACAAAATGGACAATTATCATGTGTCAGATGAGAAACCTCATCTCTTAACGAGCTTGAAATGGGAAAACGTAATTGAGTTGCAGAATTTGCTATCAACAATGAGAGACACTGACGCTCGAATATCTCAAAATCGATAATTGTTAATTATATTAAGGTTTCAGGTTAGTAAAAATATATAAATAATCGAATTTCATAATAAAACGTTGTTCCTAGATATATTCGTTGAAATTACTTACAGATTATTAATATTTATCTTTTGTCATTTTTGACTTTGGCAAAAAAAAAAAATTCTCAATGTTTTGAGTATGAAATAATTAATTCTATGAATAGGCGTTAAAATAACAAAGTTAAAGCTCAAAACATATAAATAAATTCAATATTTGGGCCGAAAAGTGGTTTTTATTTTTTTCTACTATAGCGTACCTTTTTTAAAAATTTTGAAATACCGCAGTGTTGTAGGTAAATGGATAAGGTTTGAAAAAATAATAGTTTCATAACTGTGCCAAAATTGTATCATGGTCAAAATTGGAAATTACAAACAAAACAATTTTTTTGAAGGATCTTATCAAGCTGTACAGTTTTTAATGTTTTTCTAGAAGCTATTATCAGTCCACAAGGCATGTTAAAAATTTGAATCAATTGGTTCAGTCAATCCTGAGAAGAAAGATTTTTTCTGTTTTTACCTGTTTTGATTATTCTCAAAAACCAATTGAGTTAAGGATCTGAAAATTTCAGGATCTTATTATTTTATTGGTACCTACGAATCCTTCTAAGTGTCATTTGAATATCTTTCGGGGGCAGATTCACCATACTTATACCCCTAGGGCTTTTCTTACCTCTAAATTGGCAGACTTACCTTACGAAGAACTTCCTCAGATTCACCTGAAAAACATCAACCATCAATTATTATTACATGATATCTCGTAACCGTGAATTGCTGTTGAAATACTCAGCATTAAATATTCGGGATGTTTTCATGATTATACTACATACGTTTTTTTCATTAATGAACAATTATCTTTGAAGAATGTTGTTTTCGGATAGTGTAAAGCACAACAGCATTATAGTAAATTTGACTTGTAACCGCAGAGAAAATGTACCGAGAATCGCCGAAAGTACGTTGTCCACAATCATTGCAAACCTTAGTTGAAATTTTTTAAAGTGGCTAGTATACCTATCAAAATCACATGCAAATTACGTATCAATATGTTGTGGAAGCAATGTCGCATGATCTTAAATTCTTAACTATGAATAAATTCCTAATATGATATATTTCTAGTTTCTAATTGTTCTAGATTTATTGATACGCGCATATATAGATCGCTTTGTGAAGATCACACAACCGAAATTGATATGTCGTGTATGTCACGGTGTCAAGTCCCGAAGATCTTCGCTAGCAAGGTCTGGCCAAATAGTTTTGCATCCATCATACACATGAATTCAACAGACGAAAATTAAGTGTATTCCGAATGAGTAGATTTGGAAGGTTTTGATAAGTTTCTTACCTTTTGTTCTCTGATCAACGTCTTTGAGTAGTGTTGGTTTTGTGTGTTTCAATTTTTTGTGTGTGAGTGGTATTGTGTTTCCAGGAATCTCAGTTACTGTTGTAACCGGCTCTTTACCTTCTTCTTCGATAGTTGTTTCTTCAGTAATTTGTTTTTTATTGCCTTGTGTTATTTTACGACGCTTTTTAGTGATTTTTTTGGGCTGCCCTCCTTCAGTTACTATTTCACTTACTCTAACTTCTTCGTGAATTTCTTCAGTGACGGCTGGTTTCTGTCCCTCAGGGAACTTGTTTGAAAGAGGTGTTGTTTCGTCAACGAGTACTTCTTCAACTGCCCTGACCGTAGTGATCGGCTCTCGGCCTTCTTCTTCGACTGTTCTTTCTTCAGTGATTATCGGCCTTTCTTTTCCACGTTTCTTTATGATCTTCTTCAATATAATCTTTTTTGGTTTCTCGTGAGGGGAGTCTTCAGTGTACTTCGTTGTAATGATATCAACTGATTCCGTAACATCCTCATCTCGAGGAGCAAAATCGAGAGGTTTGTCATCGAGCATTTCTGAATCTTTGGGCTCATCAGATTTTTTCCAGGGCTTGAGTTTCACCGACTCTATCTCTTCTTCGGGTTTTTCACCCTGTCGACTCTTGAGTTTTATATCAGGTATCGCTTCAGATTCCTCTTTTTTGGGTGTTCCGGGGACGATCAGAATGGATTCGTTATCTTGCTCTGGCTTTTTTGGAGCACGCTTAGATTTCCTCTTATTCGGTATCTTGGGCTGCGATCCCTCTTTTTCCGGACTTGAAAGGGGTTCCTTGTCTTCCAACTCAGGTTCATTAAACTCAATATCGTAAGGTTCGAAAGGAGAGAGTGCCGGCTGATCACGATCTTTGGTATCTTTCGTCTTTTTATCTGGTTTAACTGTCGTTTTAGGTACCAATTGCGATTCTTCCGGCTGAATGGGTGTTTTCTTGTCAACTTTCTTTAGAGATATTTTGTCTTCCTCAATTTCTTTTCTAGGAGGTACCTTACCTTTCCCAATTTTGAGCTTGTCAGGCTTATCTTCTTCTGCAACGTTTGGTTTAGGCTTGCGCTCATAGACAGATTTGTCTTCAATTTTCTCCAAGGGAACTTTTTTAAGTTGGTCGAATTCCAAGTCCAGCTTTTCTAATTCCGTCAACTCTTTATCATCTGGTTTTCTTTTCTTGTGTTTTATCTTCTTAAGCTTCAAGGCATCTTCAACATTACGTGATAGAATACCATTTTGAATGTAATTGGGTTCGATAGTTGCGATCAAGGGATACTGTAGACCTGGAGGCCACTCGTGATCTATGATGCGACTACGTAATAAAACTGTCGGAATTTTGACCTTCTGTTTTTCATCTCTTGATTTTTTAGTAGTAGGCGTCTTTTTCAGCTTGACTTGGGCAAATAAGGGTATTTCTGGTGCAATGACTTTCGGCCTGAGCGGCTTTTGTTCAGTGATTTCAATCTTCATCAACTGCGGTTTTAGATTTGCTTTGAGCAACTCCATATCTATGATCTTATCAGCTGGTATGTTGGCTGACTTTTTGACTTTCTTTTTCGTAGTCGGTTTCTGCTTGCCTTTGGGTTCATCAATTGAGAGAGGTTGAGTGGCCTCGTCAACCGTATCTTCAGGTAGTTCGACACTAACGACGATTGGTTTTTTGCCTTCTTCTTCAACAGTCGTTTCATTTAAGATTCGTTTATGACCATCTCGCATTATTTTACTACGCTTTTTGATAACTTTCTTGGGGCGACCTTGCTCAGTCACTGTTTCAGTTACCTTAATTTCTTCATGAATTTCTTCAATGATTTTCGGTGTATCTTGTTCAGAAGTTGGTTCGAAAAGATGCGTCGATGGTCCGTCGTCGGGGGCTTCATCAATTGCGGTAACTATGGTATTTGGTTCCTTGCCTTCTTCTTCGATAGTCAATTCTTCTGTAACTTGTGGCTTACCTTTGCCTCGTTTCCGAACAATCTTCTTCTTGGTTATCTTTTTCAGTGGTTTGTCGGGTGAATCTTCAATGTACTGTGTCGTTATAGTATCAACAGATTCTGTAACGTCATCATCCCGAGGAATAAATACAAGAGGTTCGTCATCAGATGTTTCCGCGTTTTCAGGCACGTTAGCTTTTTCCCAGGGCTTAAGATTGATCACCTCAGGCTCTTCTTCAGGCTTTGCACCCTGTCGGCTTTTAAGTACGATGTCAGTATTTTCTTCAGGTTCCCTTTTCATCGGAGTCCCGGAAATAATTGGAATGGTCTCGGCATCTTGGTGCGGTTTCTTTGAAGCAGGTTTGGATTTCTTTTTTACTGAGAGCTTGGGTTTAGATTCATCTGTTTCAGGACTTGAAACAGGTTCTCTTTCTTCCATTTCAGGCTTGCTGGATTCGACGTCATAAGGTTCGAAAGAAGAGACTTCCGGCTGATCACGATCTTTGGTATCTTTCAAGTTTTTGACTGGTTTGTCTTTCTTTTTAGGTACGAATTGTGACTCTTCCGGCTGGATGAGTGCTTCTTTATCAACATTCTTCAAAGATATCTTTTCATCCGCAATTTCTTCTCTGGAAGGTACCTTACCTTTCCCAATTTTAAGTTTGCCAGGCTCACTTTTTTCTGCGGACTTTGATTTGGATTTGCGCTGGTAGACAGATTTATCTTCAATTTTTTCCAAAGGAACTTTTTTGAGTTCGTCGAATTCCAAGTCCAGCTTTTCCAATTCCGTCAATTCTTTATCAGATGGTTTTCTCTTCTTGTGTTTTATCCTCTTGAGTTTAAACGCATCTTCGACATTACGTGAAAGAATACCATTTTGTATGTAATTCGGTTCAATCTGTGTGATTACTGGATACTGTACAGTTGGAGGCCATTCGTGTGCCGTGATACGGCTACGCAACAAAACTCGAGGCATGTTAGTTTTACCACTTTTATCTTGCGGTTTCCTCGGGATGAGTACTTTTTTCAGTTTGACCTGAGCAAATAAAGGTACTTGTTGTAGACTTATTTTGGGCTTCACCGACGTTTGCTCTATCACTTCAATGTTGATGGGTTGTAGTTTCTTTGATGCTGTCTTGGGAACTTTCTTCAACTGTGTACTAGATTCTACGGTGAAGGATGGATGATCAAAATCATGAATTTCATTTGCAGGTACCTCAACAACTGTAGTGACTGGTGCTTTTCCTTCTTCGTCCACGGTAACTTCCTCCGTGACCTGTTGCTTCTTGCCCTTCCGCTTGATGATGCGTTTCTTGACAACCGTGCGAGGTTTACCTTCATGAGTTACTTCTTCCGTGACTGTGACTTGTTCGCAAGTTTCCTCACGATCGATGGGCTCTGCTCGCTCTGGAGCAGGTAATTCCTGGGTCGTTTCGTTGAAAGTCACTTCTTCCAGCGGTTTTTCGGTGATAGTCGTGACTGGGGCTTTTCCATCTTCTTCGACAGTCACCTCCTCCGTGACCTGCTGCTTCCTGCCCTTCCGCTTGACGATGCGTTTCTTGACAACTTTACGAGGTTTGCCTTCATGAGTTACTTCTTCCGTTACGGTGACTTGTTCGCGAGTTTCCTCACGTTCGACGGGCTCTGCTCGCTCTGGAGCAGGTAATTCCTCGGTCGTTTCGTCGAATGTCACTTCTTCCACCGGTTTTTCAGTGACGGTCGTGACTGGAGCTTTTCCGTCTTCTTCGACAGTCACCTCCTCAGTGACCTGTTGCTTCTTGCCCTTTCGCTTGACAATGCGTTTTTTGACAACCTTGCGAGGTTTACCCTCATGAGTGACTTCTTCCGTTACGGTGACTTGTTCGCGAGTTTCCTCACGTTCGACGGGCTCTGCTCGCTCTGGAGCAGGCAATTCCTCGGTCGTTTCGTCGAATGTCACTTCTTCCACCGGTTTTTCAGTTACGGTCGTGACTGGAGCTTTTCCGTCTTCTTCGACAGTCACCTCCTCAGTGACCTGCTGCTTCCTGCCCTTTCGTTTGACAATGCGTTTCTTGACAACCTTGCGAGGTTTACCTTCATGAGTGACTTCTTCCGTTACGGTAACTTGTTCGCGAGTTTCCTCACGTTCGACGGGCTCTGCTCGCTCTGGAGCAGGTAACTCCCCCGTCGTCTCGTCGATAATCACTTCTTCCACCGGTTTTTCAGTAACGGTCGTGACTGGAGCTTTTCCGT
Organism: Neodiprion pinetum; assembly: GCF_021155775.2. NCBI lineage: Eukaryota > Metazoa > Arthropoda > Insecta > Hymenoptera > Diprionidae > Neodiprion > Neodiprion pinetum. The sequence continues at coordinate 621,149 of NC_060233.1, forward strand.
CTTCTTCGACAGTCACCTCCTCAGTGACCTGTTGCTTCTTGCCCTTTCGCTTGACAATGCGTTTCTTGACAACCTTGCGAGGTTTACCTTCATGAGTGACTTCTTCCGTTACGGTAACTTGTTCGCGAGTTTCCTCACGTTCGACGGGCTCTGCTCGGTCTGGAGCAGGTAATTCCTCGGTCGTTTCGTCGAATGTCACTTCTTCCACCGGTTTTTCAGTGACGGTCGTGACTGGAGCTTTTCCATCTTCTTCAACAGTCACCTCCTGAGTGACCTGCTGCTTTCTGCCCTTCCGCTTGACAATGCGTTTCTTCACAACCTTGCGAGGTTTACCTTCATGAGTGACTTCTTCCGTTACGGTGACTTGTTCGCGAGTTTCCTCACGTTCGACGGGCTCTGCTCGGTCTGGAGCCGGTAACTCCTCCGTCGTCTCGTCGTTAATCACTTCTTCCACCGGTTTTTCAGTAACGGTCGTGACTGGAGCTTTTCCATCTTCTTCAACAGTCACCTCCTCAGTGACCTGCTGCTTCCTGCCCTTCCGCTTGACAATGCGTTTCGTTACAACCTTGCGAGGTTTACCTTCATGAGTGACTTCCTCCGTGACGGTGACTTGTTCGCGAGTTTCCTCACGTTCGACGGGCTCTGCTCGGTCTGGAGCAGGTAACTCCTCCGTCGTCTCGTCGATAATCACTTCTTCCACCGGTTTTTCAGTAACAGTCGTGACTGGAGCTTTTCCGTCTTCTTCAACAGTCACCTCTTCAGTGACCTGCTGCTTCCTGCCCTTGCGCTTGACAATGCGTTTCTTGACAACCTTGCGAGGTTTACCTTCATGAGTGACTTCTTCCGTTACGGTAACTTGTTCGCGAGTTTCCTCACGTTCGACGGGCTCTGCTCGGTCTGGAGCAGGTAATTCCTCGGTCGTTTCGTCGAATGTCACTTCTTCCACCGGTTTTTCAGTGACGGTCGTGACTGGAGCTTTTCCATCTTCTTGAACAGTCACCTCCTCAGTGACCTGCTGCTTTCTGCCCTTCCGCTTGATGATGCGTTTCTTGACAACTTTACGACGTTTGCCTTCATGAGTTACTTCTTCCGTTACGGTGACTTGTTCGCGAGTTTCCTCACGTTCAAAGGGCTCTGCTCGCTCTGGAGCAGGCAATTCCTCGGTCGTTTCGACGAATGTCACTTCTTCCACCGGTTTTTCAGTTACGGTCGTGACTGGAGCTTTTCCATCTTCTTCAACAGTCACCTCCTCAGTGACCTGCTGCTTTTTGCCCTTCCGCTTGACAATGAGTTTCTTCACAACCTTGCGAGGTTTACCTTCACGAGTGACTTCTTCCGTTACGGTGACTTGTTCGCGAGTTTCCTCACGTTCGACGGGCTCTGCTCGCTCTGGAGCAGGCAATTCCTCGGTCGTTTCGTCGAATGTCACTTCTTCCACCGGTTTTTCAGTTACGGTCGTGACTGGAGCTTTTCCATCTTCTTCAACAGTCACCTCCTCAGTGACCTGCTGCTTCCTGCCCTTCCGCCTGACAATGCGTTTCGTTACAACCTTGCGAGGTTCACCTTCATGAGTGACTTCCTCCGTGACGGTGACTTGTTCGCGAGTTTCCTCACGTTCGACGGGCTCTGCTCGGTCTGGAGCAGGTAATTCCTCGGTCGTTTCGTCGAATGTCACTTCTTCTACCGGTTTTTCAGTGACGGTCGTGACTGGAGCTTTTCCGTCTTCTTCGACAGTCACCTCCTCAGTGACCTGTTGCTTCTTGCCCTTTCGCTTGACAATGCGTTTTTTGACAACCTTGCGAGGTTTACCTTCATGAGTGACTTCTTCCGTGACGGTGACTTGTTCGCGAGTTTCCTCACGTTCGACGGGCTCTGCTCGCTCTGGAGCAGGTAACTCTTCCGTCGTCTCGTCGATAATCACTTCTTCCACCGGTTTTTCAGTAACAGTCGTGACTGGAGCTTTTCCGTCTTCTTCAACAGTCACCTCTTCAGTGACCTGCTGCTTCCTGCCCTTGCGCTTGACAATGCGTTTCTTGACTACCTTGCGAGGTTTACCTTCATGAGTGACTTCTTCCGTTACGGTAACTTGTTCGCGAGTTTCCTCACGTTCGACGGGCTCTGCTCGGTCTGGAGCAGGTAATTCCTCGGTCGTTTCGTCGAATGTCACTTCTTCCACCGGTTTTTCAGTGACGGTCGTGACTGGAGCTTTTCCATCTTCTTCAACAGTCACCTCCTCAGTGACCTGCTGCTTTCTGCCCTTCCGCTTGATGATGCGTGTCTTGACAACTTTACGAGGTTTGCCTTCATGAGTTACTTCTTCCGTTACGGTGACTTGTTCGCGAGTTTCCTCACGTTCGACGGGCTCTGCTCGCTCTGGAGCAGGCAATTCCTCGGTCGTTTCGTCGAATGTCACTTCTTCCACCGGTTTTTCAGTTACGGTCGTGACTGGAGCTTTTCCATCTTCTTCAACAGTCACCTCCTCAGTGACCTGCTGCTTTTTGCCCTTCCGCTTGACAACGAGTTTCTTCACAACCTTGCGAGGTTTACCTTCACGAGTGACTTCTTCCGTTACGGTGACTTGTTCGCGAGTTTCCTCACGTTCGACGGGCTCTGCTCGCTCTGGAGCAGGCAATTCCTCGGTCGTTTCGTCGAATGTCACTTCTTCCACCGGTTTTTCAGTTACGGTCGTGACTGGAGCTTTTCCGTCTTCTTCGACAGTCACCTCCTCAGTGACCTGTTGCTTCTTGCCCTTTCGCTTGACAATGCGTTTTTTGACAACCTTGCGAGGTTTACCTTCATGAGTGACTTCTTCCGTTACGGTAACTTGTTCGCGAGTTTCCTCACGTTCGACGGGCTCTGCTCGCTCTGGAGCAGGTAATTCCTCGGTCGTTTCGTCGAATGTCACTTCTTCCACCGGTTTTTCGGTGACGGTCGTGACTGGTGCTTTTCCATCTTCTTCGACAGTCACCTCCTCAGTGACCTGCTGCTTTCTGCCCTTCCGCTTGACAATGCGTTTCTTGACAACCTTGCGAGGTTTACCTTCATGAGTGACTTCTTCCGTTACGGTGACTTGTTCGCGAGTTTCCTTACGTTCGACGGGCTCTGCTCGGTCTGGAGCAGGTAACTCCTCCGTCGTCTCGTCGTTAATCACTTCTTCCACCGGTTTTTCGGTGACGGTCGTGACTGGTGCTTTTCCATCTTCTTCGACAGTCACCTCCTCCGTGACCTGCTGCTTTTTGCCCTTACGCTTGATGATGCGTTTCTTGACAACTTTACGAGGTTTGCCTTCATGAGTTACTTCTTCCGTTACGGTGACTTGTTCGCGAGTTTCCTCACGTTCGACGGGCTCTGCTCGCTCTGGAGCAGGCAATTCCTCGGTCGTTTCGTCGAATGTCACTTCTTCCACCGGTTTTTCAGTTACGGTCGTGACTGGAGCTTTTCCATCTTCTTCAACAGTCACCTCCTCAGTGACCTGTTGCTTCTTGCCCTTTCGCTTGACAATGCGTTTTTTGACAACCTTGCGAGGTTTACCTTCATGAGTGACTTCCTCCGTGACGGTGACTTGTTCGCGAGTTTCCTCACGTTCGACGAGCTCTGCTCGGTCTGGAGCAGGTAATTCCTCGGTCGTTTCGTCGAATGTCACTTCTTCCACCGGTTTTTCAGTGACGGTCGTGACTGGAGCTTTTCCGTCTTCTTCGACAGTCACCTCCTCAGTGACCTGTTGCTTCTTGCCCTTTCGCTTGACAATGCGTTTTTTGACAACCTTGCGAGGTTTACCTTCATGAGTGACTTCTTCCGTGACGGTGACTTGTTCGCGAGTTTCCTCACGTTCGACGGGCTCTGCTCGCTCTGGAGCAGGTAACTCCTCCGTCGTCTCGTCGATAATCACTTCTTCCACCGGTTTTTCAGTAACAGTCGTGACTGGAGCTTTTCCGTCTTCTTCAACAGTCACCTCTTCAGTGACCTGCTGCTTTCTGCCCTTCCGCTTGATGATGCGTTTCTTGACAACTTTACGAGATTTGCCTTCATGAGTTACTTCTTCCGTTACGGTGACTTGTTCGCGAGTTTCCTCACGTTCGACGGGCTCTGCTCGCTCTGGAGCAGGCAATTCCTCGGTCGTTTCGTCGAATGTCACTTCTTCCACCGGTTTTTCAGTTACGGTCGTGACTGGAGCTTTTCCATCTTCTTCAACAGTCACCTCCTCAGTGACCTGCTGCTTTTTGCCCTTCCGCTTGACAATGAGTTTCTTCACAACCTTGCGAGGTTTACCTTCATGAGTGACTTCCTCCGTGACGGTGACTTGTTCGCGAGTTTCCTCACGTGCGACGGGCTCTGCTCGGTCTGGAGCAGGTAATTCCTCGGTCGTTTCGTCGAATGTCACTTCTTCCACCGGTTTTTCAGTGACGGTCGTGACTGGAGCTTTTCCGTCTTCTTCGACAGTCACCTCCTCAGTGACCTGTTGCTTCTTGCCCTTTCGCTTGACAATGCGTTTTTTGACAACCTTGCGAGGTTTACCTTCATGAGTGACTTCTTCCGTTACGGTGACTTGTTCGCGAGTTTCCTCACGTTCGACGGGCTCTGCTCGGTCTGGAGTAGGTAACTCCTCCGTCGTCTCGTCGTTAATCACTTCTTCCACCGGTTTTTCGGTGACGGTCGTGACTGGTGCTTTTCCATCTTCTTCGACAGTCACCTCCTCCGTGACCTGCTGCTTTTTGCCCTTACGCTTGATGATGCGTTTCTTGACAACTTTACGAGGTTTGCCTTCATGAGTTACTTCTTCCGTTACGGTGACTTGTTCGCGAGTTTCCTCACGTTCGACGGGCTCTGCTCGCTCTGGAGCAGGCAATTCCTCGGTCGTTTCGTCGAATGTCACTTCTTCCACCGGTTTTTCAGTTACGGTCGTGACTGGAGCTTTTCCATCTTCTTCAACAGTCACCTCCTCAGTGACCTGTTGCTTCTTGCCCTTTCGCTTGACAATGCGTTTTTTGACAACCTTGCGAGGTTTACCTTCATGAGTGACTTCCTCCGTAACGGTGACTTGTTCGCGAGTTTCCTCACGTTCGACGAGCTCTGCTCGGTCTGGAGCAGGTAATTCCTCGGTCGTTTCGTCGAATGTCACTTCTTCCACCGGTTTTTCAGTGACGGTCGTGACTGGAGCTTTTCCATCTTCTTCAACAGTCACCTCCTCAGTGACCTGCTGCTTTCTGCCCTTCCGCTTGATGATGCGTTTCTTGACAACTTTACGAGGTTTGCCTTCATGAGTTACTTCTTCCGTTACGGTGACTTGTTCGCGAGTTTCCTCACGTTCGACGGGCTCTGCTCGCTCTGGAGCAGGCAATTCCTCGGTCGTTTCGTCGAATGTCACTTCTTCCACCGGTTTTTCAGTAACGGTCGTGACTGGAGCTTTTCCATCTTCTTCAACAGTCACCTCCTCAGTGACCTGCTGCTTTTTGCCCCTCCGCTTGACAATGAGTTTCTTCACAACCTTGCGAGGTTTACCTTCACGAGTGACTTCTTCCGTTACGGTGACTTGTTCGCGAGTTTCCTCACGTTCGACGGGCTCTGCACGCTCTGGAGCAGGTAATTCCTCAGTCGTTTCGTCGAATGTCACTTCTTCCACCGGTTTTTCAGTGACGGTCGTGACTGGAGCTTTTCCGTCTTCTTCGACAGTCACCTCCTCAGTGACCTGTTGCTTCTTGCCCTTTCGCTTGACAATGCGTTTTTTGACAACCTTGCGAGGTTTACCTTCATGAGTGACTTCCTCCGTGACGGTGACTTGTTCGCGAGTTTCCTCACGTTCGACGGGCTCTGCTCGGTCTGGAGCAGGTAATTCCTCGGTCGTTTCGTCGAATGTCACTTCTTCCACCGGTTTTTCAGTGACGGTCGTGACTGGAGCTTTTCCGTCTTCTTCGACAGTCACCTCCTCAGTGACCTGTTGCTTCTTGCCCTTTCGCTTGACAATGCGTTTTTTGACAACCTTGCGAGGTTTACCTTCATGAGTGACTTCTTCCGTTACGGTGACTTGTTCGCGAGTTTCCTCACGTTCGACGGGCTCTGCTCGGTCTGGAGCAGGTAATTCCTCGGTCGTTTCGTCGAATGTCACTTCTTCCACCGGTTTTTCAGTGACGGTCGTGACTGGAGCTTTTCCATCTTCTTCAACAGTCACCTCCTCAGTGACCTGCTGCTTTCTGCCCTTCCGCTTGATGATGCGTTTCTTGACAACTTTACGAGGTTTGCCTTCATGAGTTACTTCTTCCGTTACGGTGACTTGTTCGCGAGTTTCCTCACGTTCGACGGGCTCTGCTCGCTCTGGAGCAGGCAATTCCTCGGTCGTTTCGTCGAATGTCACTTCTTCCACCGGTTTTTCAGTTACGGTCGTGACTGGAGCTTTTCCATCTTCTTCAACAGTCACCTCCTTAGTGACCTGCTGCTTTTTGCCCTTCCGCTTGACAATGAGTTTCTTCACAACCTTGCGAGGTTTACCTTCACGAGTGACTTCTTCCGTTACGGTGACTTGTTCGCGAGTTTCCTCACGTTCGACGGGCTCTGCACGCTCTGGAGCAGGTAATTCCTCGGTCGTTTCGTCAAATGTCACTTCTTCCACCGGTTTGTCAGTTACGGTCGTGACTGGAGCTTTTCCATCTTCTTCAACAGTCACCTCCTCAGTGACCTGTTGCTTCTTGCCCTTTCGCTTGACAATGCGTTTTTTGACAACCTTGCGAGGTTTACCTTCATGAGTGACTTCTTCCGTTACGGTGACTTGTTCGCGAGTTTCCTCACGTTCGACGGGCTCTGCTCGCTCTGGAGCAGGTAACTCCTCCGTCGTCTCGTCGATAATCACTTCTTCCACCGGTTTTTCAGTAACAGTCGTGACTGGAGCTTTTCCGTCTTCTTCAACAGTCACCTCTTCAGTGACCTGCTGCTTCCTGCCCTTGCGCTTGACAATGCGTTTCTTGACAACCTTGCGAGGTTTACCTTCATGAGTGACTTCTTCCGTTACGGTAACTTGTTCGCGAGTTTCCTCACGTTCGACGGGCTCTGCTCGGTCTGGAGCAGGTAATTCCTCGGTCGTTTCGTCAAATGTCACTTCTTCCACCGGTTTTTCAGTGACGGTCGTGACTGGAGCTTTTCCATCTTCTTCAACAGTCACCTCCTCAGTGACCTGCTGCTTCCTGCCCTTCCGCTTGACAATGCGTTTCGTTACAACCTTGCGAGGTTTACCTTCATGAGTGACTTCTTCTGTTACGGTGACTTGTTCGCGAGTTTCCTCACGTTCGACGGGCTCTGCTCGCTCTGAAGCAGGTAATTCCTCGGTCGTTTCGTCGAAAGTCACTTCTTCCACCGGTTTTTCGGTGACGGTCGTGACTGGTGCTTTTCCATCTTCTTCCACAGTCACCTCCTCTGTGACCTGCTGCTTGTTGCCCTTCCGCTTGATGATGCGTTTCTTGACAACTCTACGAGGTTTGCCTTCATGAGTTACTTCTTCCGTTACGGTGACTTGTTCGCGAGTTTCCTCACGTTCGACGGGCTCTGCTCGCTCTGGAGCAGGCAATTCCTCGGTCGTTTCGTCGAATGTCACTTCTTCCACCGGTTTTTCAGTTACGGTCGTGACTGGAGCTTTTCCATCTTCTTCAACAGTCACCTCCTCAGTGACCTGCTGCTTTCTGCCCTTCCGCTTGACAATGAGTTTCTTCACAACCTTGCGAGGTTTACCTTCACGAGTGACTTCTTCCGTTACGGTGACTTGTTCGCGAGTTTCCTCACGTTCGACGGGCTCTGCACGCTCTGGAGCAGGTAATTCCTCGGTCGTTTCGTCGAATGTCACTTCTTCCACCGGTTTTTCAGTGACGGTCGTGACTGGAGCTTTTCCATCTTCTTCGACAGTCACCTCCTCAGTGACCTGCTGCTTTCTGCCCTTCCGCTTGACAATGCGTTTCTTCACAACCTTGCGAGGTTTACCTTCATGAGTGACTCCTTCCGTTACGGTGACTTGTTCGCGAGTTTCCTCACGTTCGACGGGCTCTGCTCGCTCTGGAGCAGGTAATTCCTCGGTCGTTTCGTCGAATGTCACTTCTTCCACCGGTTTTTCAGTGACGGTCGTGACTGAAGCTTTTCCATCTTCTTCGACAGTCACCTCCTCCGTGACCTGCTGCTTTTTGCCCTTCCGCTTGATGATGCGTTTCTTGACAACTTTACGAGGTTTGCCTTCATGAGTTACTTCTTCCGTTACGGTGACTTGTTCGCGAGTTTCCTCACGTTCGACGGGCTCTGCTCGCTCTGGAGCAGGTAATTCCTCCGTCGTCTCGTCGATGATCACTTCTCCCACCGGTTTTTCAGTAACGGTCGTGACTGGAGCTTTTCCGTCTTCTTCGACAGTCACCTCCTCAGTGACCTGTTGCTTCTTGCCCTTTCGCTTGACAATGCGTTTTTTGACAACCTTGCGAGGTTTACCCTCATGAGTGACTTCTTCCGTTACGGTGACTTGTTCGCGAGTTTCCTCACGTTCGACGGGCTCTGCTCGCTCTGGAGCAGGTAATTCCTCCGTCTTCTCGTCGATAATCACTTCTTCCACCGGTTTTTCAGTAACGGTCGTGACTGGAGCTTTTCCGTCTTCTTCGACAGTCACCTCCTCAGTGACCTGTTGCTTCTTGCCCTTTCGCTTGACAATGCGTTTTTTGACAACCTTGCGAGGTTTACCCTCATGAGTGACTTCTTCCGTTACGGTGACTTGTTCGCGAGTTTCCTCACGTTCGACGGGCTCTGCTCGGTCTGGAGCAGGCAATTCCTCAGTCGTTTCGTCGAAAGTCACTTCTTCCACCGGTTTTTCAGTTACGGTCGTGACTGGAGCCTTTCCATCTTCTTCAACAGTCACCTCCTCAGTGACCTGCTGCTTCCTGCCCTTTCGCTTGACAATGCGTTTTTTGACAACCTTGCGAGGTTTACCTTCACGAGTGACTTCTTCCGTTACGGTGACTTGTTCGCGAGTTTCCTCACGTTCGATGGGCTCTGCTTGCTCTGGAGCAGGTAATTCCTCGGCCGGTTCGTCGAATGTCACTTCTTCCACCGGTTTTTCAGTGACGGTCGTGACTGGAGCTTTTCCGTCTTCTTCGACAGTCACCTCCTCAGTGACCTGTTGCTTCTTGCCCTTTCGCTTGACAATGCGTTTTTTGACAACCTTGCGAGGTTTACCTTCGTGAGTGACTTCTTCCGTTACGGTGACTTGTTCGCGAGTTTTCTCACGTTCGACGGGCTCTGCTCGCTCTGGAGCAGGTAATTCCTCCGTCGTCTCGTCGATAATCACTTCTTCCACCGGATTTTCAGTAACGGTCGTGACTGGAGCTTTTCCGTCTTCTTCGACAGTCACCTCCTCAGTGACCTGTTGCTTCTTGCCCTTTCGCTTGACAATGCGTTTTTTGACAACCTTGCGAGGTTTACCTTCATGAGTGACTTCTTCCGTTACGGTGACTTGTTCGCGAGTTTCCTCACGTTCGACGGGCTCTGCTCGCTCTGGAGCAGGTAATTCCTCCGTCGTCTCGTCGATAATCACTTCTTCCACCGGTTTTTCAGTAACGGTCGTGACTGGAACTTTTTCGTCTTCTTCGACAGTCACCTCCTCAGTGACCTGTTGCTTCTTGCCCTTTCGCTTGACAATGCGTTTTTTGACAACCTTGCGAGGTTTACCTTCATGAGTGACTTCCTCCGTGACGGTGACTTGCTCGCGAGTTTCCTCACGTTCGACGGGCTCTGCACGCTCTGGAGCAGGTAATTCCTCGGTCGTTTCGTCGAATGTCACTTCTTCCACCGGTTTTTCAGTGACGGTCGTGACTGGAGCTTTTCCATCTTCTTCGACAGTCACCTCCTCAGTGACCTGCTGCTTTCTGCCCTTCCGCTTGACAATGCGTTTCTTCACAACCTTGCGAGGTTTACCTTCATGAGTGACTCCTTCCGTTACGGTGACTTGTTCGCGAGTTTCCTCACGTTCGACGGGCTCTGCTCGCTCTGGAGCAGGTAATTCCTCGGTCGTTTCGTCGAATGTCACTTCTTCCACCGGTTTTTCAGTGACGGTCGTGACTGAAGCTTTTCCATCTTCTTCGACAGTCACCTCCTCCGTGACCTGCTGCTTTTTGCCCTTCCGCTTGATGATGCGTTTCTTGACAACTTTACGAGGTTTGCCTTCATGAGTTACTTCTTCCGTTACGGTGACTTGTTCGCGAGTTTCCTCACGTTCGACGGGCTCTGCTCGCTCTGGAGCAGGTAATTCCTCCGTCGTCTCGTCGATGATCACTTCTCCCACCGGTTTTTCAGTAACGGTCGTGACTGGAGCTTTTCCGTCTTCTTCGACAGTCACCTCCTCAGTGACCTGTTGCTTCTTGCCCTTTCGCTTGACAATGCGTTTTTTGACAACCTTGCGAGGTTTACCCTCATGAGTGACTTCTTCCGTTACGGTGACTTGTTCGCGAGTTTCCTCACGTTCGACGGGCTCTGCTCGCTCTGGAGCAGGTAATTCCTCCGTCTTCTCGTCGATAATCACTTCTTCCACCGGTTTTTCAGTAACGGTCGTGACTGGAGCTTTTCCGTCTTCTTCGACAGTCACCTCCTCAGTGACCTGTTGCTTCTTGCCCTTTCGCTTGACAATGCGTTTTTTGACAACCTTGCGAGGTTTACCCTCATGAGTGACTTCTTCCGTTACGGTGACTTGTTCGCGAGTTTCCTCACGTTCGACGGGCTCTGCTCGGTCTGGAGCAGGCAATTCCTCAGTCGTTTCGTCGAAAGTCACTTCTTCCACCGGTTTTTCAGTTACGGTCGTGACTGGAGCCTTTCCATCTTCTTCAACAGTCACCTCCTCAGTGACCTGCTGCTTCCTGCCCTTTCGCTTGACAATGCGTTTTTTGACAACCTTGCGAGGTTTACCTTCACGAGTGACTTCTTCCGTTACGGTGACTTGTTCGCGAGTTTCCTCACGTTCGATGGGCTCTGCTTGCTCTGGAGCAGGTAATTCCTCGGCCGGTTCGTCGAATGTCACTTCTTCCACCGGTTTTTCAGTGACGGTCGTGACTGGAGCTTTTCCGTCTTCTTCGACAGTCACCTCCTCAGTGACCTGTTGCTTCTTGCCCTTTCGCTTGACAATGCGTTTTTTGACAACCTTGCGAGGTTTACCTTCGTGAGTGACTTCTTCCGTTACGGTGACTTGTTCGCGAGTTTTCTCACGTTCGACGGGCTCTGCTCGCTCTGGAGCAGGTAATTCCTCCGTCGTCTCGTCGATAATCACTTCTTCCACCGGATTTTCAGTAACGGTCGTGACTGGAGCTTTTCCGTCTTCTTCGACAGTCACCTCCTCAGTGACCTGTTGCTTCTTGCCCTTTCGCTTGACAATGCGTTTTTTGACAACCTTGCGAGGTTTACCTTCATGAGTGACTTCTTCCGTTACGGTGACTTGTTCGCGAGTTTCCTCACGTTCGACGGGCTCTGCTCGCTCTGGAGCAGGTAATTCCTCCGTCGTCTCGTCGATAATCACTTCTTCCACCGGTTTTTCAGTAACGGTCGTGACTGGAACTTTTTCGTCTTCTTCGACAGTCACCTCCTCAGTGACCTGTTGCTTCTTGCCCTTTCGCTTGACAATGCGTTTTTTGACAACCTTGCGAGGTTTACCTTCATGAGTGACTTCCTCCGTGACGGTGACTTGCTCGCGAGTTTCCTCACGTTCGACGGGCTCTGCTCGCTCTGGAGCAGGTAATTCCTCGGTCGTTTCGTCGAATGTCACTTCTTCCACCGGTTTTTCAGTTACGGTCGTGACTGGAGCTTTTCCATCTTCTTCGACAGTCACTTCCTCCGTGACCTGCTGCTTCCTGCCCTTCCGCTTGACGATGCGTTTCTTGACAACCTTGCGTGGTTTACCTTCATGAGTGACTTCTTCCGTTACGGTGACTTGTTCGCGAGTGTCCTCACGTTCGACGGGCTCTGCTCGCTCTGGAGCAGGTAATTCCCCGGTCGTTTCCTCGCAAGTCACTTCCTCCACCGGTTTTTCAACATCAAAGATGTCTCTGGCCTCCTCTACCTTCGTCGGCCTGATCTCCTCGATGTCCCCAGTATCGGATACTTCTTCAATAGACATAAATTGTTTTCTAGGTATTGTCGGTAATTCCGACTTTATGTTTTCTATCTCCTCTTCGATCACTACAATATTGTCATCTTCCTTTGTAGATGGTTTTCTCCTACGGATCGTGGTCCTCTTTGTCTTTACCGCTGCTGTTGCCTCCTCATCATCTCCACGTGTGAATTTAGTCGTGTATTCTTCAGTCACCTCTGTGTCAGATTCACTATTCATTTGTGTTGTTATCTTCGGGGTTTCGTGTGTTAAAGTGTGTTGTGTGTATGTTGTTTGGTGGTGTAGCGCTCGTGCTTCTGTTGTTTCTGAAATTTTACAGAATAAGTGTTGTGTGAGTATTGTTACACGTGTAGCTAGTAGCTGCTGAGGTTTGACTTCCGTCTCGCGTGATAGTTGAAGAGCACAGGGTCAACAGTTTTCATTCAATCATACTGCTAAACGTCGACTCCAATAACCGCACCAAGTATTTTCTACCTACCTAGATACTTTCATCCGTGTTGTTTCTTTCGAGTTACAACCCAGTGCTCTCAACTCCACATTAGTGTGTACTGTTTGTGTTGTGTGTCGATTTGTGTGTGTACCCGTTTGTGTGTGTGTGTGTGTGTATGTATTCTGTTTCTCAGGACCAACGTTCCTGTGTAACGCGTGTTATACCTGGTGTGTCACCTACCTTGATTCACTGCTCACTCTCCCTCGCAACCTAGTATCGGAATACTATCTTAGTTTTCCACACACCGTTATTTAAATTCTACTTCATCCTTTTAGCACATTTTCAAACTCGATGATCAAACGTTTCATACTCGCTTCATCTGTCCATAGACTGTTTTACATGTGAAGCCGCTTACCGATTACGTTCATCGCCGTCACAAAAGAAATGGGAATTTAGAAGTTTGTCCGATTCTCTGTGTACTTAGACTTGTACAGGAATAGCAGGTTCTTTAAATATGATTGGATTCCAAATTTTATTACTTTTTCTTCTACTCATGAATGCCTTTTTGTTTACTGCGTTAAGGGTGTGCCCCAGTCGATTTCGACGTTTACGTATATCTTCCCAAATATCTAAGTCCTCGTATCTTGAACGGAAGAATGGGTTCAACAGCCCCATTTTATATGCAACTCCGACCAAAAACACTTAAACACATTTTTACTTCACGTAAAAATGAAGAAATGGCACAGATTCTACGAAATAACAATAGTAAATTCGAAGAATTAATGCAACGTTATCATTTCTGCGTCAAATAAAAATGCCGAAAAGTGTTTTTGTTCAAAATTGCGTATGGAATGGGGCTGTTCGTCTCTTATTCGTGTTCGTGATACGTGGATTTCGATATTTGGAGACACATACAACTACGCTGAAAGCAACTACGGGTCCCCTCAAACGCGGAGCCGATTTCTCTTCCCGTTCAGACGGATTACCGGTCCTTGATTCTTCCAGTTCGTTTACTGTCAGTACCCGGAGATCGACGTCACGTTTAACGTGTTAATGAGTTGAAGTTTTCTGATTTGTTGAAAAACAGAATGATACATAATTTGGTCTACGTTCCACGGTGCAACAGATTTTGCTAACTCACATTCCCTCTGTGATGGCGCAATGCATCTAAACGTCGCTCGCGGAGAGCATATACGAAGAGTGACCTGGTAGTCGCAAAATAGCTAATGCCTATATTGTGCGGAAATGTAGGAGATTATCTTCTGTGATCAGTCAACCGTCCATGTATCCTCAAAATCTGTCACGTCAGGTCATTA